>NW_005354010.1:1410055-1410744 GCF_000412655.1 Myotis brandtii
GGGGCAGGAGGCAACCCGGTGATCAGGGGAAGGTGACACCCCATCACACCTCTGCTGCTGCCACTGCCGGCAGCACAAGCCTCGGCCAGCTCTCGTTACCTGAGCCTCGGGCAGCCCTGGGCAGCTGGGCAGCTGCCATCCATGGTTTGCCTGTGCCTTGGGCTGTCCCTGGGCAGCTGGGCAGCCGACAACCAAGGCTTCCTACGCTGCTGGTGGGCAGTCAATTAGCATATTCCCTCTTTATTAGATAGAATGAATTATAACTGAAAGGTGGCTATGGGTAAAATGAAAATAATAATATCAGATATAAGAGCACCTTCTACCTCTAGGGCTGAGATGGAATACCTATAGAAGAAAAAATTCTGAAACCACCTCCCTACCACCCCACCCTAAGATACAGATCTTTCCATGATTCTACCAATGTAGCTTAACACCATAAAATTTGGTAGGAGAACAATGTTGTATGGTCACAGGGGAGCTCCACAGGGTGGATTTGGAATGAAGAAGCAATTTTGTCTGACACAACAATCAATCATCCTGATCTAGGTGACCACATGTAGAAAAGTGCTCCCAAGGGAGACACACTTATTTTTGGCTCTCACATTGCTTATTTCTTAAAATATAATAACAAAAGTTTATGTACTAGGAAACAAGAAAAAAATATTTTTATAATGTTCATGAGTCAAATA
>NW_005354010.1:1410801-1413915 GCF_000412655.1 Myotis brandtii
ATATTAATACAATAAAATATTAAAATAATATTTAGAATGAACAGATAAAGGAAATATTGTACATCAAAAATTTAGAATGCAGTTAAAAAAGCTCTTAGAGAGATTAGTAGTTCACTTTTTAGAAGAACTAAACCTCAAAATCAGTGAGCTATTCATTTACATTATAAAATAAGAAAATGATTATAGAAATAAATCTATAAGAAATTAGAAAAGATAGAAAATAAAAATAAAGGCAGAAATAAAAAGAAAGTAGAAAAGATAGAAAATAAAAATAAAGGCAGAAATAAATGAAAAGTTAAAATAATTAAATAGAGAATGATATAGAAAACATTGTAAGCTTCAATAAAGTCAAATGTTGGTTCTTTAAAATACAAATCTCTCACAAGCTAATAATATACATATTTAAAAGATGGAGAAAGAGAGATAAGTAATGTTATTAATGTTATTAAATAAGTACTGACACTGGAGGACAAGGAGGAGGAGTGAAAGAGAAAAAGAAAGAGGAAGAGGAGGAGACCAGGAGCTGAAGGGGAGAGGAGGAAGAAAAATAGAGAAAAACATCAATTATTTGGTGGAATTTACCTTTCCAAATATCAAGACTTAAGTAGAAAATGAAAGCAGTTGAATAATTTTAAAATAGCACTGGGGATGGAGTAAAAGAGTCCAGAAACTGTAAAAAATATGAAGGAAACTTGATTTATGATAGCATAAATTGCAAATTGGTAGGGAGAATGATAGATTATCTATATATAAAAGCCTAAGCAACCGGTCAACCAGTTGATCAGCAGCAGGCGCAGTGGGGCCTGGATGGCGGGAGCAGTGTGGTGCCCGGCCCAGGTTCAGGTTCCTCCCCAGGCCACCTCTGCTTTGCGCACTACTACCTCCCTCGGGGGTTGTTGGACTGCAGGTTTCAGCCAATCCCCGCAGGCCGTGCGAGGGACCTGGGCCTCTAGTTTAATACAAATTAAAGAGGTAATTATTCTTCTGTAGGAAAAATATTAGATTTAATTAACTTCTGACATAATAAAAATATGAAACCCAAGCGGATTAAATATATAAATATGAAAAGTGTAATTGTGATTTTGAAGTATGGGTGATCTTTTAAATGCTATTTGCAAAGCACATTAAAACAAAATGGTTTTCATTTTAGTAAAAAGGGGACCATAAAAAGATGTAAAAGACAAACCATTAATTAATGTTTGGGGGTTGTTGATTGGGTTGCAACCCCCCAAAACTCCAACAAATCAATAATAATAATTTAAAATAAATCTATTAGGGATAACTTCTGGAACTGTATAATAAAAAGCTCCATAAGAACCTCTCCCCAGTGAAATAACCATAACTAGTTATAATTATTTTTTAATTAACGTTTCTGGAAATTGTCCTACGGCCATAGAACAAATGTTTTAAAATATTCTAGACAATCTGTTAAATCTTGAGAAGAGCGAGCTTCTCTGGCACTGGAGCAAGACTCCACTCAGCACCCCACGTTGAGCCTGATGGAAGCGCCAGTCTGAACAGTTTTGGCAAAAAATATGTGAGCTGCTCTCCCTCCAGCTCTCAGCCCAAAGTTGTAGTCTTTCTCCAGGAGAGGTACTCAACCAGCATTTTTTATCCCCTGAACTCCATGTGGCAGTGATCATATTCCAGATGAATGTAGCTCCCTCCCTCCACCCAGCCCTACCCGACATGCAGCAAGCCAAGAACACTGGAGCCTTATCACCCTCATCCCTGCTCCCTGGTAGGTTCAGAGTTCCACATCAGAAGAGGAAAACCAAGAATACCAGAGGCTACTAACCCCCATCCATAAGAAATAAGGAAATAAAATAAATCTCAACCCCATTTTCATACCATATAAAAAAATAAGTTGAAATAGGTGATAGACTTAAACATCACTGCTATAGCTTAAAATAAAGAAGGAAATCATTGTGAACTTGAGAAGGCAACGATTTTGCAGATAGAATACCCAAAGCAGAAAGAAAATTTAGCAATTGGACTTCTTTAAAATTTTTTAATTTGCTCTTCAAAAGACAATGTTAACACAATGAAAAGATAGGTACAGACTGGAAAACATTTTTTTTCTAATTCATATGTTTAACAAAGAATGCAGTAAAATAAATCCCCATATCTCAGTTATTACATTTAATTAAAAGATTTGAATAGACATAAGATAAGATACAAATGGACAATATGCACGTGAAAATGCTGGCTATTAGTCAACATAAAAATACAAGTTAAAACTACAATGAGATACCTTTCCACGTCCATTAGGTTGCCTAGAATTGTGACTTGTTTAAGAATTATGTGTTCATTTTATTATTCTTTCTACATTTCTGTTTTATATTTTTCAAAATTAAAAATATTTAAAATACATAGGTAAACTATGTGTGTAAATTAAGTTGATACTATTATATTGTTAACACAATATTGAACAATATAAATCAAGAAGTGAAATATTTGAAGCAACTTAAAAATAATATTAACCTAGTTTCATTATTGCTATATTAATTTATCAATATGGAATTGATATAATCTATTATTGTATGGTTGTACTGGGTGCAAAATATATCCCAAAACTCAAAAATAAGTTCTTGAAAAACAAATAGTGCAGTAAAGTTTTATTCATTATTTATGAAGATTTAACTCATTTACATAAAAAATTAAAACACAAAATATAAGAGTTTGAGGATACTTAAAAAATTTTTGTTGTTTGCTAATATAAAATCACTACAAAAATATCTGAAGAAATATATGAAACTTTATTATTAGTGCTTGAGAAAAATTTGATGAGAAATATTATTATGAAAACGTCTTGGATTTTGTAAAGATTGCAGTGTATTGTTAATGGGAAACTCTGAAATTTAAGACAATTTTTAAAAATCTCATTTTACTTTGTTAACTTCTTAGTTACTATATGTAACTCTCTCCTAAGAAGGCAGTAAGAGGTTTAAAAAAAGTCATCAAAATATCTTTCAAAATTTTCCTGATGAGCTCTATATTTTCTCCAATACATCGAATAATCAATCACAGAGAAAGAAATAAAATCTCTGACAAATTGACAAGTTGGAATTGAAGTAATACAATTTGAAGGAGCTTGTAATTTTATGGGCATCA
>NW_005354010.1:1413932-1418212 GCF_000412655.1 Myotis brandtii
ATGACATGGTAATAAATACTTAGGAAAAATTATAGTTTTACTTCAACAAATGACCTCTAATGTAGGTTTTAATATTTTTGGCTTTATTAGAAAGACATATTTTAGTACATAAAGCTGACAGATAATCCAACTGCTAGGACTGAATATATAAAATTAAAGGGGAATTTTGCAAAAGAAATAATGACTGTACTAAAAAACAAAAAAGTGAACTCATAATTTGATTAAGCAGAGGGCCAATATGTTTAACAGGATAATGTGATACCTTAATCTTATAAATTTGAAGGTACATTAATTCAGCCAAAAGTAGTGGACTTCAGTTCAAACAAATGAAAATAATGCACGTCTGATTCCACTTTAAACTTAACAGAAAGCAACTCAGGTTTATACATAAAATGCATCAAGTTGGTATGCAAAAGGTCTTTGAAATGAATTTAATATAACAAGCCCTGAGAACCTCAGGTATTAAACATGGAAAAAAAGTTTTTTAAATCTCATTAAATATTTCTCACTGTGGAGCAGAATTTGTTTCTTTTTGATTCCACCTTGAGGTCTTGAAAGAGTGAGCAAGCTAATATGTGAATGACAGGATAATAATAACATTTTTATATCTCCTATCTCCAAGGAACTCAACTTCTTTATAGGTATGATCTCATTAATCCTCACAGCATCCCTGCAAGGTAGGTAGGTGAAAAGAACTATAATAACCACTTTATAAATGAAAATAGTGGGAAATTTCACAGTTTCATATACATGAAAATGAAAAGTAGTACCTTTTGACATTGAGTATAGTATTTCTATGTACTGGACTGCTACTTTATAAACTTCAAGATTAGTTTCAAATCATTTTAATCATTAACTCATTAAGCACTGTCTCACTAAAAAATCCATCTATGTTCCACTAAGTTTATAGTCTTCATTTTTAATGATATTTAACAAGAATATTTAAATTGTCATCATAAGATTTATCACTAAGCAAAACTGTTGTAAATTAACAAGACCTAAAAGGGTGCATCATGTAAACAGTATATTATCATAAGTGAATACAAGTAAAAGAATATTCCAAGAAACAAGACATTTTACCTCACTACACATATAATTTTTCATCTAAAAATAAATGGCATTGCCCAGCAGGTGTGGCGCAGTGATTGAGTGTCAACCCATGAACCAGGAGGTCACAGTTTGATTCCTGGTTAGGGCACATGCTCAGGTTGCGGGCTTGATCCCCAATGTGAGGCGTGCAGGAGGCAGCCGATCAATAATTCTCTCTCATCATTGATGTTTCTAGCTCCTTCTCCCTCTCCTTTTCTCTTTGAAGTCAGTAAATATATATTTTAAAAAATAAATAAATGGCATAAGCATTCATATGGCATGTAAAAATATTAAAATATATCAGATATTCTCCAGCTATACCTTTAATTGTTGATTATTAATATAATAAAGTTGATGGTGAAAAGTTTGAAAAACACCAAAAAATTACATAATGAAATTTATCATTACAGACAGCATAAAAATCACTTTTCATAATCCAACAATCCAGAATAAACCATTATATCAGCACATTAAATTCCAGGTCCACACCTACACATGTATTTTAACACATATATTATAAGGTATATATTTTACAATTATACTGACAGTTTTAAAACACATTTCATCTAATATTGCAATATTTTCAACTGCTCAAAAAATCTTTAAAACATTAATTCTAACATCTGTATGGTAGTACATCATGAATGCATAATGATTTATTTAAAACATTTCCTTTGGCAGATAATAGATAGCATCTACTTTTTGTTTCATAAGTAATGCAAGGATGAGTCTCTACAAGCATCAATTTTTTAGTCTACTTCTTATGCTATTTCTGTAGGTTGTTTCCAAACATGAATTGCATAAAAGACATAAACTAACCCCACGTGTCAGTATTCATATCTCCAAGACTGTTCTTAAAAATGTGTATACTTTACATTCCCAGTACTCATCTGACTTTGTCTTCACAGGTATTCATGACTACAAGGTGGGGCAAAAGTAGGTTTATAGTTGTGAATACATCAAACACAGAGTTTATTCTTGTATTATTATTATTTATTAACTATTGTATTATTTTCTATATGAACAACTGTAAACCTACTTTTGCCCCATGGTGTTCCTTTTGTATATATTTTGTAAAGGGAAATATTATTTCCCTCTCCTTTTTAAATTCTATTCATTTATTTAGTTACTTAGTTCATTAGTCAGTTATTCATGAAGTTAAACCTCACACAACACCCCCTTATTTTCATTAATTACTTGTGAATCCACATTTCTTCTTTATCTTTTTATTTCTTTTCCTCATTTATCTACTGGATGTGTTTTTAAATACATTTTGAAAAGAGTGTTAGCTTATTGAAATAATACATACTCTTTAAAAATATCAGACTGATGAAAAAGGAGACAACAAAGAAAGCAATAAAACCTATCCACCTATCAATAGCCTGCATGGTGACCAGGTATCCGTGTTCCCATAAACAGGCACATGTGTGGGTAGGGACTCATATTGATAATGAATGAGGAGAATGAGAGCTAGCAAACTCAATAATTTTAAAATGCTAAAATTACATTAAACATGCTGAAAAACATATTAAAGTATAATTGAATTTAAGAAAAGAAATACAAACTCAACTGATACTGAAGGGGTTTTGAGATTTCATATAGATGTTTCTTCACTAAAGGAGGTACTGTTTCTTTTAAAAAATCTCTTTAAGATTGAGAGAAGAGATTCTGAATCTGCATTGAGTTTGAAGTCATTGTGGTTTCATTTCGCCCACATCGTTACAGTTTAAGTACTATGAGACTGATTCCATGCTATATAAATGAGATTTTTAGTAGTGCTCTGTTTCCCTCTTCCCCCCTATCCCCACTGGCCTGTTTTTATTGCCTGTATTATTTCTTCCCTGTCATGTTTGATTGCATTTGCATCCTGTTCAGATATATAATTGGGTTTCTTTATGTAGATGAGTTTAATTCTCAACCTCAGTCATTTTACTACATCTTCTCTTTTCATACTTCTTGAGTTTGATTCCTTTATGGATTTCGTATGGGGTTGCGAAGTTAATTGGCATATAAATAATTTTATGTTTGAAAATATCTTTATACTCGATACTAGGACAACAGCTTGCCTGTGTATAAGGTTTTGGAGTCACACTTCCATTCCCTCAGAATAATGTAGGCTTTTCTGTAGTCTTGTCTCCTAGTTCTAGAGACATCTGGGGGCCTGATGTCTTGTACTCTAAGTTTCCCCCCTAGTTGCCCTCTTGCTTTATCCCTGCAGTTCTTTACCTTATTCTGGATACGTCTCTTTTGACCTCCCTGTATTTGTACTTCCATGATATCTAGTGTGCCCCTTCAATGATCATATCCAGTTCTTTATTCATTTTACATTTGGTCACTTCTTCAGAATTTCAACTTGTTCTGTCATGAATTAACATGACAACTGTTTCTATTCTATTTCTGCTGATTCAAATTCATGTATATATCTGTAATGGTACCGTTTGGGTTTTGTATTTATTGCCTATTGTTTTATCTTTTCCTCTCATTCTGCCTTTTCATGTTTACATCTCTGCATTTTTATTTTTAATTCAGATGTTTATATAATGCACAGCACAAATGCACAATCTTGTTTCTCAAGCTTCTTTTCGTTCAGAATGTTTTACAAAATATTCTTCCTAATTCTTTATTTTTTTTTTACTGTAGTACCTTGCATCATTTTTGTCCCATTTTTTCTTATCCTACTTATATTAAATAGTAACGGCTCTGTCCAGACCTTTGTATTTGATAGTTGAATCATTTCCCCCTGGACTACAATTTGGAGTTAGAAGTGACTTGATCTTTTCCATCCCAGTAGGGTTAATATGACAGGATGACACGCGCAGTGGGATTTGAGGTTGGCTCTCTTCTGAGATGATGGAAAGTCTCCTGCAGGCGGACCTCCTTCGCACAGGCAATTGTGTCTTCCATGCTTCTGGAAAAGTTTTGTTGACCCAATTTAGCTCCTGCTTTGGGAGAAGGAAAAGCCCCTTGCTGCCTAGAGTCAAATATCAGAGTGGTATGTGGAATCTTTCACAGTTCAGCACTTTTCCTTACCTCCACCCAGGGTCCACTTACCTACCCCTCAGACTGCTTCTTCCTAATTGAAGTATATAATGAGGAATCTCAGAATTGTATTAACTCGTTTTCTCTGAATAATTTCAGAGGTGGAGACTGGTGGGTTGGGAAAGGATTAGTCAGATATAAGAAGTTCATTA
>NW_005354010.1:1418419-1434248 GCF_000412655.1 Myotis brandtii
ATATAATATATTTCAAATACATTTATATATTAATTTAATACTTAATGAAAATTAAAAGAGATGATCAGATGAATCTTCTTTTCTGGAAGATACAATATAATTTAAATTAATTCAATAAAAAATAAAACATAAGTTTATGCACTTGAGTTCTTATTGAAATACATATCTAATTCAATCTTAGAAATTATCTCTTAAATATTGCATCTCCCAAATAAGAAATTATTACTATTACCCTCACCTCATTTCCTGATATTTGCTCTTCATAGCATAGTGTTATAATGTCAATTTAGTAATACTTACATTGTTTATTAATTATAATATACATAGAGAATAAATGTTAATTCTAAAGCTAGATGGATTCCAAGATAACTATTAGCCACTTTACCTGGTTCCTTTCTGTTCTTTTGGCTATATCTCTTAGTTGGTTGAATTTTTGCATGTTTGATTTTTTTTTTTAATCTTCTAGATTGCATACATCTAAGGATTTTCAGATTTGGAAACTACCAGTAATTTTTCTTTTTATTTAAAGACAGTATAAAATTTGGGGATTATAATGTATCCTAGAATTACTTTAGACAAACCTCTCCTATTATCATATTATCTGGTCTTGAATATTATATTATGAATTACAAGGGCAGCTTGATATTTTTCCCTATTTAGTGGCATTTCCTCCCTAAATATTTTAGATTTTTTTTTAATCCATTGAATTCACTTCCTTTTTCAGGATCTATTTTGGAGTTGTTTATTGTCAGTTTTTCCTAGGATCTATAGGGTTATTTCAATCTGTAATTTCACATGTCTCTGAAATCCAGGTATTCTTTTTTCTATTTTATTTTTGAACTAGAGACCCAGTGCACGGATTTGTGCACATTGAAAGGAAATTAATTAGAAGGTGGCTGGTGGGGCGGGACGGGCAAGACTGGCCGGACATGCCTGGAGCCAACCTCCTGTGCCCCCCACCCCCCAGCTGGCCACATCTGGGGTGGTGCCAGGGCTTGAAGGGCATCTGTGGAGTGAGCGGGGTCTCTCCGGCAGGTGGTGTCCCTCGGCCTGGCCTGTGGAGATCTGGCCGAAACCCACAGTCCAACATCCCCCACGGGGTCCCGGAGTGCAAGAGAGCACTCTGCAAAGTTGCTGTCACTCGGCAGCTCCTGCGTTGAGCGTCTGCCCCCTGGTGGTCAGTGCATGTCATAGCTACCGCTTAGATAGTCAGATGGTCACTTAGGCTTTTATATATATAGAAGATGTTTCTTTTTCGTTTGTTCTGTCACATTTGTAAGGAACAAATGCAATTGATTTGTTGGCTCTCTTATGTTTTCATTTTATATCTATCATCTTATATCATATACTTGTTGTTTTTACTTTCCAGTCTCCTTTCCTCCACCCTGTTCACAATGCATGTAATTAGTTCTTTTTATTGCTTCTTATATATTTTTTTGTATCTATAATTTCTTTCTTTTATTACCTGAGATCTGTCAGCTTACCTGTCATCTCATTCTGTTTGCTTATAAATCTCTATTTAAGCCTTCATATTTATTACAATTTTACTTTTCTACACTTCTCTCATTTTTATTTATTTATTGTACTTTATTTTTCTCATCACCATTTATCCCCTCTATCTCTATTTTCTCTTCCACCTCCACCCACTGCTCCACCTACCTAATCACCATACTGTTGACCACTCTCTCTCTCTTTTAAAGATGAATTGTTGAAAACTTTTCTAATAGAATGGAGAACAATTTTTTAAAAAGGTATGTTTCATTGAAAATTTATTTTCTTATGTAGGTTATTCAGAAAGTGTCTGCTAATGTTTCTGTTCTCCTTTTACATTTTCCTCTCTATTTATACACAGGATCCTTACTAACTTCTTTTACTTGTGTGTGTGTGTGTGTGTGTGTGTGTGTGTGTGTGTGTGTGGCTTTCAGTATGGCCATGAGGGGCCTTAAAGTAAATATGCTTCACTTTTCTGTTTGAAATAGAAATCTTTCAGTGTTTTCTTTTCTTTGGTTGAATATTATTTGAATTTTATTTTCTCATTGTACTATATTTAATTTGAATTGGAAACATTTTATGTGGGAAGCTATTTTAAATTGTCAAATAACTTTGCAAGAACACTAAATATTTTATAAATTTCCTTAAAAGGTTGAGAAATTCAACATATGAAACACATTTCTCTTATAGTCCTTGTGAAAGTGATTTGAGTTCATTTCTCTTTAATCTTTCCTTTATTCCCTGGAGCAACTACTAAAATTTATGCGAAAATGTTCTTTATTGAAAAATCTTGTTGATATTTTATTATTAGTACTCTAAACCAAAAAAATAACTGATAAGGTTAGTGTTGATGAACTAACTTTATGGAAGGAGTCTGCCAACAAAATTGGAGTACTATTTTTTAGTAGGTATTTTTGAATTTATTGTTACAACAAAATGTTATGAAAGATAAGATCCTTGCATTAGAGCCCTAAGTGACAATTTTAGAGCATAATTATTTTTTTATAAAACAGTATAAAGACAATGTAACTGTCATGTATTTTATAAAAGGAAAATCATGTTAGAAAAAATCAGGTTTGATAAATTCCTTCATTTTTTAAATGATTTTGTTGTAGTCGATGTGTCTTAGATTTTCTTTCCTGAAATCAGCTTTATTTTGGTAACATTTTCTCTCACTGAGTTTGTTTTTTTTAATTCTGAAATTATTTTCTTAAGCATATGATCAACAATATCTTTATTTTTTAAATATATTTTTATTGATTTCAGAGAGGGAGGGAGAGGAAGAGAGTGACAGAAACATCAACGATGAGAGAGAATCATTGATTGGCTGCCTCTTGCCCACCCTGGGGATCGAACCCACAACCTGAGCATGTGGCCTGATTAGGAATGGAACTGTGACTTCCTGGTTCATAGGTTGACGCTCATCCACTGAGCCATGCCGGCCGAGCAACAATATCATCTTTAAACTTTAAAATGTCCCCAGAATATTTACTTTTTAAATAACATAATATATAAATCATGTCTAAATGTAAGTGCTTATAATTTATTGGATTCTATCGATCTGGAGGGAAGACAACAATTGTAACAGTTGTCCTTTAACTCGGCATTGTCTTGAGCATCCAAGAGCTGTTTCAGAGGAAAATGGTGATATGTTCTACCCTGGAGATGTTGGTGCTCCACGATATAATAAAAGAATATGTTCCCGTATTAATTATGGCTTTGACATAGCTCCAGATGGACATAATACATGATGTGTAAGCCTGGTGCCCTGTGTGTTCGCGCCTCCACCTGGACACTGTTGCTGCAGGAAATCAGAGCCCCTCCTGCAGCAGGTGGGCCATGGCAGGCGTCCAAGATGTAGCTCCTGATACTTTTGCTGCCCTCGGGGGAGATGTGCAGGATCACTCCACAGAAACATTTATGATTTCATTAAGGAATGAATCATCAAGAGGCAATGGGGGCCTGCTAATTGCCATTTAGAGATGCACATTTATTTTAACTATAAATAAAGGTATTTCCATCTCCTTCTGACCTAACCATTTGTGGAAGTTATTAATCCTAACTAAGTTTTCTTATTACATTTGCCATTTTTAAAGCTTTCTAGTGTTTTTTCAACTTAAGAAGGATATATATTTCTACTAAGGAATTTCTGAAAATATTTTAAGAAATGTAATATGCCTTTCAATTTTTAGATTTATATAACTTCTCCTGAAACTTCATCCAATGGCTCAGTAGGCTTTTCACTGTGACATTGTCCTTTAAGAATTCTGGAATTCTGACATTGTGCATAGTGTTTGCTCTCTAACATGTTTATTACAGCAACACATTTAACTCTTATCTTAATGTACTAGAGGCCCAGAGCACGAAATTCGTGCAAGAGTAGGCTTTCCTTCCCCCAGCTGCCAGCACCGGCTTCCCTCTGGCACCCGGGACCCGGGCTTCCCTCACAGCCTGGCTTCGTCCGGAAGGCCGTCCAGAATGATGTCCGAAAGGACATCTGGTCTAATTAGCATATTAAGCTTTTATTATTATAGATTGTCCTAGTTTTTATATAAGAAAAAAAACCTTTTTGGCTTCAAGGTTACTGTATATGATAATACTTTTACAGCTATTTCCCAAATATCTATCACCAATTAATACATAATTATGCATAAAATGTTCAAAATTATTATAAATAATAGTTTTAGTTGGGGCAAAATGAATATTTGGCTATCAGCCTCTACACATATATTAATTCTCTGTTTAGATAAAACTCAGGAAAATATATTGCTTTGACTAATATTTCCTGGAAATTTTATAAAATGTTTTGACTTAAAACATACAACCTTTTCTGGCTAATTAAAATTCTATAATCCTGGTGATTTTTTTTCATTCAAATGGAAAATATGATGGATAAATGAACCAGTCTATAAATGCTGCAATGAAATGTCTTCTTGAAAAATAAACTTATGTGGGTAAAGACTATTTTTTTATGAAAAAAATACTACAAATATAGACTTTTCCCATTTTTATCCACAAATCTATTTTATTGGAATTAATAAAATTTGGAAATATCTTGATACATTTATGATAGTGTTATTGTTGGTCTTACTTAATTATATTAAACAAACATTAAGAAAGCCAAAATTTTACACTATCAATGCCTCTAATCATTCTATGCCTTAACGAATTCACAATAAGCCTTTTCATCCTATAAAATTGATACAAGTCAACTTTCTTATTTTTGGCTTGTGAGAAAATTTCATTTACAGTTATTAAAATTACAACCTTTATTCACACCATCATAATTTTATATGCTTAAAAATCAACAACAAAAAACAAGTTTTAAACAAAAATAAATGTAGACACAATTTTCAAAGAATAAAGCTCCTTTTATATCAGATACGTTGGGAAATAACCATCTTGTTTACCACTATTGCTAAAATATAAATACTAGGTAGTTATGAAGTTACAGAAGAACTGCAGATAAGCTTTATATTTCTTTACTAATAACTTAGTTGCTTTATAAATTTGCTTTTGAAATGTAGACTCACAGCTGTTAGATTATAATTCATTATTCTTAATATTTTCCTGAACAGTCTGGCTCCCTTTATTAGGAGAAAGAATATTTTTTATTTCTATTTTATTATTATTCTGAAATACACTTTTATTTTTTTAATCCTCATGCAAGGATATTTTTCCATTGATTTTTAAAGAGAGTAGGAGAGAAAAAGACAGAAATATTGATGTGAGAGCAACACATCGATTGGTTGCCTCCTGCACGCACCAAGGCCCGGGCCCAGAAGGAGCTTGCAACTGAAGTATGTGCCCTTGACCTGAATCAAAACCAGGACTCTACAGTCCGCAGGCTGACGCTCTATCCACTGAGCCAAACTGGCTAGGGCTGAAGGAAACTTTAAATCACAAGACTTGTAAAGCCTGGTGTATAGAAATCATCATTTTTACTAATTCTGGTGAATTGAATATACTCATTCTCTGAAAGTTAATACATAATTCAAGCAAAGATTATCAGAGAATAAGAAACTTATCAAATTATGGAATTGCAATACAATTAACAGCAAAGTTCCTATAATCCAGGTGTCACTTCAGATTCTCAAGTGTTACAAAGTCATCAGTATGAACACAAATTGTAGCTCTGTAGTTGCAGATGTTATGATACATTGGACAAAATGTATACTGTCTGGCTGTGTGTTTTATTTTCAATGATTATACAATATATAGTCAGCATCTATATATTTTTTTCTATTTTGCAAAAATTTCAATTTAGGAAAAATTAATTTATTATATTTAAATACTATGTAAGAGTTCACACAAAAAAATCTCCCTTTTATTTGCATCTCTTCATTAACTGGCCATATCATTATGAGAAAAATAGATTGTTAATATATCCTAGGGCAAAGAGTTTTATAATGTGCCTCTATTCCAGAGAGCCCAATTTCCATGAACTATGTCTATTAAACAGTTAAATAGCGGCAATAAAAATATTATAGTATTCTTTACCACATGATACAATTCATGTTGATATTTTAAATTAGATATTTTTCTTAGAATATTGATAATGTAGTCTTATATATCAAAGTTCAATTTATATATTTCAAAACCACAAATGTTACAAATCACTTCACAATATTCCTTTATATTTAAAGATTCCTCTTTGGAAATTTGTGATCTAGATGAAATGATGTTGAAAATGACGTAAAGCTTTGTTGGAACTTCATTTCATAAGTTATTTTAAAGAACTGAGCTTTCTAAACCTAGGGAGGAGAGGTTCCTAAACACTTAAAAATAGTACACAAGTTCTATTGATATTGTTCTATTGATGCTTCTGAGTTTCTTTCCTAAAATTTATTTTCGTTTTAACACTAAGCGTAAAATTATCTTTATTTCTTTGAATTATTAATCATTAGAGTCTCAAAAGTGTTTTAAATTTTACAAATACTTTATTTCCAAATGAAAAGTTTTATTATAGGTTTCAAAGTGTTCTAATTTCTTTCAGGACTCATGTTAGCTCTAGACAATAAAAATAAGGACATTGTTTTTTACCTATCATACTGATTATATCAGGACTTAAAGAATGGGCAAAGTTGCTTTTGCTAGAAAAATTTCATGCATATAATTGTTTTTTGTTAATATAGCTGACAGCTGATTTGTAAACACTGTTCTTCATTGATTTATGTGTACACATGATGTTTTCTGACAATCTGTTTTATGTTCTACACAATGTTATATTCTGGTATGAATAAAAATATCTATAAAAGCCTGCCCTAAGGGTTCACTCAATTGATAAGAAATTCCTAAATGAATATATAAATGCAATTCAATAGACAAAGAGTGAATTTAGAGTTATACTCAATTGCTATGGGCACACAGAAAAGAATATCTGACTCCACAGTGGATCTCTAGATGGTTCAATGAGAAAGCATCCATTGATTTGGATTTTCAAGACTGAGTTTGAGTTTAACATGTAAAGAAGATGCTAAAGGAAGTACCACTAGAGAACAAGCAATAATAAACAGGAAGAAATATAGAGAATACCTTTGTCCATTATATGAACAGTGAGAAATATGGATTGTCTGGCTTACGAGAAAATAGTTGGTCCAACATTATGGTGAGAAGAGTCATGTTGTTTTATGTCAGATGTCATGCTAAAGAATTTGCATTACATTGGAAATATAACACTTAACAGATTTTATATCAAGAAGAGAAATTACCAGATTTTTCTTCAGAGAAAATCAGTCTGGATATAAATGCAAGATGGCTTAGAAGGAGTAAATAAACTGAAAGCAAGTACATAGATAATTACAGAAATCCAGATGAAAAAGAGAAAGATTTGAAACAGTAAGTGGTAATAAGAGTAGAAGGCTTTTAATAGCCTTAGGGAGACATTTTGAAATAGAAACTATTCATAAGAATGTTTGCCATTGTGTTATTCTATAAACTAGAAGTTACATTTAATTCTTGATTCAGCTAATGTGTTTTGGAAAATGTTTTATGGGTTTGAAAATACCTTCCCTAGTTTTTTCTATAAGCATCTAGGAGAAAATAAAGAGAGGAACAAGGAAAAAAAGAAAAGTAGAGTATCTCATCTGGTGAGACAATGTTCTGCTGTAACTTTGTCTCATATTTTTATATACATATTAGCTCTTGCTATTTAAGATATTCAGTATCCATCCATATTAGATACCTTTTCATCTCATGCCCATTGCAAACATCTAAATTTATGTTTTATCTAACACTTTTTCACCAGGAGTAGTGAGTCAGATATTGGAAAAACAAATATATTCAATTAACCTGGAAAATTAAAAGCAATAGCCATTCGAACTAACCTGTCATTAGTCACTTGTGATTCATTCATCGTCCCGTCATCAAATGAAATGTAAATTGTACTAAACTACAAGAGAAAGAGAAAACTGATTTTTCCTTTAGAGGTAGACTGGCTAGAGGTAATGGCAAACTGCTTATAGCTTAAGTTTTCTCTGTTGAGCAGCTAATAGATGATGGCATCATTAACTCAGATTGAGATTAAATAAGAGATAATTGTTCTTGGGGGCAAGCAAGTTCATTTTAGAGGTTTATTTAGGAAGATGAAAAGCATGTATTTAAGTTGTTTAATAGATAATTGTGTAGATAGATAAATATTATACATATAGACGTACATTTTAAGATAGTTTTTTATTTGTGTCTATGACTAGTCTTCATAGATGCAATTGACACCAAGAGAGTAAGTGCCAAGAGAAATATGCAGAATCAAGGGACAAAAATATTGGGGGAGAAAGCACACAAAACAAGAACACATTTAAATAGGACATATATATAAAGTCAGTTAAAGGGACTGAGAATAAACTGGTCAGAGAAGTGGGAGTAATTGAAAAAAAGAAAAAGGTGTTAAGACCAAGGAAAAAATAATATTAGTAAATGTCTATTGATCTGAGTATTGCTGAAAATCAAAGATTCAATACTACTTTTCTGAGGCAAATGGTGTTGCTTTTGCACATAAAAACTTGATTTCTCTATTTTGTGATATTATAATTAACATACACATTTGTTTAATGAAATTTATATGCAATATTCTTGAGTGGTAATAAATTAAAGGCTATATGAATCTATAATATCTTTAATTAATGAAATAACATTTTAACTACCTGATAGCTAACAGCCTGTTTATAATAAAAGGGTATGTGACTAAAAATGAGTTTGTTAACTTCACCAGTAATCAAATCTGAAATATTGTTATGGTGATAATTTTTATAAATCAAAAAATAAATGGAATAAACAGGATTAGTGAAACCAAAATGAGGATCTTTGTGGCATTTGATTAACTGCCAGGAAATGACTGATTTTTCAGTAATCAAAATGAAAAAGGCAATCAGGTGGGCTTATAATATTTGCCACCACAGGTTCTGTGAAAACTGTTATTTATAATTTAATGTTCTCATGGATAATTAGCATTGTGAATACTCAGCATATATTAATGGTTTACAAGTAAGAATTTACAAACATGTTACAGCTTCAAAGGATCACAAAACTAGCATAAATTGTGGCAATTTTTTTTTTTTAAAAATAGTGCATCTGTTATGTTAGATCCAGTCCAAAACAGTGATTAAAATAAAAAATTTCAAATCTGGAGAGTATTATGCTAATGTTTTGGGTTGGACGACATCACCAGTAGAGGAAGTTCCAACTTTTTCTTCCAGACAGACAGTAAGAAAAATAAATAAATGCATGCTTGGGACAAATAAAAATATGAAACAAAGCTTCCCCAAACCCTACAAAAAGTAAAAGCCACTTTGGATGAATGTGTAGCAACTCTGAGTAGACATAAAATGTTCACTTCAGACAACCAACTGTCTTTTTGTGAAGGTCTGATACCCTAAAATTCATGATTTGGAACCTAATCAGGGCCCATTTACAAAATTCACTACTGTCTATCTACACTCTTTTAATGAGAAAAGTACTTCATTGACGTTAAATTTCAAGTTCCAATAATTTTAAATAGCTTCTGCCTACATACCCTGAATGTGGACAAATAATTTAGTGTTTCCTTAAAAGACAGTTGCTTTTTGTTACTTAATTTACTAGAAAACATGACATTTTTAGTATTTTATAATGACATTTGAGCTATTTTATTTTTAAAAAATTAATCAAACTATAACCTGATTTTAAAATCCGGATATTTTATAAATGTCGATGCAAAATCTCTATTTTACTGATTACAATGCAAAAAGTAGGAGAAGCAAATTTTAAATTTGGCTCAGCTCACTGTTGTTAGAGATGGAAAAATAATAATCATTAACTTGCTGCTTGAATTTAATGATAAAATGATTATTGGCAAACTGTGCACATGTAATTCATCATAACTTTTCCAGCATTCTTGTCAGCATGCTATAGTTCCTTATCCCTCTCAATGAATGTAATAATTAGAAACAACTAATTTTAAAAAGCTTTCCTACATATGATTTTTTCTCTCTCAATCTCCCTTGCTGGATTATCAGGAGGCCACTCTGGATTCAGTTCAGTCTTTGGGAAATTAATATTGAGGATTTTGATGTTGGCACATGAAGAAGCAAAACATGCCCTCTGACCCACAACTGAAGCATACGCTTTGGCACCTACACAAGTGGCCCCCAAAGCAGATTTTTAGGGGGACAGAAGTTGTAGCAGCAGGAGTGCCAGCATGAAGAGCCTGATGAGCTGCCCTTCAAACTCTGATGCCAACTAGCCAGCCCTGATCTGTCTGAAATAGAAATTCTATAAGAAGAGGCTATTCCCCTCATGAACTTTTCAAAAGTTAGAATGAAACCAAAACATCATTGGAGCACAAGTACTGACTAAATAAATATCTTTATTGGTATTTTAGGTTGCTTAGAAGATGAATATAATGAACTAGAGGCCCGGTGCCTGAAATGCGTGCATGGGTAGGATCCCTAGGGGCTGCTGGCTGCTGGCTGGAGCCTCCCTTCCCCCTGCGGCCTGCTGCTGCCGCTGGCAGGGGTGGGGCCAGGCAGGGGGAGGAGCCAGCCGGCCCCTTCCCCTGGTGGAACACCTGGTTGAGGGGACAATTTGCATATTAGACTTTTATTATATAGGATAGTATTTGCCCCTAATATGTTTGTGTGTATATATATTTTATATATTGGTATATGAGTGTATATATACATACATTTCAGACAAACCTTAACCAGTTGTTGTTTTTTATCCCACAGTTTTTCATTTATTTATAGCCAATGGTTTATCCATCTGGCCATCAGGAGAACTTCCATAAACATCATAAACATGAGCATTTGATCATAACATTATTCACATTGCCTTTGTGTTCATAGAAGCCTCCCAACCCCTCTCTTCTTAGTATTTCATGTTTTTTAAGAGAGATTCTATAATTATCTCCTATGTGCCCTAAAGACCTATTACCAAATTTCTCAGGTAATTATAGACTTTTGAAGCCATTTTTATTTTTTTAAATAAAGAGTATCATTTAACTTCAATATAGAATTTATTTCTAACTTTCATGATGAAACAGCCATGATCAAGTCTTTGAAAACAGGATATAATTCTGGGTCAGCCTTCATCACTTTTGTAGCTTAATTCAGTCATCTGTGAACATACACTTCAAAGGCACAGGGAGAACTTGGAGACAGTTCAGATAGGATGGAATCAGAGAGTTTTACAGCTGGAGGGGAACATGTGGCATCAATGCAATCCCCTAGATACACAGAGAAGAAGATAGGTAAATGATTGGAGAGATAGCTAAAGCTAACAGTTTTAAGAAATAATTATTTATTGTGTTTAAAAGGAAGGCAAAAGAGTACCCTACAATTACATATACGTAAATAAAAAAGAAATATAAAGATGCCACTTACCACAAACACAAACAAAAACACGCAATCACACATAATGACACATAATCATGCATAACAGCAATACATATCTCTTCCTGTCCAAATCAGACAAATAGTAGGATACTATGCCATAAATTTACACATATGCAATAGATAATGTGAGCTGTTGTTCAGACTATCTGAAGAAGTTATTAATGCTGAAATTTTATATTTTAGTGGCAAAAATATTAACTAATATTTAGAGAGCAGTCTTTAGATTTCAAAGCACTTTTATGTAGCTTATTAAATGACATACAATCCTGTGAGATAGGTATTAACATATGCATTTTCTGTATATGGAAAGTAAAAACCAGAGAAAGTAAAATTAACAAAATCTTATAGTTAGTAAAAGCCCTTGATAATAGCATTATTGGTGTAATGCTGCAAGAGATATGCATAACACAAACCCATCTTAAGAAAGGTGGGGTATTAGAAAGCTTTCCATATAATTTAATCTTTAAAAGTTTAAGTTTTCAACCAGTAAACCTCAGTTATTTGAGGAGGACACTCAAGCATACATAGATAATTCATGGGAAATTAGTGTTGTCTGATGGAGGCAACAGGCTTTTGGGCACAGTCAGGTTTATAATCAAATTTAGGCTTAGTATTGCATTCTTGGGCCCTATTCCCCATATTTATTTACCTTCATGGAACTTCAGCTATGCCTTCTGTAAATAGTGGGAAATACCTATTTCAAAAGGCTAATGTGAGGCTTATGTGAGATTATGTGTGTAAAAGGCTTTCAGCCAGCATTTCCATAAACACCATTCTATTGTTTTGTGTATTTATGCACAAATCTTCAGTCCCAGATGGACAGGGTTAGGATTCGATTTGGAGTTAATATTAGAAACAGAGTTAGGTTTTGTATTATAGCTGAGGATTAAGAAATCTTTATTTTCCCCCGTTAATAATTAGAATATACAATTACTATGTATCCCTTGTGAGTGGCATATAAGATAGACCTTAAAGGCTTCTAACAGTGACTGACACATTAAAGTTGTTAAAAATATATTGTTTTGAATACTGTTAAATTTTCTAATACTAGTATATAGACATTGTCTAGTACCCAAAAATAGTGTCATTGATTTTCCTCAAAAATTGTCCATAGGTGAATGAGTGATATTCTCCCATATCCAATGAGCTGCAGAAAACATTCCAGTGCTACAGTCTCTGTGCTACTGTTGTTCTATAGGCAGTAATGTGCTATAAAATAATAAATTAATAAGAACTTGATTATGATGTGTGCACACCCTAAAAATAGCCTAGATTTAGAATATTTAAATTTTATTTCTATTATTTTAAAACTATACATTTTCAAGTACTTGATGGTCATACCCAGAAAAGGGCAGAGATTAATTGAGCATCTGCTATGAATTAAATATTATGCATTAGCATTAAATTCTCACTTTATCATGTATCAGTGTTTTAAGTGATAAATGAACGTAATGATTAAATAGCTACCTCATAAGGCATGCTCATTTCTTGCTTATGTAAGAGTGCCAGATGGATGTTTAGAATAGAGTGGTAGCTCTCCTCCAGGCTACCATTTAGGGAGTGCTTCTTCTATCTTGAGGTTCTGCAGTCCCCTACTGCTTCATTATCATTTGAATCAATTAGAAGAGAGGAGGATCTCATAGTAAAGCTTTTCATGGCCAAGTCTAGAAGTAGCAAACATCACTTCCACTGGAATTCTTCTGTAAAGAACTTAGTCACATGACCTTACCTAGTACAAGGGATGCTGGGAAATATTTTCCACCTATGCCTTCAAAGAAGAAACACCTTGAGCTCTGAGAATTAAATAATTTGTGGTAATGACAAGGTTTTGGACCCAGGTATATCTGACTCCAAAATTTGAATAGTTCCTGGTTCTCATGTTGTAAAAGATTTGTGTTTCTACCACTCTCAAAATCATTGTACTTTTTTCTCCTCTTTTTAATCCTGAGTTACTAAAGAAGACAGAATGAATAACCCTCCTGAATTCAATATCTTTAGCTTTAAAAATTCCTATTGTAAACATGTATTTTATATTTGATCTTTTAAGTGTGCAGAGTGGGCTAGAAACGTGCCCACCAACTTCTGTTAAACATGAACATGAGGGTTGTCTAAGACATGAAAGGCTATAGGGGCCCCTTTTCACTCAAGTAAATTCCAACATATCTTGAGAGAAAAAAATGCAAATATTCCCTATTATAAAATAAGCAGAATCCAGCAATTAATTAGAAGTATACTAGTAATATTGCAGAAGCCATGAAAATGCATCTCTCAGCTCTACTGTGAGAGAGGTTGCTGTGATCACCCAGCTAAGACAGTCCAACTGACACCCTCTGGATCTATCACCACATGAAACACTGATGCCACACATCCCTCAGGCTTCTCCAGTCAAAGTGTTAATATGAAGAAATAAACATAGTGAATAAATATTTTATTTTATTTTTTTCTTCTTACCCACTCATCCTCTTTCTCCCTCCTCTATACTAAACCGTGATCTTCCCCTATTCATCCAATTCCTTCACCTTATTTTCTGTATATATAAGCTTTACCTCTACAGATTCTGACCGGAATCGAAACCTGGGACCTTTCAGTCCGCAGGCCGACGCTCTATCCACTGAACCAAACCGGTTTCAGCATGAATAAATATTTTAATAAAAAGAGCCAGGAAAATCATTGGTCATGTCAGATTTTAAAATATAAGGCATTAATAATAGCAATCATAAAATCAATGATGGGACAAAAATAGACCATCAAACAGAATTCAGAATTTAGAATTTGTTTTAAATCTTAAACAATAAAGGAACTTAGTATAATGTAGTTTGCTTCTAACCTTCTAAAACCATGGAAAAAAGAAACTATTTAATAAGTGGTCAGAATAACTAGGTAGACATTTGGAGAAAATATAAATTTGGAGCTATATACCATATGACTATTCACCATAGTATATTTTCAATGACTAAAGATTTACATATGAAATAAGTAAGCCATGAAACGCTTAGAAGAAAATATAGATGAATCACATTATAATATTGAAGTGGGAAACATCTTTTTAATTTAAAATTCAAAACCCAAAAGCAATAAGTGAAGAGTCTGATAAATTGAACATAAAAATCAATACTTCTATAATACATAAAGCATACTCAAAATAACTTTTTTTTTAAGGGAAGTGGGGGGAAATAGGAAGCAGTGCTCAAACTTACCACAATGACCAAGCTTGGGTAGTTTGATTAAGAAACCAACCCAGCCCTGGCTAATGTGGCTAGATTCATTGGGCATCGTCCCATGCACCAAAAGTTTGCCAGTTTGATTTCCCTCAAGGGCACATGCCTGGATTGTGGGCTCAATCTCTAGTAAGGGGCGTCTAGGAGGCAGCCTGTCAATGTTTTGCTTTCACATCCATGTTTCTCTCTCTCTCCTTCTTACTTCCTCAAACTCTAAAAACAAATAAAAATTTAAACGCAGAATATGGTCTTTACATTTAGAAAATTAAAAGATAAGAAAACAATCTAGAAAAAAGAATATAAGTAGATAGTTCACAAAGAAAACAAAATACAAATAATTATTAAACACATAAAATGATGTTTGGCTTCACATATATTGAGTGAAAATGCCTACTAAAGTTTTATTGAAATATAATTCTTCTACAGACATTTAAGGAAAAAATTTATATTTTGATAACTCACCCTGTGATAAGACTACAGGAAAATAGGCATTTTTATACATTGCTGCATTAAGTTATCACCATCCTTCTTGGGGGTGATTCAGTTATGTCATCACTATCAAGTTTGACCCAGCAACCCAGCAGTTATATTATGGGAATTTACTGGCACAAATGTGAAATTACGCAAGGTTATTTACTGAAGTATCTTTTATATGGGCACAGAATGCAAAAACTCCATCAATAGGAAATGCCCCCTACAGTTACCTGCTTACAATGGAACTAGAGGCCCGGTGCACGAATTCGTGCAGAGGTGGGGTCCCTCTGTGTGGCCTGCAGGGATCAGGACAAAACCACAGTCCAACAACATCTGCAGCTCCTACCTGCCGCTCCGGCTCATCCCAGCTCCACTGTGCCTACTGTGGGCTCACGCCCAATAAGTCCTGATCAAGAGAGGCTCATGCTGCTGCAGCAGCGCTCGCCAACCATGAGCCCGGCATCTGGCACCCTCCCAAGGGGATTGGCCTGTGGGATTGGGCTGAAACTGGCTCTCCGACATCCCCTGAGAGGTCCCAGATTACAAGAGAGTGCAGACCAGTCTGAGGGACCCCACCGGTGCACAACTGGCCTGGGGAGGGACCGCAGGAGGGCTCCAAGGCATGTCCAGCCCATCTCACTCAGTCCCCATCAGCTGGACCCCAGCAGCAACCTAACCTACCAGTTGGAGCATCTGCCCCCTGTTGGTCAGTGCACATCATAGCAAGTGGTTGAGCAACCTTAGCATATCATTAGCATATTATGCTTTGATTGGTTG
>NW_005354010.1:1437025-1444188 GCF_000412655.1 Myotis brandtii
AAAAAATTCCAAAACTGGATTTTGAGTGTTTTTTGAGTTGATAAGTCTAAGGGAGAAAGCAAAAAGAGAAGGGAACCTAGAAGTAATCATGAACAATGTCCACATTTATTGTGTTTCAGACATTTTCCCTTACCAAAAGTTTCCCTTCGATATTCTGTTTTTGAAAAGTAGTCTCAGTAAAGGTAAGATTGAAGTATTTTTTGGTATAGCTCAAAAAGTCTTGAGACTCTCTGGAAAAACTTCTAGCTTTTTATAATAATAACTAGAGGTCCAGTGCACAAAATTAGTGCATGTGGGGGTGTCCCTCAGCCGGCCTGCACCCTCTCCAATCTGAGACCACTCAGGGGATGTCCGACTGCCAGTTTAGGCCCCATCCCACCTAAACTGGCAGTTGGACATCCCTCTCGCAATCCAGGACTGCTGGCTCCTAACCGCTCACCTGCCTGCCTGCCTGATCACCCCTAACTGTTCCCCTGCTGGCCTGTTTGCCCCTGACTGTTCTCCCCTGCCAGCCTGATTGCCCTAACTGCCTCTGCCTCAGTCCTGCCACTGAGGCTTTGTCCAGAAGGATGTCCAGAAGGTCATCAGGAGGATGTCCGGTCTAATTAGCATATTACCCCTTTATTAGCATAGATAATAAAAAGTAAAACTTCACTGTAAGATAAGTACAGCCCACGACATATTTCTGAAGTTGCATGTCTGACATCTGGTGAGATGTCTGGTGCCATTTTATGATTTATGATGTAGGGAATTTGAAGGTTCTTTGGATACAGTATTACTCAGGTTAAAAAGATACTTTGATTCAAATCTATTTTCTTTTATGTTTGATCATTCAGAGAAATCATTTCATGTTGAATATTAATTCTTCCTAGAGCCAGCTGGTAGAACATGATGCTAATGAGGCCAAAGTTGCTGGTTCAATCCCTATACGACTGACAGGACTCACACAGAGAAAGCTTTTTTGTATGCACTTCTAATCAAGTCCAGCTGTCTTCCAAGTTTGTCATTGGGCACAAAGGGACCCAGGTGAGAGAAGGTGAATTCCTGATGAGGAATTATCTTCCACAAAAAGTAGCAGAAATTTCTAACCCAGTTAATCTTACATCTCACAACATGACAGACTGTGGGCTCTAGTCACCTATATTTGCCCTTGAGCGTGTTTTTTTTTTTTTTATGTAAGATAAGATTATTCAAATAAGTAGGTGTTTTTTTTTTATGTAAGATAAGATTATTCAAATAAGTAGATCACAAATGACTCACTAAATCAGAATAAAGGAAAAATTCAAGGTGATGCGTACCTGCAAATGAATTCCTCTGATGTCTCCTAGGCACTGTAATTGTCAACCAGAATATGTTGTATTGTTCTTGTTTTTAGTCTGAACGTAACTTCACCATGCAGAAAAAGAAACCCACAAACAAAAATGCATTTTCAGACTCCATCACAAGTTCTGCCAGGCATATAGTTTACAAGTGTAAAAATGGCAGCTGTTCCCCTGAGTAAGAACAGCTGGGAAAAACAGAACTAGAGTCATTACCTCTCAGATTATGATCTGCTGGAACAATGCCCAAAACATCCACACTGGCACTGAATGACAGCAGTTAGCCTCTGATCACCCTCTATGAGTTTGTGTTTCATTTCACTAAGAGGAATTAACAATATCACATATTCAAAATTAAACAAAATATCTCAGAATTACTCCAATGCTTGAGGTGTAAACCTGATTTATTTTAAATATTTTGAGCTGGTTGTATTCAGGATAAATATTAGTCACTCTATTCCACTTAAAGATTACAATCTAAAACAGTTAGACTTTAGGGGGGTCAAGTAATAGAGTTAGTACTATTTAAGTTATTGATAAAATAATATAATTCAGTTTTGATAGTTAGATACTTCCAACAGTTTAGAAATAGATGCCTCCAATGTCCAGATGATTAAGGATGGAGAAACATCTTGTAACATTACACCCTGGGTACATATTAGAATTATTAATTCAAAAGGTGAGTTAGATTTAAGGAAAATCTTAAGAACAATTTAGAAAAGAGAATAACAAATTGGGTAAATGAAAGGATGCAATTCAAACAAGAGGCAAGGAGTAAAGAGTAATGAATTCAATGAGGATAAAAGCTGGAGATATAATGTTGTCATCATGATCTTAGCTCCAGAAATAAAATGAATAAAAGTTTATTTTTTCTTGTTATTATGAACATCATAAAACAATCAACCCAGACATCAATCAAAACTACAAAAGTTAGTTTAATACCTGGATAACTGGAATAAAAGATGCTAGATTCTGAAAGAATTTGATATTGAGAGAAGTGAAATTTATCTGGAAAAGAGAGTCAGAAAGAAAAAACTTGGTAGCATATGTAACCATTATGCATCCTTTTATGCCCTTAGAATTTTATGTTTAACAGAAAAATTTAATTCAAGTACTCCACAAGATTTATGAAGTGACAACAAAATAGATAACATCACAGCTTACTAAAAAAGCATAAGTTTTAGAATCAGGCAGAACCTATATTTTAGCCAGCAAATCACAATTGCTGAAGTTTATCAATTGTTTCCTATATCCCCAGGGATCTTCTGTAGGCTGTAAGTAGATTATTTTCTCAATAAATTCATCCAACCATCCTATTACTTATTATTCTCTTTTTATAAGTGAGGGAAATCACATACAGAGAAGTTGAATAACTTGGCCTGAGTCACAAAGATAGTGTCACAAAGATAAATTATGAAATATATAATTTTCCCCAAGTATCACTAGCTGGGTGACTCTAGGAAAGTCTCTACACTTCTTGTTATCTCACTTTGCTCTTCTGTACAATAGGACTGAAACCTATTTATGAGGTCGAAACTATTGATTTCTGCTGATAGTGGCTCAATGCTGGTTGATATCACTATGAACATTAGAAATCTCTGTGGTGGACTAAAGAAGGAAGAAAGGACCAATACCCTTCCTAATTGTCTAAACTTCCTTGATTGCTCTTAATGGGTAGGTGAGGGGCTCTTGTAAAGCAAACTGTTTATTATGGTTTTGAAGAGTCCCTATTTGCTTTGAGTTTCCAGATCTATGCTTCATGCTGTGACTTTGCCCTCCATCCACATTAACAAAAAATTTAAAAAACTGGCAAGTTCCACACATCAGAGGTGCTACTGAGAGGAGGCAGTAAGTCCAGAGATGGGGAAGGGACTGAATGGATGCCTATGCAAGAATTGATTGAGTTTATAGATGTCTGTGTTGGCCAAGAGAGCTTTAAGGTTCTCCTCAGCTTGACTAAACTTTAGACAGGCGTCCTTCTGACTGTGGGTCCCTGACCTCCCTTTTCTAAGAACAATTACTTTAAAAACTTCATACTTTTAAATTCCTTCTCTGCCCATTTGAGATGTAAATCTCTCGCCTCTTGCAAATTTTAAAACCAGGAATGTCTTCCTCAAGGAACTGGGAGCCATCCCTTTAAAATGTAATCAGGAAAGAGAGAGAGTCTCTACCCCCCAGTCTCTGTGCACCAGTTAGCAAACACAGATGCCTAATCTCTTTGAACAATCAAAATCCTCCAGCACTTTTATACCAACTCACCGCAAGGCTTAAACACTCTCCCATCTCTTGTTTCAACAAAATTCTATCTCACTCTCTATTGTAATAATCTTGACCTCCATTGCAATAGTCTTAAATAAACTCTTCCTCTCCTGCTTAACTCTACCTCATACAATTTTCCTTTGATAGTGGTGGGCTTAATAGTCTATAATGAAGTCAGATACTAGACACAAAATGAGAAGAGAAATGTGACAGTGGATTTTCTGATGAGAAAGAAAATGAGGATTGTGCCAGCATTTCTCTGTGTGAGCTCTGAATGCAAAAGTACCAGCCCCTCCATTACATCCTTATTAGGTCATGAAGGGAGGCATCCTCAAGAATGCAGAAATCTTGGGAAGAATTGAAAAGGGGGGCATGAAAAATTAGTGACAGCTTTAAAAAAGGACAATTATAAAATTTATACTCTAAAGGCATAATAATAGACTTTTATGCAAATCACAGTGCATTTAAATGCAAATTAAAGGCATATTTTATGCAAATTTATATGTGGCCCTCCTGCCTATTTCACATATCTGGCTGTGACCTTATAAAGACCTCAGCAACAATTCCTACCTAATGTTTTAGAGCAGTTAGGCAAAGGAGCGATAGGTTGTGGGTTGTTCTCCAAGTGACTGAGTGAGGATTAGGAAGGAAGAAGGGTAACTTCCTAATGATCTGAAATACTTAGGAGAGGCCAGAGGAAGAAAACTCTTCCATGACAGCTCCCAGCGTTGATGGGCTACTATGGATATCAGAGCTCTTATTAACCATAAAAAGAGCCAGTCTACTCAGCAGCATTAATGAACCCTGGGAAGCAGAGCAGACTTTTCTTGGGGCAGGAAGATCTTTGAAAGCACTTGCTACACCTTCAAAGAGTAGCAAGTGCCAATTCTGTCCCTTTAGCCACGAGAGCTTCTAGCTATGAGATCTTGGGTGATTAAAAGATAATTTTTTGAGTCTCAGGTCTTTAACTATAACATAAATAAAACTAAATGATAAAAATAGGTGTTATGGCCCAGCCGGCAGAACAGAGAAGGCACAAAATATAAAGAGCTGCTATTGGCATTACTATCATTACAATTATTGTACTTTTTCCATTTTTTATTTACAATCATAAAAGCCATTCTCTACTTGACTATAGGTTTGTGTGTGTGTGTATGTGTGTGTGTGTGTGTGTTCTTCAGGAAACAAATATGGAATTGTACTTATCTGAGAAATAAATTCCAAGCAACTTAAGGCCTAGATAAATTAATATTTACTATACAACATTTATTGTAATGACTTATACACAACATTTGCTCAATAATTAATTTTGACTTTCCAAGTATCATGCTGTATTAGTTTGCTAGGATTTCTGTAACAAAGTATCACAGACTGGGTGGCTTTTACAATAGATATTTATTTTCTCACACTTCTGGAGGCTGGACATCCAAAATCAAGGGACTGGCAGGGTTGGTTTTTCCTGAGGCCTGGCCCCTTGGTTCATAGATGACCATCTTTTCCCTATATCTTCACAACTATCATGTGTGTGTGTGTGTGTGTGTGTGTGTCCAAATACTCTCTTCTAATAAGGACACCAGTCATATTACATTGAGGCCCACCCTAATGACCTCATTTTAACTTAATTACTTCTGTAAAAGATCCTGTTTCCATATATGGTCACATTATAAAGTACTAGGTATTAGGACTTCAATGTTTGAATTTTGTGCGGGACACAATTCAGCCCTTAACAGATACCTTCTCTTCATAAACATCTATGTTATGTAACTTTCTCTCCTCATTTTTTATATGCATTTAATTTTTGGTATATATTTAATTATTCAGACATGTTTTAAACTTGATCCAATAGAGGAAATTCATAATCCAAGTACCTGATTTGGAGTCATCCAACCTCTTTGGCTAGAACAGGCTAGGATCTTGTATAAAAATGCATGATAGAAAGAATAAGTCTGTAAATTCCTGGAGAGTGAGATGCAAGCATTCTTATTTCTATGTAAATCCCACAGTGATCATACATTACAGAAAAGGCATAGTAAATGGCTATTGGAAGAATAAGTGAATCAATGAATAAATAAACAAGATTCGGAAAGCAACAGCTAATATAAAATTGTTTCTTCGAAAGGCATACAAAATAATCATGCTGCCTTCTTGAAGACTCTTTAGAGCCATATAACTGGAGTATCTTCCATTCGAGCAATAGCCTGGAGACCCATATTCATCTACAGAGAAGCCTGAAATGCATCTGGAGGTTTTCCAATGTTTCCAGAGCTCTATGAGTGTTCCTCCAGAACTGTGAAGATATTTCAGAGAAGTAATCTATACCAAAGTCTTGAGTAGACTCCGAGGAAAAGAAAGGCAAGAATACCACATAGTTGAAATGGTTGAAAGCAAGAGATTTAATAATAAAAATGGCAGGTCATTGTATTCTTCCTTTTGGAGGACCAATTTATTTCCCTTTGACCAAGTAATAGGCTTAATGTGCAAATGGGCAGGTGATCCATTTGATCCCAAAATGACTGTGTCTTCAAGTAGCTAAATAAGTTAGCCATTCTGATGAAGGCAATCTACCAATATGCCAACCACTGTGCTGTATCTACAGAGAACTTAGTCTTAGTGTATAGTTGTCCATTTTGAAAGGAAAACTGTCATTTATTTTTTAAGAAGTCTGTAACTTCCATATCTCTACAATTTACCCCATCCCTAATTTTCAAATTTTTATTTCCCACTTTTTTCCAATTTTAAACTGAATAATTTTAAAAAAATGAGATTGATAGATGATAAATATATAAAAATAGGTATAGACAGATAAAATCATTGAAACTTTAACATCTACCTAGAAAAAGATTATTGTGACCAACACTCATTTTAGTTCTCTGTTATGTTGTTTTTGTCTTTAACAAAAGCAAAAGAAGAGGGAAGGAAGAGGAGACAATTGTACATTTCTAAGTGTTTTATCAGAGCGTGAGTTTTGAAGTTGTGCTACAGTCCCTGGTGGAAATTTTTTTCATCACAAACCACCTTACAATATGATACAATTCATCATGATTGTCATCCTAAGCTCAAGATCGAGCAAAAATTGAATCCTAGAGACTCCATGTGGGAGAAGCCATGTACTCAAGAGCATGGTTAAATCTTAAAAAACCATTATCAACATTGGATGCTAGCTGCTCACTACTTATTTTCACAAATCAGTAATTGACCCTGATTTCCCAATCTTAACTCTTAAGCTGGCTGGAGTGCACATTAATCAATAAATATTTAGCAGAAAATATCACACAAGTGCATAAACGTGCTTCTAAAACTCAACAGCCACATATTGTATGCACTGCTAATTCTTTATATAAATAAGACATTTTAAATTTTGTTCTTTTCTTTTTCATTCTTTTTTTAACTGCATTTTATTGCTCCATGAGCTTTTCTTTTTGGGTCTTTCTGTTTATTGGATCACAATAATATACAGCCCATAGATGGGGAGGGGGTGGGGGGGCAGGAGGGGCCACAACAGGGTGCGTGGGAGGGGAGGAGGCCCCTGATTCCCTGGCCCCTCTCCCCTCTGTGCTTGGGGGGGGGGGGGGGGGGGGAGGGGGC
>NW_005354010.1:1444436-1490843 GCF_000412655.1 Myotis brandtii
ATGAACAAAAATAAAAATACAAAAGGCCAGAGGAAAGTCCCAGGCATCCCCCTACCCTGGGGTCTTCCCTGTCACCAGTGGAGGTCCCCTCACTGCTCCAATCCACCAAAGCTCCCTCAGTCCTAGGGGCTTCCTGGCGCCGGGGGCAGGGTCCAGGGCTCATAACTGCTGGGCCAGCAGCTCACACAGATGACTGGAAACAGGCTCCTTGCTGGTGCGCAGGGTCAGCGGGTACATCTGAGCCTGGCATTGGGCTCCAGCTGGAGCAGACAGCCCATCTGCAGGGCTTTAGTCTGGATGATCCCAGCCCCCACGAAGTTCTCAGGGTTGGGGTCCCCGCTGTCCAGGAGAGCAGAGCCAAACCCCAGGAGCTTGGCCTTGGTGACTTAGCGTCCATGGGGTGGTTGGCTTTGAAGATTTTCTGCGCCTCCTGGTGGGGGAGGCTCAGCTGCCTCCGGCACTGGAAGAAGTCCTGGGCCGCCATCTCTGTTGGCTGGAAGAACTTGTTGATGGTCACGGGGAGCTTCAGGGTGAGGGACTGAGGGGCTCCCCCATACCTGGCGTTGGAGAGAGGGCACCGTCAGACCGCCCCATGAGCTTTTAAACTTCTGTCAGAGTTTCGATTTAAACCAAGACTTTATCTCTAATTTGAGGCAGGGGAAGGATATAATGTCTTAAAAAGAAGAAGGAATGTAGTGAGTTTTCTGCAATTATCAATCTAGACGTCAGTGCAGATGCCTTCTGGAAATCCCCAGTACACAGAGGGTAAGTTAGAAGCCGTCAGACCGCCCCATGAGCTTTTAAACTTCTATCAGAATTTCCACCTAAACCAAGATTTTATCTCTAATTTGAAGCAAGGGAAGGATATAATGTCTTAAAAAGAAGAAGGAAATGTAGTGAGTTTTCTGCAATTATCAATCTAGACATCAGTGCAGATGTCTTCTGGAAATCCCCAGTACACAGAGGGTAAGTTAGAATGACAGCAGGCAGCAGATGAAAAGAGCACTTGGCAATTTGGGAATCCTTTTAGTGTGACACACTATGCAGTAGACAACAATTTTTGCCTTTCATTAAACTAAATAAGGTGCTTTTATTTTGTCTGATTTTGATCATTTGCACAACTGCACAGACAATTAACTTCAGGGTAAATCCCTGGTCAGGGCACATGCCTGGGTTGTGGGCTCGATCCCCAGTAGAGGGCATGCGGGAGGCAACTGATCATCTCTCTCTCCCTCTCCCTTTCTCTCTGAAATCAATAAAAGTATATTTAAAAATAAAAAAAAAGAAACATCAAGAGGAAAAGAATTAGAAAGAAAAGTTCCCAAACTTCAAAACCTCTCTTCTTCCCTCCTCCCCACCATTACACACCACGCAATTAAAGTTAAGTCATCTGATCTCACCATTTCATTAATTACTTTTGGACCTCAAGTCTATCTGGTCAATCCATCTTTTCTTATAGATCAAATTCTTATACTCAAGTTTCTACTGGACAGTCTACCTTGCTAAAATATAGGTACATATTTACATTACTAAATAGAAAGACAATGGTCTTTCCTCAAAATATGCTGTTCTCTCTTTTTTTAAAAAAAAAAAAATTGTATAATTAGCCATCAAGTTGTTCAGTTCATAGGCTTGGGGTTAATCCTCTTCTTCCTTCTTTTTCAACTGCAACATCAAATTTTATGATTTCTCCCTCCATGACATCTTTGGAATCTGCCCCTTTTCTCATCCCCCCACCATCTCTCAATTCAGACCTCAATCATCTCTCACCCAGATTATTACTGCAGCAGCTGCAAAACTTGCCTCTCTAGACCACACTGACATATTAATTCCATGATGCACACAGCTAGTCATCTTTCCAAAGTGCCCATCTCTTCATTTCATTTCTGTAATTAAACACCCTTTGCTGATGCCACATCCTCCAAGGAATAAAGTCATGGAATAGTGAACAAGTTCCTCATGATTTGTCCCCTGCCTCATTTCCTCTAAGAAAGCACTTATGGCAATGGCAGCTTACTTTTATATCCCATCTCCATCTCTCCTAACAGCTCCTTAAGAGCACAGATTCTGTCTTTTTGATCATTGAATATAACTGAATTCCAAGTACATACTTCAACACCAGAACCATAAAAGTTGGTGCTCAATAAACATTGCTTAGACTAGAGAATGAAAAGATGGCAGAAAAAATGTCTTAGAAGTGAATATCACACATCAGCTATTCAAAGATGTGTTGCTATTGCTACAGTGACATTATTAAAAATAACCAAAATAAACCTTCTTAGCTTCAGTTATTAAGAGGTGGTGGAAACTAATAGTTAGAACACCAACTTTAGATTCAGACAGACTTAGATAAGTAAATTTTTGTCCTGTGTGATTTTCTATGCCTCAGTCACAAAATAAATTAAGCAAAAACTCTAATCTTATTTTTTAATTTATTTTCCACTGATATGGATTTGGAGGCAGCTCCATGACAAGATAAACAGAAACTGATGCTGCCCAACTGACATGGCTCAGTGGTTGAGTGTCAACCTATGAACCAGGAGGTCACAGCTTGATTCCCAATCAGGGCACATGCCTGGGTTGCGGACTAGATCCCCAATGTGAGGCATACAGGAGGCAGCTGATCAATGATTCTCTCTCATAATTGATGTTTCTATCTCTCTCTCCCTCTCCTTTCTCTCTGAAATAAATAAAAATACATTTAAAAAAAGACACTGATGCTTAAGAAACAATTAATGAGGTAGCTTGGGAATTCAGAGACAATAGAAATGGAAAATAAGAAGATATGATAGTTAATTTTATGTCAACTTGGGTGGCCATGGGGTGAACAAATTAAATGTTACTTCTGGATGTGTCTGTGAGGGTGCTTCTGTATGAGATTAGTATTTGAATCTGTAGACTGAGTAAAGTAGATTGCCTTCCCTGATATATGGACATCATCTAATCCTGAGGGCCTGAACAGAAAGAGCAAAAGGCAGAGAAAAAAGTTATTTGGTTCTTTTTTCTGTCTCACAACTTGAGCTGGATGCCTCATCTCATCTTGTCCTACCCTTGAACTTGGATTTATTAGCTTCAAACTCAGACTGAATTATACCATAGGCTTTGCTGGGTCTCCAGTTTGCAGACAGCAGATCGTCGAATTTTAGCCTCCATAATTGTGTGAACCAATTCCTTATGATAAATTATATATATGTTTTAAAGTTTAAGTGGAAATTATATGTGGAGACTTAAGAATTATTTTGGGGAATAGACTACTTTAGTCTAGTCATTTCTTTAACTTTTATGGTCCTAAAAGTTACTCAGTGTTATCACTGCAGTTAAGTTTGCTTGGTCCAAAATCTATGTTGCTTTGAATAGAATATACTGAATGCCAAATAAAGAATTTCACATATGCTATTTTACACTGCTATTACAGTCTGGTTCTGATATAAAACAAATATCTGAAACTAAGAAATTACTTTGCATTTTCAGAGTGACTTAGTAGAAGAATATTTTGAAGCTCACAGCAGTTCAAAAGTTTTAACCTCTGATAGAACACTGCAGAAACTAAAGAAAGCTAAACTGGATCAGGTATGTTGCAAAAAATGTTACTTCTAAATTTTTCTTATTGCAAGCTGATTTGAAGAGTTAAGTATACATAAGCAGAATTATTGTCCAGATCAAATGAAACACAAATTAACGTGATGTAACTCTTACATATTTTATTATATACTAAACTAGAGGCCCGGTGCACGGATTCATGCACCAGTGGGATCCCTAGGCCTGGCCTGTGCCCTCTTGCAATCTGGGATCCCTCAGGGGATGTTGGAGGCCCAGTGCACGGTTTTGGCCCGATCTCCGCAGGCCTCTTGTATGTATATAAGATCTTTGGTTAATCTCTTCCCATCCACCCCTCTCCCCACTTCCCTCTGAGATTCATCAGTCTGTTCCAGGTTTCCATGCCTGTGCATTGAGCATCTGCCCCCTTGTGGTCAGTGCGCATCATAGCGAACGGTCGAATGGTCGGATAGTCGCTTAGGCTTTTATATATATATGGATGTTTCACTGGGTTAGAATTCTAGTTGACAGACTATAATTACACATTTTTTCTCTTATCATTTCTTCAGGATCTATAATAATCAGAGTCATGGTTTATTTGATATCCATGTACCATTAATCTTGGTTATTAAGCCACATATTTATTAAACCTCACACTGTTCATAAAACAATTGACCTGACTCTCTCAGTTACAAACCTTGCAAAAAGCAGAGGATATCTTGCTTCTTGATATTATGGAAAACCTGCTCAGTGCAATACAGTAACAAGTTCTATATACTATGTTCCAGCACCTCATGTTATGAGGAATAACACATAGCTATTGATGCTTCCCTTAGAGAGGAGACAGAACCATTCGAGAGAGAATCTTTCAGTAGAAAGTGGGATTGATAATCTAAGAAGAAAGAGGTGATTATTAGTTCAGAGAGTATCAAGATTTATTATTCTCTGCAAGCTAGATTTTAGTGCAATTTTCTAAGGTGTTCAGGGTTTTTAACAAGAGTTTTCAACCTACAGAAAAGAGGAAAATATAGGGTAAGTCTCTGTGACCTGGATGACATAGTGCTGTGTGGTTATTTGTGTTTTGTGACCTGGTGTATTGGTATTGAGACTCAGGTCAGAAAGTAGCTGAAAACATATATCAAGAAGACAAATAGGGGAGTGAGGGAAGCTGGAGGAGGATAGGGGGGGATAAATGGTGATAGACAGATACTTAATTTGGGGTGGTGAACAAACATTACAGTGTATAGATGATGTGTTGTGGAATTGTGCAAAGGCTGTGAAACCTTTATAATTTTGTTAACCAGTGTCACCCGATTAATTCAATGAAAAGGAAAAAAAAAGCCAAACTGTTCCAAGGAAGAGATGGTATTAATATCTGCTTATAATCATGTAAATGGTTCTGGGGAAAAACTTAGCAAATTCTTTACTGCTATCACATATTTGTACTCAAAAGAATATTATAAACAAACTAGAAGCCCGTTGCAGGAAGTCCCTTCTCTGCCGCTCCTCCCCCTCCCTTCTCTGCCACTCCTACCCCACCCTTCTCTGCCGCTCCTACCCTGCCCTTCTCTGCTGCTCCTACCCCACCCTTCTCTGCCACTCCTCCTTCGCCCATCTCTGCCATTTCTTTCCCGCCCGTCTCCGCTACCTTGGCTCCGTGGCTTGGCTTCCTTCTACGGTGTCTTCAGTCTTTGCTCCCAGCGGTATATGCAAATTAGCCACCATCTTTGTTGGAGGTTAATTTGCACATCGCTCTGATTAGCCAATGGTGGGTGTAGCGAAGGCACGGTCAATTTGCATCTTTGTCTATTATTAGATAGGATAGATATATATACACAAATATTGGTTCTATTTCTCTGAAGAACCCTGATTAATACAAAGGAAAATGTATTATTTTAGCAAAGTTAGGAGATTAAGGGAAAATGCACATTTATCCAGGTGCTATGCCAGCTACTTTTGCAAGGACTCTCTCACTTAATCTTCACTATAACATCTTTTTAGCTTCATTTTAAAGAAGAGCATCAGTGGGGTGTTGTAACATGCTTGAAAGGAGACGATTAGTTAATAATGGAATATGGATTAGAATATACATCAATCTGACTCCAGACCCTCTGTCTTTACCCACCACAGGCTGCTTAGATATATTCTGGCACTGAGAGCAGCAAAGCTGTTCTGTGTGTCCAGCTACTGCTGACTTTATGCAAATGGGCATGTTTGTATACAGCAAGTAGCCATATTGTTATGTGGTTTCATCAATTGACTTGGGATACTCTCCTATTTATGAAGACTACGTGAATTATTCTATAAGAAAGTTTAAAGAGAAGAATAAGCATTATGATCAAAAATTATTTTTTTAAGAAGGATAAAAGTTTCTAAAATCAAAGACATGTCTAAAAATCCAAGGAAGAGCTAGTTCTATTGAGATTGAAGATGTCAGAGTATCAAAGTGATGAGTTTCCTGTATGCTAGGTTGGCTTCTTAATGTTAATATATTTTGCCATATGTGGAAAAATTTATGGCATCATTATCATATACAAAAGATCTACCCATTAGGTAGATTTTTTTAAGCTACCGGCATTCACTATCCAGGTAAAATGTGCTAATGCAGCCGGAAAATAGTTGAAAAATGCCATTTATAATCTTTAGTCATGTCCTCTGAGCATTATAGTTCTCAGGTGCTCAGCATATTTTAGAGGTAAGCCCTGCTACCAAGAAAAGGAGGACATTTGCTTTGTCATATTAAAACAACTCAAGAAGCATATAGTAGCTCCTGAGACAAATTTCTTGAAAGAATGGAGTGAGTTTTCATATTAGCTCACAAATGTATTTACACTTTATGATATTTATTACATAGGCTCAACTAATAAAAAAGTCAAAAAATTTAGAACCCGCTGAAGCCTTCTAATTGACTAAAAGCATGTCATTATATGTGTTTTTGTAGAAGACCTGCTTTCAAACTGATAAGCTTTAATGTTTACTTTGCTTGATAAATTCGCCACCCAAGTCCCCCGGTGAAATCTCTCTAATGTACACCGAATAAATAAAAGCAATTTAAGGCGCAAGTAACTAATAAAATCTTCTGCTCATTATTTTAAGAGGATGTCACTAACTGACCAGAAATATATCACTTCATTCGCTCTGAAATCTTTAACAGACCAGTGAAATAAATCATAACTAAGTACATGTAGTGAAGGTATGGTTTTTTTAGAAAATGCATCCAATGAATGTGATTTTTATCTCCTCAGATGTGCTGTAGCACTCAATGGAAATAAAGATTGTTTTTGGAGATGTAGATAAATTTCAATAACAGTAACCATTTGCCTGTTCTGTTCACAGAAGTACCTTACCCTGAACCTGCCCTTATTTTCATGAGAAAAAAAAATCAGTTTAAGGTGAAAAGTTTTAAAAATTACACCAGGGTCCATTTTATAGGAATACATGGAGAATTTTATGTGAATGTGTGGGAGATTTTGTTTTATGCGGCACTTTAAAAATGATTTGAATTGATGTAAATGTCTTCCCATCAAGAAGTGGTATATATTCCCTCCTCTTGAACCGGGCCCTGGGATGACTTGAGCAACAGAATATAGCGGAAGTGATGCTGTGCTGGCTTCTACACCCAGGCCTTACGACATTGGCAGCTCTTCAACACAACCAGCACCATGCGTAAGAGGAAGCCCTGGGAAAAGCCCCACATAGAGGGGACCTGACAGTAGCACCCACTTGCCAGCCACATAAAGGAGCCATTGTGGATGCAGAATCCCCTTCCACTGAGCTACCTACTCTGACACCTTGTGGAACACAGGTGAGCTGTCCCTAACACGCCCTGACAGATATACATATTAATGAAAAACCGAATTAATGCTATTGCTTTAAATGTGAGTTTTGGGATAACTTGCTACCCAGCAATAGATATTTGGAGCATTTATAAAAACCAACAGGTACACTGAGCAGTTATATCGTAGAATTCCATGGGAAAGTCTAGGAAATATTTTGGCATAGATTTGGCCTACATAAGCATTCATGGTCCTATAGTGGAACCTGAAACTCCTGAACTTGAACCTGTACCTTGACCACAGTACTGGATTTAACATATTGTTTATATATAGCAATGCACATGTGTGTATATGAGTTGAGAGAGAAAGGTCTAAAATAAAATTATTACATTTTCTTATCTGCCTAAAAAGTAAATACAGATGATCTGTGACATAGGTTAGATAATCTAGTCAGACAAGAGAACTTGAACCACACCTTGAAAATAGCAGTAAGTCAACTGCCAATGCAGATGTCTGTGGTAGATCTATGCCAATTCCCCAGCCCCATGTCCTGAAAAATTCACCAAGGGGTTGAGCAGAAACCAGAAAAATAAATGGACTTCCTAAAATATGATTCTCAACATTAGCTGCACAGGAGAAATAAGGGGGAAATATTTTTCTGTTGCTCCACCCCAGAACAATTACATTAACATATTTGGGGTATTTCCAGACATCATTACTAACACACAACTAAACAAACCTGAAAGGCTTCAGTAATCCTAATATCTAGTCAAAGCTCTCCATCACTGGTCTAGCATCTCTGCTTATACATTTTTTCTTCTGTTTCCTAAACATGCCAAGAAGTAAAGGGAAGTACAGTGGGGCTGGTGGATAAAGAACTGAGTTCTTTTTTTCCCCCTGACTTTTCCCTAATCCTGAATGACTTCCTGTCTTGACAGTATTACAAATGGAAGAAAAAGAAAGGGGAAAAAATAAAATAAAAAATGGTAAATGATACAGAGAAAACAGTGAGCATCTACTAATACAAAAAGAAAAGCCATAAACTCATCCAATGTCAAAGAATGGAAAACATAACCAGAAATTATCCCTTCCTACCTATCAAATTGGGAGTTTTAAAGACAGAATTATACCTAGTGCTGTGGAGGAAATGAGGATATACAAACTCAAGCACTATTGGGGAAAACATAAATTGGTAAAAACTTTGTGGAGACAATTTAGCAGCTTCAATCAAATGGAATCCATATGCTCTTTGTTGCCTCAGTCCTGCTTCTGAAGAGTCTATTCTATGGAAATACTAGCATACATGCACAAATATGTGTGTAAAATATTCACTTTCATGTATCAAACATAAAAAACTAAAGCAACTCAAGTATCTATTAATTATTCTTAATAGATGTTTGAGTTGCTTTAGCTTTTTACGTTTAGATACAAAGTCAGTTGGAGAAAGATAAATGCCACATGATCTCACTCATTTGTGGAATAGAATGAACAATATAAAATGATGAACAAAAACAGACCCAGAGACAGAGAAGCATCGATCAGATCAGACCGTCAAACTTCAGAAGAAAGGCAGGGGAGGGTGGGGGTAAGGGAGAAAGATCAACCAAAGGACTTGTATGTGTGCATATAAGCATAACCAATGGACACAGACATCAGGGGAATGAGGGCATGAGCAGGTGTGGGTGGAACCAAAGGACTTGTATGCATGCATATAAGCATAACGAATGCACACAGACATCAGGGGAAGGAGGGCATGAGCAGGTGTGCGTGGGTGGGGGGCAATGGGAAGATAAGGACACATATGTAATACCTTAATCAATAAAGAAAATTAAAAAAATGTGTATTGTTACAGAAACATTACTGTTCCTGATAAATATATTAAATTTATGAATGCAAATAAAAAAAGAATACTCAAGTAAATTCTGAGGTGTTGCCCAACCGGTGTGGCTCAGCTATTGAACATGGACCCATGAACCAAGAGGTTACTGGTTTGATTCCCAGTCAGGTCACATGCCTGGGTTGTGGGCTTGATTCCAGGGATGTACAGGAGGCAGTTGATCAATGTTTCTCTCCCATCAATGTTTCTATATCTCTATCCCTCGATGTGCAAGAGGCAGTTGATCAATGTTTCTCTCCCATTAATGTTTCTATATCTCTATCCCTCTCCCTTCCTCTCTCTCTATAGTCAATAAAAACATATTTTTAAAAAACTGTGTTGTGTTACTTTTATGGGATATTATTTAACCATTATCAAGAATGAGCTAGAATAGATGTATAGTTAATGACATATATAAATCTCCAAAACATAGAATTAGGAAAAATAATATATCACAAATTAATACCATTCATGTGTATTTGTGTGTGTGTGTGCATATACATGTATGTACACACATATATATGTGAGTGTAAATATATGGAAAATTGATTGGAAGTTGTACTCTAAATGATAAAAAGTGGATTCCATTGGATATGTGTATTTGTGTGTGTGCATGTATATGTATGTACACACATATATATGTGTGTGTAAATATATGGAAAATTGATTGGAAGTTGTACTCTAAATGATAAAAAGTAGTTTCCACTGAATATGAAAGAGGAATTGAAGAGAGGGATTGGAGAATAATTAGATAGAGGGAAAGAAAAGGCTGTTTATATACTGCCTGAGTAATTTTTAAAAATATTTTTTTCAATTAAAAGCAAAAAACATTGAAAGTGAACTGTGATAGTGTCTGTTTCTACCCATCCTCACTGGGGTTAAGAAATTTTGTATCTGACCTGCTTTAGTTATCATAGCTCAACTGACTTGAGGTATAATCAACTAGCAAGGTTTGTATAAGGTCTCCATCCCCAATTGCCTCTTTTATTACTAGAATTTATGCAAATTTTACACAATTGTAACCCATTTTTTTACCACTTTTCTAAGAAAAATTAAGTTTTGTTGCATCAATTCCCTAATTTTCACCACTTGCTTATGAATGTAATTCAGTTATTGTTGTCTACACAGAGAAAGTTGTCAAATAATTATCTAGAAAATGTTTATAATTTCAAACTTTTGCACCACTGTTTCTGTCTACCAATCATACATATTGTCACAAGACATATCCATTGTTATAATTGCTAGTCAGTAAAGGAAACAGAAAACATTACATTATCCAAGATCATTGTGCCATGTGTAGAAGTCTATTTCATTTGTACTCAATGTTCTGAAAATGGTGTACTTATAGACTAACTCTACACTGAAATGATCTTTGAAAAGATTATATTTGTAAATGTTCATCATCTTAGAAGCATTTATTGAAATCCTTCTCTATGCATATGTCCTAAGTGTTCTATAAAGGTTATAAGGAAAGAAGGCCAACCCCTGACCTCAGCATATTTAAATTCACTGATATCTGAGAGGCAACTCTTTCTTAAAATGTAATAGCTGTTTGGTTCAAAATTATTCACTGAACTCATTAGAGGCTAAAAACAATTCTAGACCCTTAGGATACATCAGTAAATAAAACAGGAGAAAATTTAAAAAGCTCTCTTCTGCTATAGAGCCCATATTGTCCTGGGGAAAATATGCAAGAGGAAATAAATACCAAAATGATAACACTATTTAGATTATATAATAAATTAGATAAGTGACATGAAAAATGGTTGGAATGAAGAATAGAACATTGGGAGTTGAGGCAAGAGGAAGAGAGTACAGGCTGTGGTGTGGTGGGGCATGAGGTACAGTTTTAAATAGGGTGGTAAGGGACACCCTTGGTGAAATATTGACCCTTGAGAATTACCTGAAGGACCTTGAAGGAGTTAGTTATGTGACTCCACACTGAGGAAACAGATGAGATGGTCCAAGGGCAAATCTGTTCCCAGAATGTTTGGTGAGCAGCAAAGCCAGTACTCTGAATTGCAGTGAGTAAATTATTGTCATAGAAAAAAAAGTGGGTGTGAAACAGAGGTGAGGCCAAGTCATGTAGGTCCTTATAAGCCACTGCAAAGACTTACACATTTACTCTGAGAGAAATAAGAACAAAATAAAATTGTGCTTTGAGCAGAGAAGGGAAATAGTATAAAGAGATTCTTAAAGAAATCTCTGTGAATGCTGTCTTAATGACAGACCATCAGGGAACAAGAATAAAATTAGGAAGCCCAGTTATGAGGTTGTTCGACTAATTCAGAAGAAATCTGATGCTATTTGGGCCAGGATGGTAGTAATGAAAGTGGTGAGAAGGGGTTCAGATACTGGACATGTAGCATAGATAGATTTCACAAAAGCTCTTGGGAATTGAATGTAGAGTGTGCGAGAAAAGAGTCAAGGCTGTGAGAAAAACCACTAGTAAAGCAGACTAATAGGGCACATCAGAAGTTCAGCTTGGACTTACTGAGTTTGTAATGTCTATTAGCGGGAGATAGTATAGGGACAGCAGCATAGTGTAGAATTCAGAACTGAGGTTTGGGCTGCAGATACACATTTCGGAATCACCAGAATATAGATGCTATTGAAAGCAATGAAACTGGATAAAATCATCCGAGGAATAAATATAGTTGTAGAAGAGAAAATGCGGAAGTGTAAGCCTTGGGCACTCTGACATTGAAAAATCAGGGAGAAGAGAAGGAACAAGCAAGAGATTAAGAAGGAGCAGCGAGTAAAGTCAAAACTCAGAGGGAAGGCGGGGGGCATGTGGGTGGGAAGAAATCAGCCAAAGAACTTGTATGCACATGTGCATAACCCATGGACACAGGCAATAGGGTGGTGGAGGCCTGGGCCAGGTGGCAAGGGTGGGCTTTAAGGGGTCCATGGCAGAAAAAAGGGGACATATGTAACACTTTCAACAATAAAGATTTTTTAATAAAATAAAATATGGATTTTGGGAAAACACAATTAAATAAAGATATACTAACCTTAAAAACAAAAAAAAGCCAAAAAAAAAAAAAAAAAAAGAGGGAGAAAAGCTGAAAATGGTGTACTTATAGACTAACTCTACACTGAAATGATCTTTGAAAAGATTATATTTGTAAATGTTCATCATCTTAGAAGCATTTATTGAAATCCTTCTCTATGCATATGTCCTACGTGTTCTATAAAGGTTATGAGGAAAGAAGGCCAACCCCTGACCTCAGCATATTTAAATTCACTGATATCTGAGAGGCAACTCTTTCTTAAAATGTAATAGCTGTTTGGTTCAAAATTATTCACTGAACTCATTAGAGGCTAAAAACAATTCTAGACCCTTAGGATACATCAGTAAATAAAACAGGAGAAAATTTAAAAAGCTCTCTTCTGCCAGAGAGCCCATATTGACCTGGGGGGAAATATGCAAGAGGAAACAAATACCAAAATGATAACACTATTTAGATTATATAATAAATTAGATAAGTGACATGAAAAATGGTTGGAATGAAGAATAGAACATTGGGAGTTGAGGCAAGAGGAAGAGAGTACAGGCTGTGGTGTGGTGGGGCATGAGGTACAGTTTTAAATAGGGAGGTAAGGGACACCCTTGGTGAAATATTGACCCTTGAGAATTACCTGAAGGACCTTGAAGGAGTTAGTTATGTGACTCCACACTGAGGAAACAGATGAGATGGTCCAAGGGCAAATCTGTTCCCAGAATGTTTGGTGAGCAGCAAAGCCAGTACTCTGAATTGCAGTGAGTAAATTATTGTCATAGAAAAAAAAGTGGGTGTGAAACAGAGGTGAGGCCAAGTCATGTAGGTCCTTATAAGCCACTGCAAAGACTTACACATTTACTCTGAGAGAAATAAGAACAAAATAAAATTGTGCTTTGAGCAGAGAAGGGAAATAGTATAAAGAGATTCTTAAAGAAATCTCTGTGAATGCTGTCTTAATGACAGACCATCAGGGAACAAGAATAAAATTAGGAAGCCCAGTTATGAGGTTGTTCGACTAATTCAGAAGAAATCTGATGCTATTTGGGCCAGGATGGTAGTAATGAAAGTGGTGAGAAGGGGTTCAGATACTGGACATGTAGCATAGATAGATTTCACAAAAGCTCTTGGGAATTGAATGTAGAGTGTGCGAGAAAAGAGTCAAGGCTGTGAGAAAAACCACTAGTAAAGCAGACTAATAGGGCACATCAGAAGTTCAGCTTGGACTTACTGAGTTTGTAATGTCTATTAGCGGGAGATAGTATAGGGACAGCAGCATAGTGTAGAATTCAGAACTGAGGTTTGGGCTGCAGATACACATTTCGGAATCACCAGAATATAGATGCTATTGAAAGCAATGAAACTGGATAAAATCATCCGAGGAATAAATATAGTTGTAGAAGAGAAAATGCGGAAGTGTAAGCCTTGGGCACTCTGACATTGAAAAATCAGGGAGAAGAAGAGAAAGAACAAGCAAGAGATTAAGGAGCAGCGAGTAAAGTCAAAACTCAGAGGGAAGGCGGGGGGCATGTGGGTGGGAAGAAATCAGCCAAAGAACTTGTATGCACATGTGCATAACCCATGGACACAGGCAATAGGGTGGTGGAGGCCTGGGCCAGGTGGCAAGGGTGGGCTTTAAGGGGTCCATGGCAGAAAAAAGGGGACATATGTAACACTTTCAACAATAAAGATTTTTTAATAAAATAAAATATGGATTTTGGGAAAACACAATTAAATAAAGATATACTAACCTTAAAAACAAAAAAAAGCCAAAAAAAAAAAAAAAAAAAAAAAGAGGGAGAAAAGTCAGAAGAGCGGGTCTCCAGAAGCCAGATGAAGAAAATACTTCAAAGAGGAGGAAGTGATGGGTCACATTCAGTCAATTAGCCGAGTAACATAAAGAGCGAAGTGTTATCATTGCATGGAGCTAAGGAGGCCAATTGGTGCCTTGACAAGAGCAGTTTGGGTGGTGTGGTGAAGGCACAAGCATGGCTGTAGTGAATGTCAGAGAGAAGGGGAGGTGGAGAGAGTACTATTTCAAGATGGTTTGCTAAATAAAGGACAGGGAAATGAGAAGGAAAATGAAAGGAAAGGGTCAAGGGACAACTATTTTAAGACATTCCTATGCTGATGGGAATGATCCAGTAACAAGGAAAAGAATGATAAGAAAGGGAGGAGGTGGAAGTCCGGGAACAGTGCCCTTGAACAGGCAACGGGAGATGGGCTCACATATAGAAGCGCAGGGATCTGCTCTGTGTGGAGGCAAGGAGAGGCAAAGAGGACAGGGGAACGAGGGCTGGTGGGTGGGCTCAGTAGTGATCTGGTCTATAGAAGTCCTCTCCTATATGACTTAATTTTTCTCAGTATGGTAAAATCAAGGTCATCAATTGAGAGTGACATCGAGGGAAGAGACAGTAGAGGTTTAAAAGAGAAGATAAGAAAAAATAGTCTAGATCAGTAGAAAGCTGATTCTATAAATTAGGGAAATAGAGTAAGATTGTCAAGAAGAATTGAATGTTGATTTGGGGTTCATGGTTAGGGATCGAAAATTAGACTAGTCAAGAGGATATGCCTTTACTTTGGTCATATTAAACTGCATAAGAGAAAGCACAGGTTAAGAACAGAATTTGATTTAACTAAGGTTATGGGTAATCCAAAGAAACACAGAGTAAGAGAGGGGCAAGAAAGTTGATAAGAGAAACAACAAAATCATATAGCAAAATAGGAGATATATATACAGTGGGGCCTTGACTTACAAGTTTAATTGGTTCCATGACCGAGCTCGTAACTCAAATTACTCGTATGTCAAATCATAAAGTGAACGAGTGAGACACGTGATGCTGAGCTGATGCTGTGGCGTTCACTGTGACGTTCGCTGCGCCAACTAGCGGTGGGGTATCTGAAGCTGGCTCGTAACCCGAATTTTGTAGCTCGCTCAAAGCAAAAAAATCGGCCGAGAGACGGCTCGTATCTTGAAAAACTCACTAGTCGAGACACTCGTAAGTCAAGGCCCCACTATATATATATATATATGTGTGTGTGTGTGTGGATAAATAACCTTATACAAACATATATGATGTGTAAAAATTTGTAGGATATATTTCCTTAAACTAACATAAAATAGACTCAAATGATAATTATCCACATTCACTCTTTCGTGAACAATTTATTTAATGCCATGTTTCTATGCCACAAAACCTTATGAAACCTTTCTTTTGCAATTGTCGTCAGAATTTGCAACACAATCTTTCCAGTATATGCAGAGTTGAAATATCAACTTTTTATTTTGTTTTGGAAACAGCAAAAGTCTTTTGGAGCCAAATCTAGTGAATGAAGTGAGTGATCAGGCTATGTAATTCTATTTGGAGTCCCAAACGAGGTGTGATTACAAAGTAATAAGACTTATTTCCTTGAATGACTCATAAACTGGCTTTGAAGAAAATGCCAAAGGAAGAGTTACACAGGTTGGAATTAGGCTCCAGTTAATCAGGAAAGGGCTTCTGGAAAGAGTGAATTTTAAATTAAGTTTACAGAGGGGATGGAAGGCATGATTGGCAGACACCGGGAATGACCTGAACAGGTAGTACTTACATTTCTACAGATCTTTTAAGTTTAACGTTTTGATTATCCCCATTTGATTATTGCTTGTGTTATTGATAATGGCCACTCTATGGCCATTGATAATGGTACCTCCATTTATTCTTAAAATCAGCGTGCAAAGTAGGTGGCATAAAATCTCTGCATACTAAAGGACATAGGACTTTCTATTCCCTCACTTCGCCTATTTGTAAATGAGGAAAACAGTCTCCAGAATTTAAGAAGCTTTCAAAATCAGAGACATAGTGAAAAAACAAGCAACTGAAATCTGTGCCTCCTGCTTTAAACTCAGAGTGATCTCTCCAAATTGTCACAATCCTTAAAATTTAAGAGGAAGAACTGAACTGTTTCTTGGTTTCCTGCTTCCAATTTCTGTAATATAGGTGCAGAGAGAGGGAAGTAAAATATTTTCCCCATAAAGGCTCTGGACCAGTGGTTCTCAACTAGGATGGTTTCACCTTCAGAGGCAATTTTATTTTCTATTAATTATGAAAAAAAGTTTTTATGCCTTACTAGGTATATTGTATTTAATTTTTAATTTATGAATCCTTATTACTATTGATGTCTTTGGTCCTATAGTTTACAAATGAAATATATTTATATATGAAAATAACAGCAAGAGAATTGGTTTCCCAAAGCTGTATTTCAGAACTCACCAGATTGTGTGGCTGTTGAAAATCGATTTTCCCTCACCTTGTGGTCTGTACATGCAGTTTTTATTTTCCAAGGGGAAACACCTGCAATCAATTGATGAACTGCTGTTTGTGTATCCAACTGTCACTGAGGCCACGCAGTGGCAAAGGCCTCATTAATGTGACAGGAATGTGCCTGAAAATGTATCATTGAGATGCAAACTCTGAGCCCATATATTATTGTTTTTGCAGATTCTTTTTTTCAAAAAGCAAGCCCAGCTTTTAGAAGGAGAGGTACTGAACCTTATGCAATGGATACTGCCATTTGGTAGTACATTAATGGCTAAGACACACTCATATTCCTCCTTTGTCTGCTCACAGTAATTTTCCAATTTCTTCTCCCCAAAATAACAGCAAAAAAAGCCTCACTGAATCTCACAAAAGGTATTTGCCTCTGAGAACCTGCTCAATTTAGGGGTTGTTTTCAATACTATTCTGCATTGTCTCAGTTGGTATGTGCTCTCTAAGTCTAATACTTTTAAAAAAATAAAAGAAAAATAAAAGAGGTTCATCTTGTAAAGTTATGGCAAATTCTATAATTGTATGTAATTACTGTTACCACAAACCTCTTTGGTGTAATTTTATATTCAATATTTCCATTCTTACAACGTCTTCGCACTAATGTTACAAATGAAAGAAGGAAATTTTGGTGTTATAAGTGAACCAAGACATCATCCTGTGTAATCCACTAGTCTCAGAAGGGGACACAGAGCACATAGGTTACACAAGTTGCTGAAGTTCACTCAGCTAATTAATGGCAATTGTAACTTCAATCTGGGTCTTTTATTATTATTAAAACAGGACTCACTGGCAATTAGGGAAATGCAAATTAAAACTACAATGAGGTACCATCTTACACCTGTTAGAGTGGCCATTATCGATAACACAAGCAATACCAAGTGTTGGAGAGGTTGTGGAAAAAGGGAAACTCTGTCATTCACTGCTGGTGGGAATGTAGACTGGTACGGCCACTATGGAAAGCAGTCTGGCGACTCCTCAAAAAATTAAGAATAGAGCTACCATATGACCCAGCAACCCCACTCCTGGATACATACCCAAAAAACTCAAAATCATTTATATACAAAGATATATGCACCCCTATGCTCATTGCAGCATTATTCATGGTGGCCAAGACAAAGGAACAACCAAAGTGCCCTGAGATAGAGGACTGGATAAAGAAGGCGTAGTACAATACACACCGGAACACTACTCAGACATAAGAATGGATGAAATAGCGTGATTCACAACAGCATGAATGGACCTTGAGAACATTATGCTAAGTGAAATAAGTCAGACAGAAAAAGCTAAGAACCATACGATTTCACTCATAGGTGGGATATAAAACTGAAACTTATGAACACAAACAGTAGTGTGTAGTTTCCAGTTGGGAGGAGAAGGGAGTCCTACTATGAGGTGACAGGAGATTTGACTTTGGGTGGCGGGCACATGGTGCTATATACAGATTTTGTAACTTAGAAACTTACACCTGAAACCTATATATTCATGTTGACCAATGTCACCCCAATAAATTTAATTTAAAAAAAAGAAAAAAATGCACAGGGTTAACTGGAATTAAAACAGGACAGAAATAAGCCTCAGAATAGTTGTTTTATACAAAGAAAAATCTTAAGAGTTGATTTGATGTCAAGAATTTTCTAACCTGCTCAGTTTTGGAAATGATATAACTTCTTCTACAACCTACTCCAGACATCTTAAATACCCAATAACCTTTGAATGAACTGAAGTGTTTGCATGGTCTTCAAAGGACTTTGTCAGTGAATAAACTTTATTAAACTCTGCAATGTCTCTGTTATCTTGCTCAACGCTAAATATACCATGGGAAAAACAACAAAAGACTAGGGTGGAAAACATATATGAAAATATGTAGCTATAGGAGAATATGATAGATGATAAACTAGAAGGATGTGATGGGTACAGTGGCCACAGCCAGGAAGGAATGTTCAATTTTATCTATTAGAGTCAGAGAGGTCTGCACGGTGTGACAACAATGATGGCATGTATTTGAATGGCCATTCCAAGAAATGAGGTTTTGTTTGTTTGTTTCTAATTTACCATTATGTTTCAAGGTAGGTTCTTTTAGAGTTAGGTTTTCTTTAAGAAATATATTGCAAAGAATATTTTTAAAAGGCAATGCAACACTTGCATTACTTTTTTTTCTTTCATTATTATACAAATAAATAAAATAAGAATAAAATGAATATGAGTGCAAATGCTTCTCTCCCTCCCCATTGTCCAAACTCCTGGTCATATTTCTGCTATCCAGGAAAAACTAACTCTTACTGCAGTTGTTGAAAATTTGGATCATCAAAAGCTATTATGAAAGAACATATGGAGAAGAAGGAGGTCCAAGGAAGGAAGTGGCTCTTGGGGGAGGAAGGATGATGAGGGACTGTAAGGATTTATGTGAATGTGGAGCAGGAACTGGGAGATAAATCAGAGAAATTAGCTTTGAAAGACAGTCGTGCTGAGTCCCAGGAAAAGACGACCACTGTTTGAATGCTCAGAAGCCCCATGGGAACGGAGCCTCCTCCTTCGTCCCAGGAGCCTTCCCACTGCTGCTCTGAAGGTTCAGGGAACTCTCGTAATTTCTGTGGCAGCTTATGGCATCTCACTTGTAACTGCCCACTAGCAGTAACACTGGCTTACATCTCAAGGCTTTGTTCCAAGACGGATGTTGAGGATTTAATTGTGCTTCTCGCCCAAATATAACTGTTGAAGCCATACCCACAATGGGATGGCATTAGAAGATGGAGTCTTTGTGAGGTAATCAGGGTCAGATGAGGTCATGAGGGCCCTGAGGTCATGATGGAATTAGTGGTTTAATAAGAAGAGGAAATGAGAGATCAGTCATTCTCTCCCTGTGAGAACACAGTGAGGAGGACACAACCATCTGCAACTCAGTAAGTTACATTCCCATCAGACAAGGGAGCAGCAACAGTGACATTTCCATAAGATGAGGGAGAGGCAACAGTTACATTTACATAAGATAAGGGAACTGGGAGTAGTCAAAAGGCCTATATTTACAAAATAAACAAGGAGGAAGAAAGCACAGAAGGAATAGGAGGACAAAGAGGGAGGGGGCCCTCGAGAGTTACTATAGTGACCAATTCAAAAGGGAATATTGACCAATCAGAAGGGATATCAGGACACAGGGACGTGCAGCCTTTATAAGCCATGGAAACAAGAAGTCGGTGGGACTCTTTTCTTCTCCTCACTTGGGAATCCATTTTGTGAGTCTGTGCTATGAGATTCTTTCCCCTTCCGCATGTGGGAATCTGTGCTTATCCTATCTAATAAAGACGGGATAAGCAAATTGACCATCACTTTGAGACAAAGATGGTGGCGCCCACTGCCAATAAGGAGGGAATATGCAAATTGTCACAACAAAGATGGCGGCGGCTGGGCCGACCGCTCTGGGCCTCTGGGCAGCTCCTGAAGGCAGCTCTGGGCCGGAGCGAAGGCGGAAAGGCGGCTCTGGCCGGAGCGAAGGCAGTGCTGGCAGCCAGGAGAAGGAAGGCTTATTCTAGCAAGAATCTTCGTGCATCCAGCCTCTAATTCTTTAATAAATTTTCACCTTTGCTATGAAAAAAAAGAGAGAGCTCTCACTGAGCAAATGAATCAGACAGCACCTTGATCTTAGACTTCCCAGCCTTGCAGAAGTGTGAGAAAATAATTTCTGTAATATAAGCCACTCAGTCTGTGGTATTTTGTTATGACAGCCAGAGCTAACTAAGACACCAAATAGGTGGGGTACCTCGTAGGATGGTAACCAATTACCCACATTTTCACTTTTAAGAAAGTGGGGAAAGTTTTTAGAGTCTGGATTGAACCAGTCTGAGATGCAAGCTTATGGTCTACAAGTTATGGAAAAACCTGTACTCTCTGTACACTGGGAAAATGGAAAGAGCTATGATGACTTGCCATGCCCCACTACCCTTTTCTCTCAATTAAGTGGGTTTCTCAATCTCAGATCTGCAAGTACATACACTGAACATGTAAAACCCAGAAAAATGTCATGCATATGAGGCTGAGCTGAGAAAATGGAAAAAGCTGTGATGCCTCGCAGTGCCCCACTACTCTTTTCTCTCAATTAAGTGGGTTTCTCAAATCTCAGACCTGCGAGTACATACACTGAATATGTAAAACCCAGAAAAATGTCATGCATATGAGGCTGAAACTTCTATTTGTTTCTATTACTGTGCATGAAAATATTTTTTAAGATATCAGATTCAATTTTATGGCCTAATACAAGATATTCCCTCTTGAAATTTTGAAATAAGATTTCTGAACCCTAGAGAGTGGATTGACTAAGACCCAAGCACTCTAAAAGGGAATTGTTAACATGAAAACATTTTTTACCTAGGCGGCCACTCCTTGGCACAGCTGGGGAGTTCTTTATTGAGAGATTAGCTCCTGGGAAAGGAATTAGAGCTGCATCATGTTGCTGTAGTGACCCAGAATATATGGAAGAATCTGGGCATAAAAAGAAAAATGTGAATAATTCTCATAACCAAAAATAAATGTGAAAAAGCAACTGTGCTTCTTTTCTCTATACTCAATCAAAGCATTTATGGTAAGGTGGAAAGAACTAGGTGTCACATCTGCCTTCTAAGGATATGTTTTCAGAAACAGTGTTGGCTTTGGAGCCAGAACTGTGAAGAATCAGAGTAACTTTGGCAAATTCTTTATAATCCCTAAATTTTAATTTAATTTGCTGTACATTGGAAATGTTAATATCTTAGGATAGTTCTGAGAAAAAATGAAAAAGTGCACCCTATATAATAAAGAGTTAATATGCTAATTAGACCGAATAGACTCAGAGTAACTTTGGCAAATTCTTTATAATCCCTACATTTTAATTTAATTTGCTGTAAATTGGAAATGTTAATATCTTAGGATAGTTCTGAGGAAAAATGAAAAAATGCATCCTATATAATAAAGAGCTAATATGCAAATTAGACTGATAGCAGAAATGACAGTCCGAACGACCTTCCAGACAAAGCCGGGGCTGCGAGAGTTGGGCGAGGCAGCCGGGGCTGCAAGGGCCGAACCCCTTGCATGAATTTTGTGCATCGGGCCTCTAGTTTATATATACAGATATACGCTTATATATCTGTGTATATACACTTGTATAATATACTAGTGTATATACTGTGTGTATATTGTGTATATATATGTGCTTATGTGTATATGTAGATTCATATGTGTACATATATATGGGAATACAGCATGTGTATATACATGCAAAGGTCAATGATAGATAGATAGATCAGATATACACTTATATATCTGTATATATAAACTTGTGTAATATGCTAATATGTATATATGCATATATACATATATGTGTATATACTGTGTGTATATTGTGTATATATATATATATGTGTGTTTATGTGTATATGTAGATTCATATGTGTATATATATATGGGAATACAGCATATGTATATACATGCAAAGGTCAATGATAGATAGATAGATAGATAGATAGATAGATAGATAGATAGATGATAGATAGATAGAGCTAGCCCAATACTCAGAAAATGCCCCTTCCCTCACACCCCTACTTCCATTATTAGATTTGCTCCAAAGATAGCCAGGCCCTTCAAAGGCATTTCCTCCCAGTGCTAACAAGTGCAGGATCTGGATGGAACTAGAAAACAGTTCTCCCTCACTGGTTCTATTCCAAGCCAGCCCTGGTCCCATTGAACAGTGGTTACTTGTTTATCTGCCCTCCCCTTGACTGGTGGCACTTGAGGGGTGAAGATGGTGTTTGTTCTGTTTGCCCTACGACTTCCACAGTGCCCAGTGCTTAGCAGGCACAAGGTAAGGCTTGCTTGCTGAAGCTAATTGCATACCTAAGTGAGAGAAGGAATGGATGAGTCAATTAATTAACAGAAATAAATACCTTCGACCTGTTTCATAATCATGATGATGAAGTATTTAAGAATGAGTGAAATGTGAAAAATGGTAAAGGGCTTCTGAGAGTCCCTAGCCTCTGAGAGTCTCCAGTCAAGAATGCCCTGTCAGCACTTGGAAAGAGCCCAATCCTCCAGTCTTCGCCTCCAATGCCTGCAGGGCGTGCAGTGGTAACAAAAATAACAAAGGAGGGAGTGCTGGAGACAGGGGCAAAGGAGCATATACATTCTAAATAGACTTCTTAATTGTTTTTTAATGTTACATGTTTTACTCTCTGTGTACTGGGCAGGAAAGCCCAGTACATCTGCAGGGCCTGACTCCTGGGTCTCTGCCATGGCCGCTGGAGGGATGACTCGCTAAAGGTCTTCGGCAATGTTAAAATGGAATTTATTTCATTTGCAAAATGGCTAAGAAAGCAAGTACTTCTGTGGGTAATACTCAACCTCCATCTTTCCCTTCTACCCCTCCCCAGGTTCTGGGTTCATTCTTCTGTTACAACAAAGTCATAAATGGCCATATTCAAGGCTCAGGCTGACACCATTAGGTGCGATAGACATTTCAGTGGCCCCACAGATGCAGAGGCAACTAACTATGCACCTTTGCCTCACCACAGTCGACTTTGTCCACATCCCCTATTGTAGTTCTACAGGACAACACCGTGAAAAATACTAATTGTTCTTGAGATAGCTGCACTTTAGACACAAAACAGCTTGTAGTTGCTCTGTCACCAGGGATTCCTAGGGCAAGCCAAGAGGTAAGGTGATTAATTGGCTAAGAAAGCAAGTACTTCTGTGGGTAATACTCAACCTCCATCTTTCCCTTCTACCCCTCCCCAGGTTCTGGGTTCATTCTTCTGTTACAACAGAGTCATAAATGGCCGTATTCAAGGCTCAGGCTGACACCATTAGATGCAATAGACATTTCAGTGGCCTCACAGACACAGATGCAACTAACTATGCACCTTTGCCTCACCACAGTCGACTTTGTCCACATCCCCTATTGTAGTTCTACAGGACAACACCGTGAAAAATACTAATTGTTCTTGAGATAGCTGCACTTTAGACACAAAACAGCTTGTAGTTGCTCTGTCACCAGGGATTCCTAGGGCAAGCCAAGAGGTAAGGTGATTAATGATACCAGCAGGGAAAGTTTTATCTCAAATGAGATGCTTATGTAAGACAATCTGGCTTTTGCAACTTTTCTTTCCTGCTTGTGTTTTATTAGAGGTCAGAGGAAAGTGCATTTGTAGGTGAGGTTCCCCCTGGTGCTCTGACTTACTTTATGAGTTTGTTCTCTAGCTAAGCGCCCGAGGCACAGAGGAGAGGAAGGAGCACCAGACTGGGAGTCAGAAGGTCTGTGCTGGGGCCTCAGCTTTGCAAAGCTGGGCGCATCACTTGACATCTCAGAGACTCAGTGTCTTTGTCTGAAAAATGAGATTGTCTATGTCTGCCTTTTCCTGTGCACTGCACCAGTCCTGTCTAAACACATCACTTTGCTCCTTAAATACTAACCTCTACTAGTAAGAAATTGAGCATGTTCTCAAAGATATGCATTTACATTTGCATGTCTTGTGCATATATTATTGCCTTAATAAATTACGTGTATTAAATATAAAAGTAGAAATTTTCAGAAGTGGACAAGAAGCTGTAATACTTTCTGCCCACCCCTAACTTCATGTAACCTGGTGAGCACGCCCACCACTTTGAAAACAGTGCTCTGGACACCACAGATGACTGACATTTCTCTGAATGTGGCATTTTTCTCCATAGTCTTGATACTCAAAGTACAGTCCACAGACACATCAGAATCACCTCGGACATATTAGAAAAGCAGATTTTCAGGTCCCACCCCGGACCTGCTGAATCCGACTCTGTGCTTTGAGAAGATCCCCGAGTGATTGGCTATGCACTGACATGGAGCCTTTATTTCATGGTTCAATGAAATTGCCTCCAATTACAAAAAATGAAAATGTTTAAAATGAATCCCACACTACTACTACAGTGTGGAATTTCTGGGCACCCGGTATCATGGCCTAAATAAAAACTGGAAGCTCAGAAAGTATGCTTTAAAAAAACAGACTATGCCATATTTGGGGAACCATCTGTCATGATAGAAGAACTAATCTCTAAATAAACACAGCTAGTTCATTCCAACAGCTCGGAGCACTTCATGGGCCCTGCCAGCTGCCCAGCTCCTGGTTACAGACAGAGGAACTATAGCACAGGGGAAAGAGCTCTCCGGTAAACTCCCATTCCCAGAGGACGCAAGAGGAACTTTCACTCCTTTAGCACCAGTTCTTATAATATCACCTTTAGTAGCTTTTCTCCCAGTTTCTCTGTCCCATTTAGTGTGCAGCACCGTAGACAAATTTTCTTTAAGACTTTGCCTGTCATCTATAATTGTATGCAGTATTTTTAAATACTTATTCATAGATGAACTCTTAGCTTATTGCAGATATAGTTTCTTTCCTCCACTACTTCAGTTGTTCAAACTAATTTGGAACCGTGCAACAGTTGGTGCACAGTTCTTTGTGAGTGGCATTCCCTGGAATCATTCAGTAAACAATCTGTGCTATATTACATGGCAGCCCTGTTTTTACTTTGTCTCAATTTTGCCCTCAAGCTTACAATTTCAATTTTATTGGTTTATATATATTTTTGGTGTAATTTAAATCTGTAGACTGTTTTTATAGGTAATGTATTAATCTCAGAAGAAAGACTGGATTTCCAATGGGAATGCTTAGCCATAATAGCATAAATGGTGTCACTATAATTACCACACCTTTTTAAAGGGGAGCAGAGAATGAGGCGGAGTGGTGGACTCATTAATTTTCCTGCCTCTAACACCAAGATTCAGATCCAGCTCAGAGAGAGAGGCCAAAAGCGATAACAATCTATGCTGTGAAGGTTTAGCATAGTGAAATGGAATGTCACAAAGCAAAGGAAGGAACAGGCAGCTCTGCCACCATGTTGACCTTGAAGCAACAAAATAGAAATTCTAATTACCATTTGGATTATCATTTTGTAATAATGTCTTTATTATGGTAATCATTAAATTTTAAATGAAGTTAGACACATTATATCAGATCCTTAGCAGATTCTACTGCTTGAGTTAAAAGATACTTATTCCAAATGTGTCTTTGAGAGTAAAATGTATATAGTAATTTAATTTGTATTTGCTTATGAATAACTATTTTGCATAAAGTCTAGACTATAATATATAGAAGTTATTGTCTTAGTGCTTTATAAAAAAGTTTTAAAATCCAATGCCACATAGCATTTTTTAATAAACATAATTTATAACAACTTTTACATGAAGATAAAAATAATTACATATAGAATCTATGGGGAACTGGATTTTAAATAGGTAAAAATCTATTCATTCTATTATTCCACCAAGTGGTGCACAGTAATTAGAAAATGGAAACTATAATAAATAATTGAATGAAACACTTCAATAATTTTTATCAAAGATTTGAATGAGGTTAAAATAAAACTCACACTAGTATTTTAAATAACATTAGATGACAGAATTTGGAACCAATTAAATGTGATCCTTCAAATGTCATTATTTTAATTTTACAGACAAATGAGATAAACAACATAATCATCTTCTTAGGTTATTATGCAGATGCATTTTCATATTGTGTATTTTTCCTTATATAACAAATGTAATCAAAATGTATACACATACATGCACCCACAAGCATTTAATGTACAGATTAAGATTACAAGTATTGTAATAAAAAATTATGATTCGAATATGTACTATGCAAATTACTAGCTACATGGTCTTGAGAAAAATTTTAATCTGTTTCCTTAGTTATAAAATATGAGTAATGACCAATCAGAAAGGATATATGCACCCCTATGTTCATAGCAGCACAATTTACAATAGCCAAGATTTGGAAACAGCCTAAATGCCCATCAACAGATGAGTGGATTAGAAAACTATGGTACATCTACACAATGGAATACTACACTGCTATAAAAAAGAAGGAATTCTTACCATTTGCAGCAGCATGGATGGAACTGGAGAACATTATGCTAAGTGAAATAAGCCAGGAAGTCGAACAGACTGTCAAATTACAGTGGGAAGGCTGGGGAGTGTTGGGGGGGGAGAGAGATCAACCGAAGGACTTGTATGCATGTATATAAGCATAACCAATGGATACAAGACACTGGGGGGGAGGGGGTGTGAGGGCATGTGCCGGAGGGTAGGGGAGGCCGGGGAAAGGTCAATGGGGGGGAAAAAAAGGAGACATATGTACTACTATCTGTAATACTTTAAACAACAAAATAAAATTTAAAAAAAATATGAATAATGAAATCTACCTCCTGAGAGAGCTGAATTTTTGTAAAACCCTGAGTATCTAACAAATCTGACTTCTTTCGGCATTTGGTCTTGGCCTAGTCTGCAGGGTGGGGGTCTGTGTAATGTAGGCAAATAATCTCTTTTTACACCAACTTCCCACCATTTTTCTATTTGTGTTTTCCTCTCGCTCTCTTTCTAGACTTGTTTCCTCCTGTGCTAAAGGACATGCATAATTCAATATTCCCTTAAAAGCTTAGACTTGGGTTTGGGCTACAGAGAGTAAAAAGGCAATCTCTTCCACTTGCTTTGATCCAAAGATATATTAGCCTACTTAATTTAGCAAAAGAAGAAATAATACTTGTTAAGACCTTTCTATATGGCTGGCCCAAACAGCAGTTTAACAAGGGCCATCTTGCTTGTGATCGGCAGGTCATGAGCCTCACTGGGAGGGAAGCTCAGTCAGACACAGGATTCAGCTACAACCAGGTGCTCTGCGTTATTGCACGAGCTTCTAACACTGTGCCAACATTTAAGAACTTCTATGTGCTGTATTGCCATTCTTTTTAAACTTTTAATTGTGCAAAAATGCATAAAACAAAAAAATGCCATCTTCACCATTCTTAAGTACACAGTTAAGTAGTTTTAAGTGCATTGAAATTGTTGTGTAACCATGCTCTTTCTCTGTGGCTTTGCAGTTTCTGCTTCCTCTGCCAACTGTGCCCTTCTCTGCACCTCTATAAACCCCTTATCCTATAAGGTCCAGCCACTATGTCTTTCCAGAAACTTCCCTGTCCTTCCATAAAAATCAGGGTTCTTCCTGTGTGCACCCCAATGCCCTATGCTTCCCACCATTAAATCAGTACTGACCTGCCTCCCTGAAGGATTGTGGCTATCTGAGAGCAGGATCCCTGTCAGAGTCTTCTGTGTTCTCCCAAGATCTGGACCCTAGTAGGACTCATCAGTAAGGTGGATGAATGAATAAATGAATGCTAACACCTAATTCATTTCTCTGTCTACCTTGGCATAGATATGTCTATATTTCCCTGGAGTTTCCCTGCTGTGTGTATATTGTATTGTACAACCTCCACTAGGTTGTAGATTTCAATCATAAATTGAAAAATATTTCAATTAAAAGTTGAGAGACCTGAGTTTCTTTTGCTCTACAAAATGAATTAATTTTAAATGTAACACATATTTTTCTGATGTTTAAAGGTTTTTGTTTGTTTGTGTTGTTACAATAGGCAGCTAGTTAGGTATTAACAAAAGAGAAGGGAGAAAGCTGGCTAAGTCTATAAGCTACGGCTTCCGGACACTGCAAGGGATTGCCCTCCAAAGGTATTAGCATCCTTTCGTCCCAGTACAGCAGAGCGGAGAGAAAAGAATGGCTTTCTGATCTTCCCAGTGATACCAGAACTGGCGAGCAGGAATTCTTCCCAGGGAAGTGTCTCACAGAATCGAAGAATGAAGCTGTGGACCAGAGGAGTTCAAGCAAGGCAGGAATTTATTGCGAGCAAACACAGACTTCCCGCTCAGGGAGGGGATCCAAATGGGTTACCGCTGAAGCATTCTGCTCTTCCCGTTATATCTGCTAAAGGTCCGCTCTTTGTCTATCTGTGCCGCTCTCTGATCAGTTCTTGGCCTTTTTGCAACATTTTATTTTGCACCTGCAAGAAAAACATCCTTGTTTCAACACACCCTGTTTTTCTGCAAAGCATTTTGTGGTTTCAGCTAGCTCCACGATTCCTCCTTTTTCCACCCCTTACCCTATCTACCTAATTCTGCTTTAACCCCTTTCACCAGGAAGAGAGAAAACAGTAGGGCAAATTCCTTTGCTGAGCACATTTATAGTGGAAGACAAGATAGCGGGGAGGGAAAGGGGGGGTGTTCTTCTACTATGAGGCATGTGCAGTAGAAGCCAAAATGACAACCATAAAGGGGAGAAGTCTAGCCTGGGAAAAGGATCAGATAATGGATAATGGCACAGAACCCCAGAAGATCCAGGAAAGGGACTGGATAGGGGGAGGGCCCAGCACAAGCCTGCAAAGGTTTAGGAAGCAGATGTGTTAGTTTAAAAGACAGCTTACTCCTTCCCAAACCCAAGGAAATATAGGAAAAGCTTAACAAAGGCCGAGGTTCATTCCCTCATTGGTTGGAATGCTCTCTGTGTGTAGCAGCCATGTGGGCCCAGGCTCAGGCTGAAGCATGGATCCCATAGGGCCAGAGCACAGCAAGGAGCAGCATGCTGGACTGCCAAAGCCCAGAGATGGCATTACGGTTCTGGATCCTGACCCTCCTGGTGGGTACTTGAGCTCACCAGGCCCAGAACTTCTCTCGCAGTCAGATGGAGCTGGGCCACTGGTCAAGGATGAGACATGGGGCACCTGGGCCAGTCCTTTGCTGTTGCTCTAATAAATCAGGCTCCATTGCTCACATTCTCCAATGTGTGGTTCCCCAAAATGCTTTCCCTGTAACTCTGTGGAAGAATCCTATTTCCACTAGCAACAATTTCATATGAAATAACTATCAGAATCCTAATATATAAAAACTCTGGGTCCATCAGGACCGGAGGCTCCACCAACCGGAAGTCAGTCCTACAGTCAGTGCTGGGTTGCCTGGGGACCCAACGCTGACTGCTACAGCTGCAGGTGCAGTGACCCAGCACTGACTGCTGAGGGGGCTGCAAATCAGGCTGGAGAGAGGCCTGAAGAGAGAAGCAGGGTCTGATTCATAGCCTGTGTGGCAACTGTTGATAAGCACTTGCCTCTCTCTTTCTCTCACTGCAGGGCCAGCAGCTAGTCCTCCATTTCTCTCCAGGCCTCCACGGGGGCTGCTGATCAGCCCCGCCTTTCTGATCAGGCCCCATTGATAGGCCCAAAGACGCTGACTGGCAAAGAAACCAACCAATCAGAACCAAATCTGGGTCAACTGTGAGGAGCCAATGGCTGCTCAGCCTCCCCAATAACTTGAGGTGGGCACTCTTGCACCCCTTTGTGGGCTGTGTGCACAATCTTGTTGTAGTTGAGCCTTGATTGCTGTTGGTATCACTGGGAGGAATTGACCTCCAGGCCAATTGGCTGTAAGGACTAGCTGTGTCTACAATGGAAGATCTGCTATGCAGGAGACACCCTTATGGGGAAGGACTTGCTTCAGTGGGGCTTTGGTGCTCACTGAGTCTGCCCGTTGAGTGTGTCACTTATAGATGTGAAGAGTTGTAATCTGGTATGATCTCACACTGACCATGGGGTACACTGGCTCTTGGATCTCCAGGGAGGTGCAAAGTCAGCCACTGCCTGGGGCCACCCAACAGGAGCTACAGAGAAATATGCAGATTCCTCCTCTTTGTATCAGGTTTGGAAGTGCCCAGATGAGGCCCAGCTGTGAACCAAGGCAGGCTGGTGCTGGTGCAGCCTTGGGCCTTCTTTTGATAGCTTTGGGGCTCCCTTACCCAGCTGCAGCTTATTTGACAGGTTTTGGGCTGAGAAAGGACAGGCCATTCATATGCAAAAGCCGCTGTGCACAGCTTGGGTGGGGTTGTAAATTGGGTAGGGCGGGGTCTCATGGAATCTCCAGGGCGGAGTCAACAGCAATGGCTGCCAGTCAGCCCTGCACCGAGGAGGTCCCAGCACAGGAACAATGACCATTGCAAGCACCTCTGTTTGGAAGAAAGCCACCCCGTGTTCCTGCCCGATACCAGACAGTCCAGTTTCTCCCCATATGTGTCTGGGTTCCCCTGAGTCTCACCCAGCATTGGAGCTCAGAGCAAGCAGGAGCTTATATTTCCCTCCTGATTATAAAAGCAGCACACCTGGGTGCCAGCCTATTCTGCACCTCCACATCTCCTATCAGTCTCAATGCACTTTCTTCTTAACCTCTCTAGTTGTAGTACTTCCACTCAGCCAGCTTTCCCGCAGTTCTGGATGACAGTTGTTTGTATTTTAGTTGTAATTTTGATGTGGTTGTAGGAGGCAGCAAGTACAGGTGTTTACCTATGCCACCACCTTGGTTCTGTCTCAAGTATCTTGTTCTTTGCACAGAAAAAAAGGATGTGATTATAATCAATGTTAATCTCTTCTAAAGTTCTATTTTTATTTTATTGTCTGAATTTTTAAAATTTGCTTTGGTATATTAACTTTTTCTCCCATCTGTTTTTTATCATCCTTATAAACTGTTTCTCAGAGTGAGCAAAAAAGAAGGAAATAGCCTTAGTTGATTTGGCTCGGTGGATAGAGCATCAGCCTGTGGACGGAAAGGTCCTGGGTTCGATTCCAGTCAAGGGCACATATCTAGGTTGCAGGCTCCTCCCTGGCCCGGGTCCTGGTCAGGGAGTGTGTAGGAGACAACCAATTAATGTGTTTCTCTCACATCGATATTTCTCTCTGTCTTTCCCTCTCTCTTCCACTCTCTCTAAAAAATCAATGGAAAAATATCCTCAGATGAGGATTAAAAAAAAAAGGAAATATCATAGCAATAAAACATTTTCAAAAGCATCCACTTCAACCACCCCATTTTAAAGATAGGACAAAGACAGCAACAACAAAACAAACAAACAAACAAAACACTAAATTAACCCAGGTCATAAACAAAGGAGTTAGGAAATAACCCCTTTAACATGTTCTCCTTTCTCACCCTTCACTGAAGGGAAGTCTCAAGCCTAAACATGAAAGAGTGGTGTTTATGAATCAGCTGATAACCTTGGTACTTTACCCAAATGATCTCTTCTAATCCTTACAACAGCCCCATGGCAGATGTGGCAGCTTGACTGAAAGATATAAAATAACTCACCCACAGTTAAGAAATTTAAAGGTGAGAGTCCCACCCAGGTCTGTAGAACTCCACAGTCCTCTAACTATGCAATGATCTTTCTGTGATGTCCTCCGAAATAGCTAAAAATGTTGAACGGGGGAGACATCATTCTGTTTTTATAAAGACCTGAAGAAATAAATTTATTTATGGTCCATTCAAACAGTCTACCTTATAGTACAACAATCTGAGATAAATTAGTATTCATAAAAATTCTATGACATGTTACTTCTGCCCTGGCAGACAAGACTTTCTCAAAGTTAAACTCCATTCTTAGTTTAGGGTCACAGAAGGTTTCCTCTTTGTCCCTATTATTGCTGCAGACAAGCGCTGAGGCCAACTGCCTTCCTTCCCCCCACATCCCAGACAGGTGGCAATCTTGTCACATGCTTACTTTCAAGTGCCTACCTACCCCCAACCCCACTTTACCTACTATTTATTTTGTTACTAGGACATATTTTATATTGCAAGCATAACTGTAATTTTATAGCTTAGTGTGCTCGTTCCAGAATCACTGCCAAGCTTTTTTTATTTCTTTGTGACTTGTGACTGGTTCAGGAAAATGGACACACCTGTGGAGAGGCGGTGACCCATTTGTCCACTTAACAATATATTTGGCAGTAAATGTAATTGTAAATGTAGTCATGCAGGCCAGTGTGTGAGGGCGGGAAATGCAGAACTGATGCAAGCAGCTATGTTCACTGTACGGCTACAACGATTACTCCAGGTCTTTGTATATCCAGAGCAGCATCCCTGAATTGTTAAACATGCATAGAAGAATTCTGAGAGGTCTTAGAAATTTTAAGTGGTCCTTCCCTTTGCATGAAATGGACTCACACATGATTCTTAAATGGTTTTCATACCCAGTTTGAAATGGAGAGTCTGTTTAGGGTCAAGTTCAGTTTGGTATTTCATGGTCCTGAAAAAGAAAATGAACTTTTAAAAAAGAATAGGATTTCAGTCTCCATTAATGGCATGCAAAGTGCCAGCATGCATGGGTTTTACATAAAATCTAAAAGATAAACTTAACCGATGTGTTTTCCAGTTACACATTAGCTTTAACATGGATTGTGAGACTCTAATGTTTCACAAGGGCACGTTTGTAACTGAGACACACAGTGTTTAAAACAGGTGGAGACCATGCATAACTTCCCTTGGAAGTTTAATGCCATAGCAAATAACTTACATAGAATGTATTGGTCAAATAAGGAAAAGCCACTCCAAATTAAGTCTTAACAATTTTTACTGTATAAGGCATTTTTATGGTGCTTCTTGTTTCCATAATAACTACTATCACCGTTATACTGTTTCACAAATATCTTTTCCTCCACTATTAACAGTCTCATTTCATTGAAATATATCCAAGATCAGAGAGTAAATCTAGATATCAGGCACACAACAGGGACAGTGCCAAGACTTTGTGCTCATAATTTACACAGGAGACACTTTAAAACTGGGTTTCAATCCAAACAAATGTTTCATAGGTTGAGTAGAAACTGCTTCCTTCAAAGACCTGTAGCCATGACAGGGAACACAATGGTCTCTGGTATTTACTCTCTTCAGCAGAGAGTCCCTGGTCATGGAAATGCATAATAGGAATCTTAAGTAAGTTAAGGAACCAGCAAGTCATAGCAAGAACAACTAAAAACATGCAGGGCGTGCGCACTGAGTTTCCACAACACTGTGATGCACAATACTTAACTCAATTTTCAAAGCAATTGTTCGTTATCACCCATGACATCAGAACACAGTCCCACATCCAAGGAACTTACAGTTTAAAAGGTCACTAAGTCAAAATAAGCATTTTTTTTTTCAACAGAAATGTGTTCTGTTTTCCTTCCTCTGCAAGTATCAGTTCCTTGGAAAAGTTGTGTTAACTGGAAAAGTAAGTCAAAGATTGTAGAAATCCTACTGGAGAATGGAAAAGCAGGATGAACTTTCTGGAGATGAGGCAGGTCAAATGAAGGATGGATTGTAATTTAGTAGAAAAAGGGTAAGTGCAGGAACTAGCTAAGGACTCTCTTTGAAACTCCCGTCAACATCTGCTTCTAACTGTGATGCTCTAGGTCACAGAGCCTGGCTCTTTAATATGTCAACATCTGCTTCTGTGATGCTCTAGGTCACAGAGCCTGGCTCTTTAATATAGCTACCTGAAGCAACCTGTAAACTACCCATTTAGAAAGATGTTGCTGAAAAATATTTTGAGTATCTATAAATAACAGGAATTTCATCTTTTCAAAAAAATGCTTTTAAGACAATATAAAGTGAAAAGCAAATACAGTTAACTCTTGAGTGACACGGGTTTGAACTGCACAGATCCACTTATATGTGGATTTTTGTCAATCAGAGTACAGTTGGCCCTCTATCCCCAGGTTTCTTATCCCTGAGTTCAGCCAACCTAGAATCAACCAGAAATCAATCCCTCGCAGATACCAGGGTGACTTAGTTAAGTTTTTTTTTTAATATATTTTATTGATTTTTTACAGAGAGGAAGGGAGAGAGATAGTTAGAAACATCAATGAGAGAGAAACATAGATCAGCTGCCTCCTGCACACCTCCCACTGGGGATGTGCCCGCAACCAAGGTACATGCCCTTGACCGGAATCGAACCTGGGACCTTTCAGTTCGCAGGCCGACGCTCTATCCACTGAGCCAAACCGGTTACGCCATAGTTAAGTTTTTGAGGAGTCAAAAGTTATATGTAGATTTTGTACTGTACGTGGGGATCAGTGACCCTAACTCTCACATTGTTTAAGGATTAACTGTATTACTAGTGAGAAAAACTTGGGTGGACTTTGTTCACTAGCCAAATATCCAGAACTCCCTTTCCCAACTACACAAGGCTCTCAGGATCATGAGACACAGGAACACAGGTGGATTGACTTATGCAGAGCAGGAAAAAAACATAAATCAGTGACCCTCCATCCCCACACCCTCTAGTGCAGGGGTCCTCAAACTACAGCCCGCGGGCCACATGCAAATACAAATATTGTATTTGTTCCCGTTTTGTTTTTTTACTTCAAAATAAGATATGTGCAGTGTGCACAGGAATTTGTTCATAGTTTTTTTTAAACTATAGTCCAGCCCTCCAATGGTCTGAGGGACAGTGAACTGGCCCCCTGTTTGAAAAGTTTGAGGACCCCTGCTCTAGTGCATACAGGGTGAGAACCAGGGCCACTGAGGCACCTACCACAGCTGCCATAAATGGGACTGAGGAAAAGGGACACATACTGTACAACCGAGCCTCCGTCTCCTGGCAGAGATTACCTGTTAGGCCAGCTAGCAGCTCCTTCCAAGAGACAAAAGACCTCCTCTCTCCTGTCCCTTATATTCACCCCTGTATTGCTCTCTACAACCCCATATTTCTCCCCTCCCTCCTCAACATTTGCACAGTGTCATCTGAAAGTTGTCCGTGGTGATGAGCCATATGGCAACATCTTTGCTCTCTTTTCATAATATTCCCTCCTTTTCCCTTGTCATATAAAAGTTTTTATTCAGCCTGGCTAAGGTCATGGTTTCATTCCTGGTCAGGGCATATGCCAGATGCGGACTTGATCCCCAGTAGGGGGTGTGCAGGAGGCAGCTGATCAATGATTCTCTCTCATTATTGATGTTTCTATCTCTCTCTCCCTCTCTCTTCCTCTCTCTAAAATCAATAAAAATATATATATTTTTAAAAAGTCTTTGCTTGCCCTGGCTGGTGTTTCTAAATGGTTAGAGCATCGGCCCAAGCACTAAAGGCTGGAAGTCCCTCTCTCCCTCCCTTCCTTCCAAGATCTCTGAAAATCAACTGAAAAATATCCTTGGGTGAGGATTAACAAAAGAGAAAAGAAAAGAAAAAAAAAGCCTTTGTTCTCCAAAGATAATGGTTCCCTTCAATACTCTCAAATAGAAGTCTTTATTCTTGCCCTGATGTCAGGAAGTAGGAGCAGAGTTCCTGTCCCTTAATCTCCTGTGCTTTTTATCCCATTGTACTTATTCTATAAAATTTTCTGGGTTTTGTTTGTTTGTTTGTTGTTTTGTGTTGTTTTTATCTGTGTTTTAACTTAGGGCCCCCTTGCTCTGCCACTCTCCCAGTCTCCAGAGTGCAGGCTCATTGCTGAGGTCTCAGGACTTCCAAGACACTCCCTCCCATCCAGTGATGTTCCTTCCGCATGGCTCACAGTCTTCCTCCACACCCTTTCTCCGGCTCTGATCCCAGGCTGCGTCGGTGTCTACATGAAGATGTCCCTATCACATTAGACTTCAAGTTAATAACTTCCTGGACAAAAATAATTTCTTATTTTCATTCTGTGGTAGCCACTCATCTCAACTTCTTTGCAACCCTGTCCTTCTCCATATATAACTAGTCTTCCTCTTTCTAGTCTGTTTGAATGTCACATGTTACCTGTGTATGCCTCTAAGTAAAAGCAGAATCAACATTAGTCCTGCCCTGGCTTCCCATACTGCAGGGGATCCAGCCTGGCCCACCTGCTTTCTTAGCCCTGACCATAGAGCAAGGAATTCAAATGAAAACTTGCCCAAATGACCCAGCGCCTGCTACTAGGTCCTCCCCCAGCCATTGTCCATTCCAGAGAGTAGAATCATGCCTCTGCTTGGAACACCTCTAGCAACAAGGGGCAGCCTGGGATCTGCTGTGAACAGCACATGGGAGAGAGTAACGGAATGAGATTGAACGTGTGGGGTGTGAGGTTACACACCTGTGCATGAAGCCCTTTGTGCACAATAAGAGGAAGCTGAGGTAGAAAGAGAAGGGGGTTCGTGCAGGCTGAGGGCCTGCCTGCGTTATGTTATCACCAGGCTGCCTACAGGAGAGTGAGGATTACTTGTTCAGGAACATAAAAACGGCTGTATTGAATGGCATGAAACGTGTTCTCATCTGTAGTGTAAAACTGGAGAAATGTTTTAAAAGAACATCTTTTATTGCCTCATGTATAACTTTTCACAGAAGGAAAAGAAGTTTAAAAATCCTCAAATAGAGGTCAATAGTCCAGACTTGAAATACCTGGGACCAGTATAGAGCAGCAAGTAGTGGCAGAAAGGAGACAGAGTGAGTAGGTTTTCAGGACAATAAGAATAAAAGGCCTGGTTTCAGCAACTGGTTAATTGTAGTAAACTCAATGTATATCCCATGTTCAGTTAACTCAAATGCTGCTTTTCTGAATCATAAAGTACAATGCCTGTTTTCCTGAGTGCTTTCTCATTATACATTATATTTCTTAAATTAATCTAGTGGCTAGAGTCTATATTAACTCTCAGTTCTACAGATGGCTCAAAGGCCTATAAACAATTACAGAAGTTGAGTCCTCTAGCACTGAATACATGGATTAATGTTTCAGCAAACTAATTAAGGTAAAAGAGTTTTGAGTCAAATGTTACCCTAGGGGTTTTTGAAGAAGTCAGGGAAACTCATCACAATCTTTGCTTATAAACTTATAATCAAAAGCATTTTCCGGTTAGAAAATAAAGATCAAGTGAACATCCCTGAAGTAGATTTATCACTGATGATAATCATCTTCATTGCTCAGAAGATAGAGACTCTGAGGGTCAGGCCACTCCAGGGCTCTCCATTTGATATGCAGGAAGAGAAGCCACTAAAGCTCTGAGTCACCAAATGGTAGACCTCTAGACTGAAAGAAAATGTAACATGCAAAGTTATAACCAGAAAAATGACAATTAAAGTAAACAAAAGATCTTAACAAAAATATGAAACCTCAGATGACACCAGACTTTTCATCATTGGAAACCTCAATCAATTCAGGTTTATGGTGCATAACAAACTCTGCCCTCTAAGCACATTTCAAGGGGATTCGATGGTTTTGAAAAAGAAAACCTCAAATGGTAATAGAAGAAATCACCGTGTCAAGGGCTAAGAACAATGAAACTAGTAATAATTAGAACCACTGCTGTTTAAGAAAAGTTACAGAGGATCATTCTATAAAAGCAAGTGCAAAATGTCATTTAGAATGTCAAAACGACATAATAATTATGCGCATGCCTTTGCTGTTGTGTTTAGATAAACATTCCTTGAAACGAAATACTGCATTCCTGTTATATGTGTCCTTTTTTTGTAACTAACATGACAGTTTCACTCTAACATTGAATTCAACTTAGAAACAACATCCCCCGCCCCTTCTCTTTGCTGAGGTCTCATGGTAATTCACATATACACATCCCAACCATTACTTTCTCTTGAGCTTATCTGTCTCTGTGCCATTTTGCCTACAGTGACCAATGGTAATGCTTCTGTATCTTTGATAACATCTCATTATCATGGAGACACACCACAACTGATGGCTTCCATCACACTTATGAGTAAAATATTTCTAGAATGGAGTAGGTCCAAGTGTCATGTGGAGGCAAACATCATGAATGAGTTTGTACTGAGTACTTTATAATGTTTCATCTTGTTGAATGAACTCAGCCAACATAACTAAATGGTATCCCCTAAGAACCTTGTCCCTCCATGGGTGGTGGCCTCCTGTTCTCTTACTAGACTCCCATGCTGCGTGATTCTTGACACCATCTACTCCATGTTCATCAACTAAACTGTAGCAGATGTGGCCCTAATCTCTTCCATGTGGAGGGAAATATCATTTATAAGTGTATTGGGGACTTCTGCATCTTTTCCTATAGCAGCTGGAAACTTTAATTTTCTCCACACAAAATGCATGCAATATGCGTGTGAAATTACAGAAGGTTGTATTAAGTCTCCAGGTCTGGCACCTCATTAAACACTTTTCAATGCATTCTCCTATTTTTCAAAAGCAGACCACATGCATGAATGTGAATGCTTGTACACATGATTTTAAAATATTATAATAGGTATTTGTATACAATATCTCCTAACTTTAGTCTTTTCAGCCAGAGGCTGCATTAGGCAAGAGAAAAATGAATTATGGGGTTAAGATGAAAGATTTTGGAGTACAATAAATATCCCTAATACTAAATGTTTTAGCTAGAAGTATGCTGCTGTCTTTAGTCTTGAATTCCAAAAGTAGTCACTTTTTCTGACAAAAGGTCATAATATCCCTTTAAAATACATGTTCTCAAGTAGCAGAGGCCAGCTCAACACATTTTTCACAAAACAGACAAGGGCTAAATATATAGTCAAATTAATACGTGGTTGTTTTTGTTGTATGTGTTTTTTAAATGGAGCTTAGACTGTAAAAATAGCACAATGGGAGTTAAAGCAAATGTGAGTGTAATCTTTGATGATTCTGCTGTATGTGCTTGGTCAGAGAGAGAAGGTGAATGGAAATGATGCTGGTGATTCTTCCCACTATTCTGCTCAGTAAGTGCCTGTTATCCTTTTTGTTGTTTTAAATATATTTTTACATATTTCAGAGAGGGAGAGAAAGATAGAATCATCAATGATGAGAGAGAATCATTGATTGGCTGCCTCCTGCATGCCCCTTACTGGGAATCGAGCCTGCAACCCCAGTCAAGTGCCTGTTTTGAGTGAAAGGGAGACCAAAATTGAACCTTTCTCTTTGCCCCAGTGGAACATTTCTCTTTGGCTTTAGATTGTGATCAGCTGTCCACCCAAAGGTCCCTCAACACAAGGCAAACACTTAACTGAAGAATGGAGATTTGATGTTGATGTAGTTGGAGGGGAGAGGTGGAAACACTGGTAAGGCCTTCTATATGACACCTTCTTAAGGGATCTTTGATGCTAATTTTATCTATATGCATTTTTTCTTGAAGTGTTAATTTTAAACTGAAAGATGAGCTCCGTTATGGAAAGGTCCAATGCTGTCATATGGCTATTTTATTATGATCTGGGCTAAAACTGAATTCCTAGCCCAAAGAGGGAAGGCTGAATATGCAGCTCCTTAAAGCTACAATATATTTTCTGAATAATCTAAAAGGACTGATTAAATGTGTGTTTTTTAAATCACAAATCAATATCTGCTCATCTTCGAAAGCTCAGAAATCACAATAAGCTTACCCAGACACATAATCAAAATCATTAGCATTTTTATACATCTATTTCCAATATGATAATGTATTATACATATTACTTCCTATCTTGACACTTTGCAGACAATATAACTTGAAAATTTTCTATTAGTAATATCCATATTCAATGTGATTTTAACGACTCTTAATTACTACATCTTAAGAACACAGAAAATTATTTAACAATCTCCTATTCTACTTTTAAAAGTTAATATTTTACAATCTTATTAAAACTTATGAAAGTCATACATCAATGCGTCTTCTTTAAAATTGCTGGGTATTTCCTTAGGATAAATTTCTAGAAGTAAACTTGCTGGCACACAGGAAATAGACAGTACTTAGTCTGTTGATGTTTGGATGCCACTGACTTCCAAAAGGTGTGCAATGTACTCCCCACAACCGTTTATTAGTGCCCCTTTTCAATCACCCCACCAACTACAGGCATCTTAATTATTTTAAACGCTTGTCATAGGATAGTTTACTACAACCAGGAGGATCCTAACCACGTGTCTTCAGAAGGACAATCGGTTGTATACTTGTATTAGTCAAATAAATTAACTGCTAAAACAAAGATACCAAAATCTCAGTGACTTCACATAAGAAAAGTTTATCTGTTGTTAGCACGCCAATTCAGTGCATGTTTTGGGTGGACAGCCAGTCCACAGTTGTTCAGAGATTTCAGACTCTAGATATCTTTCCTTCTTGTAATGCTTCCATCCAGGAGGGCCTTCACAGCCTTGGGTGGACCCTCTGCATGTGTCCAGCCCTCACAGGAAGAGAGAATCCTACAGGGGAGGTTTTCATAGTCAACATAAGACATGGCTGACCACACTTGCTCACATACTCTCTTAGGCAGAACTCAGTCTCAGGAACACACTCAGCTTCAAAGAGACTTCAGACACAATCTAGTTGTATGCCCAGGAAGAAATGCGATACGTTTCGCAACTTGTTGTAATTGAAGAGTTTCTATCTTTTAAAAACAGAATTCAGCCCATTCACTGTGATATAGAGTAATCACGGATATGCATGTGATTGTCTGCTACCTTTCTATCTTTTATTTCATCACCTTGTTGGGTGCTTTTTCCCCTTTTTCTTTTATGGGTTGAGTAAGACTAATATTCATTCCATTTTTTCCCCATTAATCTGAAACTATTACTACACGTCTCAATTCCACTAATGGTTGCTGTACCATACGTAGCTGTCAGTGAGATTGATTGTGAACAAGATAACCTGTATTTCCCCAAAAATGGCTCTATAAATTATTAACTTCTCTACCACCCCTCCCTGATATCATATCTCATATGATAAGAACTTCTGAAATTTTTACTATCTCTTTCTCCCAGTCTCCTTTCCTTTTCCCTTCTTTTTCTCCATGCCTTTATCTCTTCCTAATCACTGCTTCATCTTACTTCTAGGTTTTGATAAAAAACTTTTCAGAAATTATCAGCATTTTCATGCAAGAATTATTATGTTTAAAATTATGAGTCTATCTTTAGCTTTTATGTTTTAACTGTATCATGAATGCCATATTTTTCCATGTATAAGATGCCCCCATGTATAAGACGCCCCCCATTTTTCCAACCCAAAATTAAGAAATCAATGTTGTAAACATTTTGCTGGTTTTCCTCTTAAGGCCTTCTTCTTTGGCTTCTTAAGGAGTTGTTCTTCCTGTTTTCTCCACTATCTGATCATACCCTCAGTGGGAGGAGGTCCAAATGGTCTCTCTGCAGCTCTATTTCCATGCTCTTTTGTATAGCTGATTACATTCAGTTTGAATTTTGCAGAGTAAGACAATCGCTTACTGGTGTTTATTTTTTTATTTTTTGACAGCTTTATGGGCTCAGAACGCTCCGGTCCCTGTTGCATCTGTGCACTCTCCCCCTCCTCCTCCAACTATGGCATCAGCTGACGTCAGTAACAATAAGGCTTGTGATTGGAGGAAGCTTGTTTGACAAGGTATGGGCAGCGAATTACCTGCAGGGCTCCTTCCTTGGCTGACTTTCATATATAAGACACCCCTCGATTTTCAGTCTAACAATTGTAGAAAAAAATAGCATCTTGTACATGGAAAAATATGATAAATGAAGATATTATCTAGAGGTCTCTGTTTGGTAAATTTGTTGTATACTAATGTCTTTTGTATTTTAGTCTTATTCTCAAATTAAGTATTAGGGTAACAAATCTTGGTGAAAAATAAAGTTTTTCCTTTGCAGTCTTTTGCTCTTAAATTACAGATTCTATATCACTGCTTGTAGTTTCTAGTCTTATAGGTGAAGAATCTAATGCCAGTCTGATACACGTGGTGTTTTGTGGGTGTTTTTTTCCTTTTGTGGGAACTTGCTCTTTTGTCTAACACAGGCTCTTCCAACCTTGGCGGTATTGGTATATTGAGTTGGATAATGTTTTGCTGTGAGAGCTGTCCTGTGAATTGTAGGATGTCTAGCAGCATCCCTACCCTCCACTCACTAGATGCCAGTACCACCATCCATTCCCCCTGAGCTGTGACAACCAAAAATGTTTCTGGACATCGCCAAATGTCCTCTGGGGAACAAATTTTTCCATTTGAGAACCACTAGTCTAGAAGTTTGTAAAACTTGTTTTTATCTGAGAAGGATGTACCCTATTATGGGGAGGGGTGTAAAATAAATTTATATATACATCCTTCAATTTAGGTGAAACCTTTTAAAATTATCTCTGTCCCTATAGACTGGGCATAAGATAGACTCACAGTGTCCCCCACAGAGACATGGAAACCTCATCCTTCAAATTTAATCCATCTTGGCCTTGGCCTTGGCCTTTGTGAGGTTCAACAACTCAGAAAAGTCATATGAGGTCAAAGTTTACCTTCTCCTGGGACAAGCACAGAGCCCTCCCAACCGGAAACAGCTTTTTCCTTCATCTCCTAAGATTTCACCAACCTAGTAGTAGCCCCTTGCCACAGCAGCCACTTGTCACAAAAGGCAAATGGCTCCAGAATGAGTAGTAGAGGTAGGAAGTTTATATTCATGTTGCCATGTTCCCTTCAGAGTCACCTTCAGAATTTACTTAAAAAGGTTTGCTTTTGAAAATATCAGAGTTTTGGAAAACTTAGGAAAGATTTGGAAAAAAAGAGTATTCCTTGTCTGAAACTTTATCCAATTTAAATGACTACAATAAAATTAAGCACAAAGAGAAGTGTATAGAATATATTTGAAGTATCACAAATTATTTTAAAATTTCATAGAAATCAATAGTAACTTTTAAACCAGTATGAAAACAATAAAAATTTTAATATTAGAAATAAAATCTCTCTCTCTAGTGTTGAAAATGCCTCCAGGGTGTGTGTGTGTGTGTGTGTGTGTGTGTGTGTGTGTGTAGAAATGACACTATATACCATAAAAAATAAATATAGAACTAGAGATAAAAAGCATGTGCCTTTATAAAATAAGATCTTAAATAGAACCCAAAGGATCCACCAATGTAAAAGGTCTGTTCCTAAGGAATGTATCTTGGGGGTGATAACTTAAATATATTCAAATAGGTGCTAAATGAAACCAGAATTGTTTTATGAATATACAATGCAATTCTGAGTACAAAGGACAGAACTTCTCATTTATCAGTGACAGAGGCAAATAGGAAGTTCGACCTGAATCTTATCAGATATGCCCTTAACAGAATAAGCAAAGAACAACTACAAATATCAAAAGCAGAAACAACAATAAAAAAGAAGTTTGGTGCATTTGTTTGACTGATAGTCAGATCAACCTCACAGGATTTTTTGGTAGTGATTTCATTTCAAAGGGATTTAATAACACTTTTTGCTATGTTCTTATTCTTTTAGCAATAATTGTGAGTTTTCAAGTAAGCAAGAAAATATCTGCATCAAAACTCAGACTAGATTTTTGTAAACAACTTGCAGCCATTGCTATCATCCAATAACAGTTAAATAAGCGATAGATGAGTAGAAGGCAGAAAGGAACAGAACATGCAACTATCACAGGCACATGTCATAGCTTTAAGGGACTGAAACTATGGACAACTACACAGAGAAAATGCCATCTCCTCAACTCCTTCAGAAATTAAATCTGACTGCAAAATTGTTGGAACCTCCACACACAAAAAGTCAAGTTCAGACTTAAAATAAAAGGGGTTGAATTTCTTGTCAAGTTGTTCAGTCAACCTCTCCCCATGAACAAGTGAGCCTTCCCACTAGCAAATCAGAACCGTAAGTGGTGGGCCTCAAATGGGAGAGAAAGAAGAATCCACTAGAGAATCTTATTAAAAGGCAGCCTTAGGGCTCCTGGAGATTTTGCTAGAATAGGGCTACAGAAGGGTTCTAGAATGTGCATTTTGAATATACTTTGCCAATTGTAGGACAGGCAGTCACTGGATTTCTTTGAAAAGCACTGTTGAAATTTCAGAGAGACTCAGAAAATCTGGAGTTGCTTTAACTAGGCTGTGGGAATTAGGAAATGGATTCCTTCCCTGTTGTGTTTTTTGTTTTTGTTTTTTGAGGGGGGAGAGGGGGTCTGTCACAAATAAGTCCCAAGACTATACAGTTCTTTTGGAAATAAATCTCTAAATACCACTGATTCTTTTCCCTGTTCCATAGGACTAGAGGTGATATGAGAGATAAAAACTTTGATTGCAAGAGCCATAGATACATTACTTTCTAATGGGGAGGAAATGTGAAAAGGGCCATAAAGTGCAAAATTAAATTATCATTTCAGCAATCCTGGATGGAATTCAGAAACTAGGGAGAGACAAGGAAGAATCCAGAAACCTGGACATGATCTTTCTTCCTCTCCTCCAGAGAATTACGTACTCTCTTGCTGGTTTTAGCCATTTCAACAAACACTATGAGCCAAACTCTGTGCACGACGCTTCCACAAATGTGGTCCCATAAATTACACATATCAGTGCTGATAGTGATGCTGTCCAATAGTTGTGAGGTCATGAGCACATTACTGAGCCTTAGTTCATCACGTGTAAAATGGCAATATCATTCCACAGGTGGTGCTGAGGATTAGAGGTAATGCCAATAAAGTGTCTAGTAGAGCGGTCAACAGATTTTATAAATGGTTGTTGCTTTTGTTGTTGTGACTAATATTATTGCTATTATTAACACCTCCACCAAATGAATAAATAAGGCACCAAATGACCTGCCAGAGCCCAACACCAGTAGATGATAAGGCCTTAGATTAGGTGAGACATTCCCAACTCCAACACCTGTGCACTGTCTACAACCCTTTATAAACCACCACTTATTTTTTTTAAATAACCATATACATTAGCTTAACCAGTATCCAGATTCTAGCACTGTTCCCATGATGTTCAGTTGGAGAATAATGCACATTACAAGGAAAGTGTCTTACTCAGCACTCGCTGCTATAACATACCACAGACTGAGTGGCTTAAATGACAGTTTTCCTCACAGTTCTGGGGGCTGAAAAGTCACAGATGATCCAGTGCCTGGTGAAGGGCTTCTTCCTGGTTTGTAGATGGCAGTCTTCTCAATGGCCAAGACTACCTAGGCCTCAGACATCTACACTAATAAAAGAGAAACATGGTAATTGCTAGGCCTCAGACATTGACTTATAAGAGCATCCATCTACTTATGAAGGCTTCACCTCATGACCTAGTTAACTCCCAAAGGCCCCACTTCCAAATACCATTATGCTGAGATTAGGGTTTCAGCAAATGAATTTTGGTGGGACACAAACATTCAGTCCATTGCAGAGAGTAAGCAATCAAAATAATTCGGCTGCTTAGGGGCTTCCTAAGGGATAGTGGGTATGGAAACACAGAAAACTGCCTTGTGGTGGTTTGACACAAAGATCAAGGGTACAGTTGGGCCTCATTGGTACATCTCAATCAGCACCAGTTTTCTGCAGACTCTTATTTACTTCTGCTGCCTATTTTCTTCTAGAGCTTTTGGTTGTGTAGGGCAATCCTCTGTGCAGCAGCCCAAATTTCTTAGTTGACAGAAATATAATATTATAGTTAGACAAGTACAGGATTTGGTCAGATAGAAGCAAAATATAAAGGGGTTAGTTATCTACCTTGTTTACAGCACACTCCAGCCTCATAGAAATGCTGTGCCATGGTAGGACCCCAGGATGCCCAGTCCCCATTAGTCATTGAAGTAAGTGTGGAGCTGGGCTGACCTTCCTTGGAAAATACACAATAAGGACATTACTGGTGCCATGCAAGGAGAAAACAGGCATTTTCCCCAAAAGCAGTTGAGTTTCCATTAAGAATCTTCTCAGAGAAGGATGTCTGGGCCTTCCCTGCTATTTTTATCTCTGAAGGCATAACTTAGTAAAATGAGTTAGAACCATCAATTAAAAGGGGGTTGGGGGAAACTTATTAACATTCATAGACACAAAATTGCAAAAATTATGAAGATGAGCAACCTCAGTACTTTAATGCAACCAATATGCATTCTTCAAATTATGCAAATGCATTTAATAAAATCAAAATTCATTTAAAATGTACATACCTCTACCATCCGATCTCTCCAGGCACATTGCTCAATTACTCATCTCTCTGTTAATCAGTGAAGGTAAACTTTTAAACTCCCAGGGCTTGGAAAACAGAGAGCCCTAAGCCAGAACAACAAATGTCTTCCACTGAGCTATGCTGTAAAACCAAAATGAGTTGCCCTTTCATATGAAAGTTAATAGTAAAAGAAATAAGGGAAGATACTTTCAAACAGAGAAGATCTTTTCATGAAGATACATGCCCAAACTGCCCTATCGTCTAGTTTGAAAACTTTGCCAAAGGAAACCATCTACACTAATAAAAGAGAAACATGGTAATTGGCGTACGACCGCTACCCTTTTCATTGGCTAATCAGTGAGTATATGCAAATTAACTGTCAGCCAAGATGGCGGCCGGCAGCCAGGCACTGAAGCGAACAGGGAGGCTT
>NW_005354010.1:1492091-1557431 GCF_000412655.1 Myotis brandtii
ATATATTTCTAGTCATTAGCATGATTTCTCAACAATACAGTCCACTTATATAAAAATGTTTGCAGAAAGAAGTGAAACATGACCCTATGCCTTTGTTTACATTATCAATTTCTTGGCTATAAATGTCCTCATTTGTACAGAGGGCAGAGGGAATTGTTATCCTGCTCTGCCTAATTATCACCAACCCCCAATTAGGAGACTTCAAATCAATTGCCTAATGTTGCGTGACATAGTCACAGTATTGTCAATACAGACCATGAGATATGTATGTTCTAGGTATGATTTATAATAGTGGTCAAAACTTTCATTACAGGGGTCCATAAAATATTAGCTTATAGTCACTGGAATGCAGCTTTCGTCATTTTCTTCCTGTGACTGTAGATCAGTTATGTGAGCACAGCATCGTACTGAAGAAAATAAAATGCAGTTAAGTAAAAATGGCATGGTTAATGCCCTTTGGGAACTCATATTTAAAATGGAAATATAAGCACACCCCTGAGAAAGGACAAGAGGAAATGGGCTTAAATTTATAGAAAGAAGGGACAAAGCATTTTTCCTCCTGCTCTTGTTTCCCCCACCCACCCCATGAGGTTGCTAACTGCCAAGTGAACCAGAGAACAGAGTGAAGGAATTATCTAGCTGGCCATGATCTTACTCTGACATGAAAAAAAGAGGATTGCACATGTGACTCGTCCTTCCATCTTCTTCTAGACTTTGTTTTGATGCCACTGGAGCTGCACCAGGAGGAGTTTAAATGAAAGTATCCATTATCCGCTACTTTAAAGCAAAGTTAGAAAATTAATTGTTAATAACAGTTGGAAGGCTCAGATGGAGGCCACAACCATAGGTCCTAGGTACTCTAAAAATGAAGACAGTCCTTTATTTGTTTGGAGTAACACTCCTGCAGTTTCACCACCACCTCGCTATTGGTTTCTGGTCTAGTAGTGTTCTCCATCTCTTCAAATGAAATTATCAAACTAAGCTGAACCAAATTGCTTCAAATATAATTTGTTTGAAATACTTTGATAATGTCAGGAAGTCAAATAAAATAATTAGTAATAAAAAAAATTTAAGCACCAAGGTGGTGATGAGGAAGCATCACAGGTTGGATTGAATCCCAGCTCCACCAATTTTTACACTATGAGACCACTATAAGGAAGTTTCTAAATTATTTTATAAAAGCTTATCCTCACCAAAAAAAAAAAAAGGTTGGTTTTGGTTTTTTTAGGATTAAGGGTAATTGATGTAAACTACTTAGAAGTAGTAACATAACAAAGAAAAACAGTGAAAAGGAAGAGAAAAATGTCTCAGAACAAAGCTTTCAGAAAACCAGTCAAGATAAATAATCAGAAGGGAGGAAATAGAGTCAGAGGAGTAAATAAAGATGGAAAAGGTTAGCCCTGACCGGTTTGGCTCAGTGGATAGAGCGTTGGCCTGCAGACTCAAGGGTCCCAGGTTCGATTCCGGTCAAGGGCATGTACCTTGGTTGCAGGCACATCCCCAGTAGGGAGTGTGCGGGAGGCAGCTGATCGATGCTTCTCTCTCATCGATGTTTCTAACTCTCTGTCCCTCTCCCTTCCTCTCTGTAAAAAATCAAGAAAATATATTTAAAAAAAAAAAAAGAGGGAAAAGGTTAGAAGAAAACCATCTATATATATAAAAGGCTAATATGCTAAGTGTCCCTCCTAACGTCCAACCGGTCGCTATGACCCACACTGGCCACCAGGGGGCAGACTCTCAACGCAGTAGCTGCCAAGCTGCAGTGACTTGGCAGCAATGGTTCTCCAGTGTCACACCCCGAAACCACAGAGGAAGGAGCCCAATTCCTCATGGGGCTGTGCAATTCCACCTTTGGCCGTGGGTTATGTTGTTGCTGGGGCACTGTCCATCCTGAATCTGGTTTACTGCACACTGGCGTTTGTGTGCCACACCCTGTATGCCATACAGTGTATGACATCAACTTTGCAGAGTGCCCTCTAGCACTCCAGGACCCCTCGGGGGATGTTGGACAGCTGGTTTTGGCCCAATCCCCACAGGCCAGGCCAAGGGACCCCACCTGCCAGAGGGACCCTGTTCACTCCACAGACATCAGGGAGGTTCCAAGGAAAGTTGGCTCCAGGGCATGTCCGGCCGGTCTTGCCCAGTCCTGTCCTGCCGGCTACCTTCTAATTAATTTCCTTTCAATGTGCACGAATCTATACACCAGGTAACTAGTAATTAAATAAAGTAGAGAATTTAAGGGGGGGTTGAACTCTAAGAAAATAACTTTATTTCAGTTTAGAAGTAAATTGCCAAACATCTTAGAGCAAATATTCCTTTACGTAGTTAGTTTATATTTTATGTGAAGTTCTTATCTCCCCAACCAGAGATGGAGAAATATATTTTGCATTACTTTAAATATCCATTCACACCAACACTACTTAGTCACCAAAAAGATCTATAATAATGATTCACTAAGGATAGTAGTTGAAAAGGACCACAAATATGCATGAAGTAACAATGCAGCCTTCAATGGGGTGTTTTATAGAAAAGCAAAGGAAACCATGAACAGAGGGACACAGACTTTTCCAGACAAAGGAAATAGATGTAGAAATCAGGTAACAGGGGCAAGTTTCAAATTCAGAGTGTTTATGAAGGAGTTGAAGAAAGAAGTTGAAGTGGGGAAGTGAAGAAATGTAGCGCATGGCTGGAATTATACAGACATAGGTTCTGAACTCAGCTTCATGGGCAAGTTTAGAATAACACTTTTCTAAGCCATAGTTTTCTTAACTCTAAATTTGGCCTAATGGGAATTTGTGAAATTAAAAGAAATTTCTGAATGTCAGTATTTCATCACAGGACCTGGGGCATAGTACACACTCACTAGACAATAGTCATAGCTGCCATAGTTATTATTAGCATCATCATAATCATTAATCCTCAGTCAACAATGCAGGAAAGAAATAGAAAATGGACATATGAATGGAAAGGGGGCCACAGAGAAAAGCTCTGAATCTTCAGGGAAGAGTATAGCACTATTGCTGCAGTGAGGGGGTGGGGCTTAAAGAGATAGGTAAAGGTCTGGAGGAAGATGAACTCTGGAGCAGAGGAGAGGACATCTTGCTGTTCATGAAGCTTTACATGTCATTGATACAGGTTCTGGAAAGACTGGTTCAAGGTAGAGCTGAAGAAGGAAAGTGCGAAAGGGACACATCTGAGTTCTGAGAGGTCAGAGGCAGACTGAGGATGTGGTGGGAGCACAAGATGCAAAGAAGGTGGAAAATATGTTTTTACTCTGACTTCATTGCCCCATCCTCTTTTTTAAATTTGTGCAAAATTTAGTTTTTTTCTCTTTGACTGTAAAACACTGGAACAAAGAGAAATCATAATGTTAACTCCATTTTTTAGGTATTAAAACTTTAATTATGAAAGTAAAAATAACAAAGTATTTCAAGGTGAAATTGAAAACAAGTACAAAATCACTCATTTTCTGGTAAAGGAAACAAAAGAAAAGATCATGTATAAGTCTGAGAAAAATATAAGAAGTTAGAATTAGATAATATCCTCAAATATTTAATTTCTAAAAAAAACTCACTTTTAATAAGTAAATATGTAAAATGCACTGTTTTGATTATAACTTCATTGGCCTCTCATGTTTTCTCCAATTTTTTCTATTTGCACCAAAAATTTAACTCACCAATACAGTAATGATAATATATCAAGTTGGAAAAAAATTTTACTTGTTGATATACAACTCAAGATGTAAGGAACCATGGAAAGTTTGAAAATACCAAGTTATTATGTCACTGTTCTTTTTGTATGTTTGTTTGTTTTTGTCACAAATTGAATTACTTCAAAGCATATACATTATTCATTTTCTTGAGGGAGGATTTGATCTATCAACACATCCTCTTTTGCTGTGACTTTTTATTGTAAATACAAGAACAAATATGCCCACAAACCTGAGCCCCATTTGCATAATATTTCAAATTCACACACATTTTGTTATCTAAGGAAAAAGCTTTATTTGATCTCAGCTACTTATGCTCCCTTGTAATCTCCAATATGCTACTATTATAGTTGAACAAAAGAGAATACTTTACATATTTCAAAGAGCTTATAAAGCAACATTTGATGCATAACATAACCTAGAGACTTTTTAATGAAACATGAAAGGTTTCATGGAAAGAAGAAAAATTTTTTTTATTTTAATAGACAAATTGTCTTAAACAAACAAACCAAAAATGGCTTTGAAATCTCAAAGCCTAACCTAGCCCATATTGCAGAGTTGTGCTAAGTCAAGAATCTGGGGAAAGAAAAGAAGGCTATTTTTCCTTCCCCACCATTAATGCTTCCATGCCAGGGAGACTTGAATCAGAACAAACTTCAGGTGTGTGTGGGAAACAACTGGTGTATGAAACATCTTTATATTTATTGTTACTTTTCTTTTTTTTTAATTCTTTGTTAGTTAAGGAATTACAAATGTGTCCTCATTCCCCCTCATTAACCCCCATCACTTGTTATCCTCTGAAAAGAGACAAATGAGAGGAAGTAGATAAGCATATCTCTTCCTATACACACACACACACACACACACACACACATACACACACACTGAGCGGCCAGATTATTATGACCACCCCATCAGTACTTCAATGGGCCACCTTTTGCCTTCAATACTGCGGTGATTCTTCTTGGCATTGACTCCACGAGATGTTGCAAGGTGATGTGAGGAATCTGACACCATGCCTGATGAATAGCACTGTCCAGTTCTGTGAGATTTGATGGTTGTGGAACCAGCTGCCTGATGGCTCTTTTAACTTAGTCCCACAAATGCTCAATTGGACTGAGATCTGGTGATTGTGGGGGCCACCTAAGCAAGGTAAAGCCTCCCTCATGTTCTTGAAACCACTCCTGCACAATACGAGCACCGTGGCATGGCGCATTGTCTTGTTGGAAGAAGCCATCTCCATTGGGATACGCCATCAACATGATAGGATGAACTTGATCAGCAACGATACTTAGGTATGTTGTGCTATTCAGACGTTGTTCCACACGAATGAAAGGGCCCAAATCATGTCACAAAAACATGCCCCAAACCATAACACTGCCCCCACCAGCTTGAAGGGTTGTACTCATGCATGTGGGGTGCATGCTTTCATGCTGTTTCCACCAAATTTTCACTCTGCCATCTGCATGATGCAACTGGAAAAGTGATTCATCGGACCACATGACTTTTTTGTGCTTTTTGAGGATAGAGAATGCTTGGTTCCCTGTTCTACTCTCAGTATCAGGTACAGAGATAGACATCCAGTAAGTACCCAACACATGTTTTGTGCTAAAAAGATGGCAATACAAGGAGTAAGACAGTATAACAACAGGTTCTGGAACTTCCTATCTAATAAAAGGGTAATATGCAAATTAACTGTCACTCCATCACAAAGATGGTGGCGCCCTGTGGGGCGCGGTTACGGTGTTTTGGCCAGGTTCAAGCCTCAGACTAATGAAAGGACAGGGTCCTCTCATTGCCACGTGCAAGTCCCAGCTGAAGGGCAGGGCCCTCCCAGCACAATCATAGCCAACGGCTGTGGTTGTAAGCTTGAGCCTATGGTCCGAACACATAGCCCCACATGCCTTGTGATAGAGTTCGGGTGCATGTAGTTGAGTGAGGTTGAAATTCACAAGAATGCTGTAAACAACTTGATCACGCCCCTACTTTGCCTCGTGGCATCTGCTATAAAATAAAGACACGGCTTGTGGGCACTGTCATTGTCTCCTCATCAGGGAGGCAGCGTCCCACCAAGACCCAGCTATTATTCTCTTATCTGTCTTTCCTTAATCCTTTCACCCCCCAACTCAGGATCACCCTTGGTCATGCTGGCGTGGCACAGCGCCCAGTCCTCTCAGCCCCACTGGAGTCCCCCAGTCCAGGCAGTCTGAGCGGCCTGGCGGAATGCTTGCTTCGTCACTTGCAGCGACGAGGCAAGCATTCTGTGCCTGGTCGCAGAGGGCCTCTGGCCAGGCCGGGCATGGAATGCTTGCGTTGTTGCAGGCCAGACTGAGGGACCTCCCCTCCATGCATGAATTTTGTGCACTGGGCCTCTAGTTTACTATAAAGGGCCAAATAGTATATATTTTATACTTTGTGGGTCATGTAGTCTCTGTTGCAACTACTTGACTCTGCTCTTATAATGTGAAAGAAACCTTAGACAATATGGAAATTAATGAATGTGGCTGTGTTTTAGTAAAATTTTATTTGCATAAAAAGGCCAAGGGCCAAACTTGGCATATGGACTATGGTTTGATGACCTATGATTTAACATACAATAGTGGTCTTTAGGCCTACTCAATCTAGAATCAAAAGACCAGTTCATCGGTGATTTAGGATAGAAAGCTTCAAAGTCAAGGTCAGGATTAAAATCAAAGGATTAATGCAACAGGGCTCTGTGGAACTTGGCAAAGGTTTCTCAAATATTTCCTCTAATAGCTACACATTCATGACTGCTGGCATCGCTTGTCCAGGGCTGACAGAGGTTTTCAGTAAAATAACCTGGACAGGGTTCAGTGAGTCTTGTTAAGAACCTTCCTCTGTGACCTGGATGACCAACTTTCCAGATAAGTTTTAGGTAATAAACAATTGGAGAATAAGATAAATTTTGATATTAGCCACAATCTTTGTGATATCTAACATATTATACACTCAACAGTTCCGGGGGGGGGGGGGCGGCAGAGGTGGGGGGGAGTAGGGATGAAGGAAATAGACAAGGAATTCTATTTTATAAGCAACTATTATGTGTTAAAATCTGAGGTATGTTAGATGCTATTCAGATGTGCTTTCACTTAATACTCATTATAACTGTGAACTAATTCATTTTCCTGTTTCATATAAGAAAACTAAAATTCAGAAATGTTCAGAAACTAGCCACATTGGCAAAAAGCAATAGGTTTCAAACCCATATTTGTCAAACCTACCCATTGCTCTCCACACTGCCAAAACACTGAAAATATTCCTTCCTCTAACCCAGAGGTGGGGAACATCCAGCCTGAGGGCCATATAAGGCCCACAAAATAATTTGGTCTGGCCCTGACAAGGCATTATGGGTGAGTTAATTAAGTATGTGTCCAAATATAGCAGGCTAATGTGTAAGTTGATAATTATGTATGGCCCATGAATGAGGTTATAAATATCCAAATAGCCCTTGGCAGAAAAACCTTTCATGGTATTCAGATTTTCAAGGTAGCATGACCAAGTGATTAGAGTGAGGCCAAAATGATGCTAGACATATCCAAGGAGGACTTATTTGGGCTGAAATTAGGATGATGAAAAGAAAACAGTTCTGCTAAAGATAATTTTTTTAATTCATATATATAAATTGTCCTTTAGATAATTTGTGATCCATGTAATGAACATTTTGAAGAGTCAAAAAAAATACCTTTGAAAGATGAGGTAGAACTAGCAAGTTGAAGGCAATATGGCAGTAAAGAGCTTTGCCTGCTTGAGGAGCACACAGAAGATCATTCACTACAGAACAGAATGAAGCTAGTGAGCAAGAGAACAGAGCATCCAATGATGTTAGATCTTGTAGCATCCAATACATCCTGGTAAGGAGCTTGGATTTTATGAATAGCAATGGAAGTTATTAGAGGTTTTCAGGTTAGGGAGTGATATGACCAGAGTTAATTTTTTTTTTTATAATATTCAGATGGCTGTGTAAAAATAGCTTTCAGGGAAGTGAGCACAGAAGAATGGGGGAGCATGTCAGTGAAATTTAATGGGATCTTAGAATAAATAAATATTTGGATGTGAAATATACTGTTAAGAATTATTGGATGTTTTAATGTTGAAAATGAGAGTAGGAGAAAAGATTATTGCCTTTTTTTATTCAGATGGCACAACTTGGGAACAAACAAGTTTAGAGATTGGAGACATTCAAAGTTGATTTTTCTACTGGAGAGCCAAGTGGAGAGTGCAAGTAGATTGTTGGGCATAAATTTAAAGCTCAGAATGATAAATAAAAGGATAGATAGATGGATAATATAGAAAGATAGATAGATGATGATGATGATGATGATAGATAGATAGATAGATAGATAGATGATAGATAGATATAAATATGAGAGAGAGAGAGGATAAGGGCAGGAGATGTTTAGAAGTCAGCAACATATGTTACCATGAGAAATAAATTTAATAAAAGAAGAGAGGACTGATTCCTAGGACACTCAAAAAATGGGAATCAGATAAAAGATAGGGGGAGCCGTGCTTATGTTAGGAGAATCTACCATTGTAAATATGCAATGTCTCCTGCTTTAATCACGTCGTTTTCAAATGTTCACATGGCAGAAAATGTGACATTAACAGGGGAGCACAAGTTAAACATCAGTGAAAAAGGCATGAATGTCCACTAAACATATGGGATTAGGAAGTTGAAAGAACAATTTAGGCTTAAAATATTCACAATAGGATAGAAATGGATTTGATGACACCAATACTCGAAACAAAAGTAATTTAGGAGCCTGCTGCAGTAATTCAAGCAAAACACAGCATCGTCTTCAATGGTCATCAATAATACCCCTCTCTCCTAGATCTTGTCTCTCTGGCCCTCATCACTCTCCCTTTGGAGCTGTCCTCTTCCATCTGGCCATCCTGGAGTATCACTACCCCCTGGGAGGCCATCGTTGGCTTTCTTCTAACTCCTTATCCTTTCCCCATAGAAATCTCATAAAAGCCCAAAGCCATGATGAACACAGGTATACCGATAATGACCAAACTTCCACCAAAGCCCAGTTCCTCCCCCTAAGCCTCAGGCTCATATTTCAGATTGTCTACTCCATCACAGCTGTTGCATTTAAAATGGAATATATCCAAAGCCAGTCTCACTGTTTTCTACCCACAACCTACTCTGTCTCTAACATTCTCCCTATTCAGCAATGGTATTCCCTACTACCCAGGCAACCATGATAGAAATATGAGAAACATTTTTGGATTTTCAATTTCCTTACCTCCCACATCCAATCTGAGACCTAGTCAATTATATTCCTCTCACTCTCAAATCTGTCTTTTCCTCCCTATTCCCATGGCTGCTACAAATTCTTCATCATCTTTTGCTAGGCTGTTTCAAGTGTTCTAACTCTTCACAGAGGGAGCTTTCCAAAAGAAAATCATCCACATTTCTGTCTTGCTCATGACCCTTCCGTGGCCCCTTCCTTGTCTCGGGCTGTATTTTGCAAAGATATTTTTATGTCCATGGTCTCAGGAGTCCTAGACTTCTTTATTAATTTAAAAGTTGTGCATTTTCCAATGATAATCCAAAACATAAATATAAAAATATTCCAGACGATAAAAATGATGTAATTGTTCCATAAGATTTCTGCGCCTGCATTGCCTGTGTGAACAGTTTCATCAACAACCAGAGACACTAGGATTATTTTTGTGGCTGAGAAAATAAAAAAGGACATATGCTAACTTATCTTAAACCCCAATGGCATCAGCATGGCATATAAACAAACCAAAGTTTCCATACAGTTTATAGAGAGAGACATTGTGAGCATAATGAGCCAAAGCATAGGCATGCCAAAGTAAAGACACTTGCACGAAAGCATTCAAAATTATGTTCACATCAGAGCAGTGTTTTAAGTAAAGAAAGAAGTAACATCCCTCCAACTTTGAATTATAATTGTCTTATAATTCTATTTATTTTTAACTTAAAATTGTTTTTGGTTCTATAAAACATTTATATACAAAGAACTTATACTATGCTTTATATGTATGCATATGTAAGTAAGATTATGATAAAAATTGAAGTGAATAACAAAAGTCTTACGAGCTATTCAGCTTTAAACAGCATCCATATTCAACTGTAAGAAATGCTAGTGTACAAGGTCAAATGCCTCAGTATGTTAACAAGTTCGTCCATGACCCAACCACCTTCATCTCCCACTGCTAAATGTACCTTATAGTTCAACCATTTCATAAAGCCTACTTTGTATAAATGATCCTTGCTTTTTCATGTTTTGCATTTTTTATTTCTCTGTTCCTATGGTCCCTCACCCTCTATAGTCATTGGTTTAATTCAAATTCTATCTAATATATCAACTAAATTTTTATTCTTTTACATTTCTTTCATCTTTAACTCAAATCAGCCAGATAAATGTAGGTAGTCTTTCCAAAGTCTTTCTCAAGGACAGTACTTGACATCTGGAGTTGTAATGATTGATTTGCATGTCTGCTTTTTTTATATGAGCAACTTGAAATTAGGAATTTTATTTTATTCCTTTTTCCATTACCAGTCCCTGGTTCATTTCCCAACAGAGAGTAGCCACTCAATAGATAATTGTTTTGTAAATGGAGAAATAAAAATATGGGGGGATAGATGAGATGGAGAGGTGAATGGGTGAATGAATAGATGGATGGATAAAAGAGATGACTAAATTCATAAATGGACGAATATTGTAACTTCAGCGTACAATATATTTTAGATTAAGACAACTAAGAAATCAATATTCTCCCTAATAACAGTAAGTTTCTTCAGACTACAAATCATGTAATAGCATTTTTGTTACCATGATGGCTGAATATGTAGAGTATGATCTATAATCTGCCTTGAAGATATTTGCACCTATTGACACAACTAGAAAGCTGTGATATTTTAACCTGAATAGATCTCTGTTACTTAAAATACAGAAAAGAAAAATTTTGATTGTCAATTTAAATCTTAAAGAGTGCTTCATTAAAAGTTTCATAGTATCTTCAGGTCCTAATACTATTAACCATTTACATTGCATTTTCTATTGCTTTTCCTTCTGATGAGATTATAAGGGGAAGAATTAGGGATATACTTCATATCTCACTTAAAACAGAATTCATGAAAGCTAATGTATTTAAAATGACAATCTGAGAAGCAATGTAGTTCAATTTGAACAAGAAATCCTACAGTTAACTGATTTTCCTTCTCAGGTTCATAAACACACACAAATGAGTTGTTAATTACAAATGGAGGACAAATGCATACTAATTGTTCTTTGTTTAATTTGTGCTTTAAAGCCGCTTATGAGTTTTGCAACTTTTAATATGGTTTTGGCTTCTTATTTGTACTTGTTGTTTGAGAAATTTGGGCTTGTAGAATCTAGGTTCACATAAAAATGATATTTCTACTCATTGTTTATGATATTCCTCTTTTGCATTTTAGGCATACAGAAGGTGCATATTATACATAATACATGATATATAAAATAGTGTAATTAGCAAAATAAGTATTTTATATGTTTAGTCTTCACCCTTTACTTAATATATACTCCTCCCTTGACATGTTATTCAGAAAACTTTAAGTATAGAAAGTAAATAAAGGTAGGAAAGAACAAAGAATATTGTAGTAGAACCCAGTATAATCTATCAAAGCATAAAGAATGATGTAATATGGAATATGAATTATACTAAGAGGTATTGTTAGCAATATGAGATTGTTAATAAATAGAAAAATTATATGTAAATAGAAAGTTTCTTAAATCCCTTTACTCACCAGTAGGCATTGCTTCCTGAGGAAATAAACTCAATGATTCTGAGTCTGGGGAGCAATACGATGAATTCAGGATCAATCCTAGTTAATCCCTTGGGGTTTTCTGATAAATTGTGAAATTGACAGAGTAGAACTCTAGATTTATTCTGAACAGTAACTGAATTAATTCACTGACTGCAGTTTTTCAGAGCAAGAAGTCTACATAAACATTGGCTCAGGTAAATTGAAGGAAAGGGCAATCTAGTGTCATAGGGAAGGAAATCATGCTGTTATTTTTAGTTTGCCAAGGAAAAATGGAATGGAAGTAACACAAATATGTCATTATGGCAATTTGTGAAAGCCACACAATTAGTAATGTATTGAACGTAGCTTTGAACTGAGATCTGACTCCCATACTTAGACAATTTCCACTATATTATACTGTGACTTCTACACTCATTAACAAGCATCACATGGATGCAATTCTTCTGTTAAAAATGATCTTCTCATGAAGAATCCTGGGTAATTTTATTTGCAGTAGAGCTGACAAGGAATGATGTCAAAATCCTGTTTCTCCTGTGTCTCTCAGGTCCCAACTAAGAATCCTTGAGCAAATTAATTTTTCTGGGCTATCCCATAGTAATACACTTAGAAAGAATATTTTAGGGAAACAGTTTAAAGATTGGAAAACTAACCAGAAAACTTGATAGTCAATATGAATTTAGAGGCAGAGCCTCCTACCATTGATATGTGCTTCACAAATATTACTCCAATTATTTTTTTTAAAAGGTCTGGGTGGTGTTGCTCAGTGGTTGAGCATCAACCTAAGAACCAGGAGGTCACAGTTTGGTTCCCAGTCGGGGTACATGCCTGGGTTGCAGGCTTGATCCCCAGTGAGGAATGTGCAGGAGGTGGCTAATCAATGATTCTCTCTCATCATTGATGCTCCCATCCCTCTCCCTCTCCCTTTCTCTCTGAAATTAATATATATATATATTTAAAAGCAGGGAATTCTCTAATTCCTAAGCTCATTTTTCCTCTGTATCTACCTTGGCCAAGCTCTCCACTCTCAAATGTCCTCTGATTTAGGATCTTTAGACATCTATCCCCTGAGGTGTCCTTCATTTGTCATTTACAAGCTATTCCGTTCTTAGCTTCCCTACATCTTTTCCCTGGAGTAACCTGTGACCTTGAGAGCCTATCTATTTCTTCCTGGCAATGTTCTATCCATTAGAAATCATATTCTCTTTCCATAAAATTGGAAGAAAAACTAAATCTCCATTCTTTTTAAATTTGTCTGTTGAGCTTCTTTTCTGTTTCAGGCACAATCAATTGCCCTGGATTAAACTGCTACTCAATAGAACTTGTAAACTTAAATGCCCTATTTGAGAGATGGGATATAGAGAGGTTACAACATCTTCTACATGGGAGAGCCTTTTGTTTCTCCTGGAATTTTCTCTCTTAAAAAGTGGCCATTTTTCAAACCAAGGAAAGACCACAGAGAAACTGAGAGTCCAATAGTCATCATGGATTACCTGTGCACAGGATTTTTCTTTAGGATGGATGGTCTGTTTCTGTATACTAAAGGGCACCTGATTTACTTAATAGGGCATAATATGGGGTTTTGAAATAATAAATCTAGTAGTTGGCTTTCCTAGCTAAAAATCTTTTTGAAGATGAATTTGCTCTTTTATTTACCTTTGTTTTACCAATAGTTAAAAAATGCTGAACTATAGGAGATGAAAAATAAATATGAATTAAATGAAACTTAAACTCATCCATAGCTCTTAGTCCCTTTAAGTCACTGGTATTTAACAATAAGTGGGGGAAAGATTGTTACAGGTTCCAAATAAAAGTCTAGAAGATTGGTGTGGATGCTTTGAAGGCAGATGTGGTCCTTTTCTCTTACACCCTCATATTTTCTTTTTTAAATCATTTGAACTGAAATCTTATACCATCTCCATAGGGTAAGTCTAATGTGTGTAGGGTATATTGTATTCACCCACCTAGACAGCATAATTTGAAAGAGGTGAACAAGCCCTGTTTAATGCCACCTTCCAACTAGTCCTGGCTGAACAATCATTGTGCTGATCTCCCTTCCTTACCTAATTGAAACTCTTATTATTAGAGATCCTTATTTATTCATCAGAAATGTCCCCAGGTGGCCGAATAAATGACAAACCATGAAAAAGGAAGCTGTCTTCCTACCTGCTCTCTATGAACACATCAAGAACACTCATTCATTTATCAAACTAAAATGTGAAAGAGTTTAGTTTCAACAAGGTTCTTGGAGAAGAGGGAGTAGTGAAACAAGCATAGAGCATCAGGAGAAGCCTAATTGCCTTTGTTTGAGGCTACTGTTACCAGCTCAAGTGATAGGTGAGGCCAGTAGGTTGGGAGGATGAAGCAAAAAGGCAGAGATAATGGCAGAAAAGGGGAGACCCAGACCTCTCTGATAAGGGCTTTTAGGGGCAGCTATCTTGCCTGAGACTTAAATCCAAAAAACAAAAATTAAGTATATATATATAATAAAAATTAAAAATATGTGTATGTGTGTGTGTGTGGTTGTGTTTGCTAATCCTCACCCAAGGATATTTTTCCATTGATTTTTAGAGAGAATGGAAGGGAAAGGGAGAGACAAAGAGAAACATCGATGTGAGAGAAACACATTGATTGGTTGCCTCCTGCACACAGCCTGACCAGGGCTAGGGAACCTGCAACCAAGGTGCATGCCCTTGACTTGAATTGAATGTAGGACCCTTCAGTCCATGGGCCGACACTCTATCCACTGAGCCAAACTGGCTAGGGCCTGTGTATATATTTTAATAATATATTTCAAAAGGGAACAGAATTGGTTATGAGGAAAACCCAATGGTAAGCAATGGTCTCTTAGACTCCATAATGCTAGATAATAAACCCTGGAACAGCTTTGTTAAATGCTTAAAACAGAAAGGCTATTATGAAAAATTCTTCAATACAACAAACAGCAAACCTACATCTTCCCTAGAACAGAACCTTGTTCTTCAGCCCAGTGCAAATGTTTCAGCTGAATTACTTTCAGGACTTTATAAGGTGTTGACACAACTTCTACTTTCACATCGTAAATGTGCCACCCTAAGAATCCCTGTTTAATTACTGTTTATTATAAATGAATTCACTCAGCATTCCAGTGTGGCACTTTTCATTTTTCTGTCAGTGAGGTTTCCTCTGGTGGAACCTTTGCCCCAAGCTACCAAGGATATGATCCCAAGCATGCACTGATCGGAAGACTGCGGGGAATAGCACCTGGAATCCTGGAGGCAACTGTCTTTGTCAATACTCAAATATATAAAAACTAAATAGATCCTGAAAAGAATAGAAGAAGGCACTGTACCTTCAAAGCAAATGTTTTCTTTCTTTTTCAATCTACCTTTATTGTTGGAAGTATTACAGATGTCCCTATTTTTCCCCACATTTCTACCCCACTCCTGTCCCCTCCCCAGGCCTTCACCCCACTATTGTTTGTGACCATGGGTTATGTGTATATGCATATAAATTATTTGGTTAATCTCTTGCCACCCCACCCCCTTCCCTCTGAAATATGTCAAAGCAAATGTTTTCTAAAGAGTAGATTCATGAGTTAGCATCATTCCCATTCTGACCAACTATCCACCCTTGGAAGACTGACAGCTTATGAGAATTAACAGAAATAATAATTTTCCCTATCCAGTTGCTCATTTCTTGTGTTCCCCGAAACACAAGTAAAGGAAATGAGACAATCTGTTTGTTCCTTCTGAGTGGCAAAATATTCCAGAGGCCAGCCCAAAATTGAGCTAAATTTTATAATCATTCTACAAAATAACAGCTGGCCTTACTGGAATGTCAATGGGTAAATGTTAGGTCAACATAATATGTAGGAATTAGAGGGGAAATCAAGTCAATTAATAATGTTTTTCCTGCAAGGATCATATGTATCAAATTCTCTGAAATAAATGCTTGCGATAAGCAAAGTTCATGGTAAGACAATGGGGCTATTCATTATCACCAGAGAAGGACATTACCACCAATATAAGAAGCTGAAATTTTAAAACTTTGGGTAATTAATTTCAATTAAAGCTGGATTCAAGGTCAGTTGCATAATACCAGCCATTATTTTCTCTTTGCTACCTTTGGCAGGCATTTCACATGGCTCATCCATAAATAATTAAGACCAACGTATCTGCTGTATCAGCTTAACTACTGCAGGGGAATGCAGAGGTCCAAGATTTTATTTCATTTGTAACTTCTAATAGAAAGAGAAACAACCTTCTCTGTGTATTAAGAAATGAGTCTTACTTCTTGCATACACAACACAAACACTTCTTTTTAAGCATTCAATATGTTCATTTCCATCTGGACCTTTCTAAACTGCTGGAGTAAATTGAGAAAAATTACGAAAGCAAAAGCCTCATGCACATACTGCCAGCATGAAATAATTGAAATCTGAGGTAACCTCCAACTGACAATAGTGAGTCATCAGGATAACGTAATATAGTGTGAGACACATGATGAAAAAACAATTTGAAATTTAGCAACATGAATCATGCTTCCAAAGTATGAGAAGGGTGTTCAAAAGGACCCTGGGGACTTCCCCGTTTACAATGGGTTTGGGAAAGAGACAATCTCTAGGGAGTCCATAAAATGAGAAGTAGAATTAATGGGGTTAAGTATGGTTTATAAGTAGATTGAGAAGTTCAGTTGGTGATATTTTAATTTCTTCAGGGAAAATGATTTTGATTTGTCTTCATTTTTACAAATGTCCCATTTAATTTACAACTGATGAATATATGAAATTTATACATGAAAGTGAAGAGATTAATTTACAACCAAAAACACATCTCAATTCAATAAGTGTTTGTGTATGCAAAAGTCTAGATTAATACCATTGCACAGGAGAAAGAACAAATGTGAAACCAGATGTAAACAAATGTGAAATATGTTGCTTATCCAGTTCAAAGCTGAGGAGTCTGCTATGGTAAAGTGGGAACAATTATCAGTTTGAATTACAATTTGACTTTTTTTTTAATACTCACCCAAGGATGTGTTTTTCAAATGATTTTAGATAGAAGGAGAAAGAGAGAGAGAGAGAGAGAGAGAGAGAGAGAGAGAGAGAGAGAGACATTGATCAGTTGATTCCCATATGCACCCTGACCAACGATCAAACCAGCAATCTTGTTATGTGCCCTGACAGGGAATGGACCCACCACCGTTCAGTGTATGGGATGATGCTCCAACCAACTGACCATTAGAGGTTAGAATTGTGTGAACTTAGCCCAAATACTCAGGTTGGTTGAGATCATATGGGATTATATACTAGAGTTATTTGAAAATCACTGTACAAAGTTAGGAAAAATAAAATAGACAAGGAGAGAGAGACAAGGATATGATGACAAAATGAGGAACTAAGAGAGTTACACTTATATCACCTTGTATGTTACTAAGAAATACCATGATTTGGGAACTGTCATCACTTTGACCCCAGAGAGATTGGTTCTCTCTGTCACATAAGGGCTGTGGCACTAAACACTGATACTGTCAATGTGGGGGTCCTCAGATTTACCTACTCACATTTTAAGTAGGTTCCTTTCATGCGTGTGTGTGTGTGTGTGTGTGTGTGTGTGTGCGCGCAAGTATAAGACCCAAAACAATTACTTGGGGGTCCACAGTGAAATTAAAATACCTCCATAGTTTTCACCATTAACATCATCATTATCATTCTCTTTATTACTATCATCATCTCTTTAGCTTTGATACTGGAATAATACTTTTATATTAAGGTCATTAGTCATAATGACAAAGGAGATATAACTTTTCTGAAGCCAGATACAGTCACAGAAATAACCATATATAAGATTGAAAAACAATAAGTTAAGAGAAAGAAAGTCAAAGCCTTCAAAAAATTTAAGGTCCTTGATTGTTATCTTAGTTGGACAAATATTGTGATTCCTTTCAAATGTATGTTGTTAGCCCCAACAACTTACTTTATTTGCTAACTTCAGGCAACAAAGGCCCTCCCTCCTCCCCTGCTGCATAGCCAAAGATCTCTCTCTGCCTGAGTACCCAGAGTTTCCTTCTGTTCTGCTGACTAAAGGCAGTTCTCAAAGGGCCCAAAGGCCCTCCCTCCTCCCCTGCTTCATAGCCAAAGATCTCTCTCTGCCTGAGTACCTTCTGTTCTGCTGACTAAAGGCAGTTCTCAAAGGGCCTTCATTTGAACATAAGTATAAAGAAATTTTGTTATTCAAAAGTAGACTTATGTAAAGGAAGTCCATGACATTGATGTTTAGGTTGGTGTGATCATCCTCAAGTCACCTTCCTTCCTTCCTTTCAGAAAAGTTCTTAGTGATCAACAAATTCCTTTTTTCTTCTTCTGTAAAGCTAAATTATACCTCATTGAATTTGTGTATGTATCTCAGTTTGTGATTTTTTGTGTGTGTGCATATATATTACATTTTCTCTATCCACTCATCCATAAATAAACATTTCGGCTATTTTCATATCTTGGCTATTTTGACTAATGTTCCAATGAACATGGGACTGCATATATGTCTTCAATATATTTCTCTCAATTATTTTTCAGTCTGAGGGCTGACGCTCTATCCACTGAGCCAAAATATTTATATCAATTATTTTTAATATATACCCAGACATTGGGTTGCTGAATCATATGGTAGTTCTAGTTTTAATTTTTTGTTTTTAATATATACCCAGACATAGGGTTGCTGAATCATATGGTTGTTCTAGTTTTAATTTTTTGAGGACCAATTCTTACTGCTTTACATAGCAGCTAAACTATTTCCCACTCCTACCAACAGTGTACAAGGCTTCCAATTTCTCTCCATCCTCACCAGCACCTGTTCTTTTTTAATATATAAAAGCCATCCTAATAGGTGTGAGGTGATCGCTCATATGTTTTTAATTTGCATTCCCCTGATGATTAGTGATGTTGAGCATCTTTTCATATACCTGTTTACCATTTGTGTATCTTCTTGGAGAAATATATATTTAAGTTCTTTGCCATTTTTTAAATCAGGCTAACTGATTCACTATTAAGTTGTAGGAAGTCTTAATAGATTTTGGATATTAACCCTTTATCAGATATATATGATTTGTAAATATTTTCTCCCATTTCATAGGTTCCTTTTCATTCTGTTGTTTTCTTTGTTGTTTAGGAGAAGCATTTTAGTTTGATGTAATCCTACTTGCCCATTTTTGTTTTTGTTGCCTATGCTTTTGGTGGCATATCCAAGAAATCATTGCCAAGACCAACATCCTAAAGATTTCCCTTTTGTTTTCTTTTAGGAGTTTTCAGTTTCAGGTCTTATGTTGAAGTTTTTAATCTATTTTGAGTTGGAGTTTTATTTAATCCTCACCCGAGGATATGACTTAATTGATTTTTTTTTTTAGAAAGAGGGGAACGGGGAGAGAGAGAGAGAGAGAGAGAGAGAGAGAGAAACATTGATCAGTTGCCTCCTGTACATTCTCCAATCAGAGGTTGAACCCACAGCCTATGTATATGCCCTGACCAGGAATCAAACTCAGAACCTTTTCGTGTGTGGATGAGTCTCCAACCAACTGAGCCACCTGGCCAGGGCTATTATGAGTTTATTTTTGTGTATGGAGTAAGATAAAGGTAAACCAAATTCTTATTTCAGATTCTTATTTGGGGTTTTAATTTTCTAAAACAATAGCAGAAAATGATACTCAAATTATCCTGAAAGAGAAGAAATATGTAGCACTAAAATTAATTAATAAAAATTCACTTGTATTTTTATGTCAATGTTTGTTGTGATCTACTCTGAGCATTTAGAATGATTTAGGCATAAAGGAATGTTGAGATGTGTGTGTGGTTTGAGGACTATTTGACTCACAGTTCAATCAAATATGGCATTCTGTGTTTACCTAAAGTATAAAAGTATTGGTTCAACGAGATATATATATATAATACACCCGCTAGCAGCTGGAAAAGGAAAACAACAAATCAATGGGCTAAAATTATAATTATAAAAGGGAGGCCTTTGACTTAGTTTAATATTTCTCAAAAATAGGGAAAAAAAGTTTAAATTAAAAGCTTTTGAGAATATAACATTATTTTAATTTAGCTGCATGATTTGTTTGCTTTAGCTCATTCTTTAAGTAAAGCTCAGAAAAAAATTAACAAGCAAATTGGTAAGGGAAACAGAATGTAGTGATGGAAGGCAAAGACAATTTTCCCTCTTGAGGCCTGTGCCTGAAGGGCTGTTTTCTACTCCAGAATGGGTAATAGACTTTCACAGGGTAGCGTATCTATCACACTCCGAAGAGCATGCATGCTGCATGGCTTCCTCCAAGCGGGCCCCCAGAGGTAGCAGATTTATAATAAAAATAATTCTGCATTTTCACATGTTCCAGTCTTAAAATCTAGTGAAGCAGATTATTATTCACAAGGAATTTGTTATTGCACCTGGTTGTTTCCAATCACTTTTCTTCATTGAAATCCTAAATTTTTCCTTCTTTTATTTTTATTGTTCCTCTCTGTATTTTCCAGGCCATTAGCAACCTGCTCTCCTATCCACAGTGAAAAGAACCTCACTTTGCTCTTGGCTTCTTCTCTTCGAGATTTTAGAGCATGTGAATTTAGATGCGACCATGAACAGACCAGCACCTGCAGACACTGGGCCCATGGTTTTGGGCAGCGAGACAAGTGAACCTAGAAATTTATGTATAGTTTCATCTATTCATCTGATAGGAATTCTTCTACTTGGCTTCACTCTAGTATTTACCGGGTCTGTGCACACTCAGGCAAGGTTCTTAATGTGTTTATGCTTCAGATGTTTCATCTCAAAAACTGGCATTAGAGTTTACCTAAACATATAGGGTTGCATTAATATGGTCAGCCCTCCCCAGGATTATGTCTATTGTAGGTCCATACAAATTTGTTATTAATGTGCACTTTTCAGTCTATTATAGTGCTAGTTGTCTGAAGTTCTACACAGTCTCCAGATTCAGCACTAATCTGAAATTAACCTGAGTCCAAGGCATTTATGCCCCAGTAGAAAGTCAGCCATAAGGAATCCCTAGTTCCATCAACTGAAGAGAGTAAAAATTCCTGCCCAATTTTTGTGGAAAACAAATTAAATAAAAAGGTTGATAGCATGTTTATGAAAGTTTAAAAAGCTCAGTTCTGATATAAGCATGAGCATGACCATATTGGTGCCATGTATTATATCAAGAGTTTGAACTTGGGAGAACAGAAACATTACTGAGTGAATCACCTGGGCAATTTCACCGAGGTGCTCACAATGACCCTCCTGGTTCTGAAATGCATCCCCAATACATAAGTAGAACCTGGGGTAAGAACTGATATTATGGTAAAGTTACAGAGCTAAAGGGCTTCCATGTAGCCACAGAAAACTTTCCAGAATAAGTAACACTACTGTGGGGAGCCATTGTTGGGAGAGGTTATAGGTATGTGAGTCATAAAACACTTACCCCACTGAACAGGGGCTATGTTTTGTTTCCTAAAATGGGTAGTGAAGTTGTTAGGATTCTTTCTCTACTACCAATGTTATTGATTTATTGGTTTGATAGGGGCACCAGATACTAACATATAACCATCAGTGGTAACTCAGTTTTGGTATTTATATGCTACTTGAATGGGTTCTTTGATTTAAGAATTTATAAAATGTTCTGAAAGAATAACCATGCAGACCAATGAAATGAGAAGTCTACTCAGTTTGATAGATTAGTTAAGCTTAATCACACAAATATGCATTCAAGCTACAAAAATAAGCTACAGTTTGCTTCATATGTTTATTTCCAATTTTTTTCTCACTGGGAACAAACAAATGCTATAGCCTGGTGTGACCAAGCCAGAAGAGGGAGAACCAATATTCCATACCACGTAAACATTCTTCTTTATTCATCAGAGTTCTACGCAATTGGTATTTACAAGCTCACCTTGAGGCCCTGCCATCTCTGTCCTGGAATCAAAATGATCTCATATCTGGATTTTAATCCAAATTAGAGACTTTTCTGATTCTCCACCAGACATCTTTTAGAGTTTAGAAATGATATGAAATCTATCTTTTTAATTCAAAAATTTGCTTTCTTCCAATGTATATGTTCTGAAAGTTCTGACTGCCTTCACCCTGAAAATCTCCTCTGCGGCTCTGTGACATGGATGCCCTTTACTTCTGTGACATCACCACAGTAGGAGGGAATTTACTGCCGCTGGTTTTTGAAGAGAGGAAAACATATCCCAAAGGATCAGTTCATCCCGAAGTTTTATGAATTTCATGTACTGAGTAATATCCTCCTATCCTTACCTCTATGCCCATCTTATCTGATCCACACTTGGAACCAAATGAATCTACTGTTTAAAGATGCCTCACTCATATGTGAATCCCAAGCTTTGAATTTCTTAGGTATATAAATAGGTGACACTAAATAAATAAATTAATGAAGGCTTTCTGAATACATCCAAGTCAAGATATTACTGTAGACATGTAGAACTAACATCGGAGGTTATTGTAGTGTAAGCAGAGGCATATTTGCTATAAAGGAGCCAGTCCTGGCAATAGCTTTGGGCCACAATGAGGAGAGCAAGTGCAAAGTCCCTGAGATGAGACTAGGGTTTGGGATAAAATGAAGGCCAGTGTGGCATCACTGCATGAGGGCAAGGGTAAAATGAGGCAAGAAGAGGTAATCATGTTAGTTTCCTATGACTGTTCTAACAAATTCCCATAAACTGGGTGGTTTAAAATAAGAGAAATGTATCCTCCCACAGTTCAGAAGGCCAGAAACTCATTTCAAGGTGTCAGCAGGATTTGTTTCATTCTGAAGGCTTTTGAGGGAAAATCTGTTCCATGCGCCTCTCCTAGCTGCTCGAGGCCGACAGCCATCCTTGGTGTCCTTGCTTTATAACTGCATTCCTCCAATAACTGCCTCCATCTTCACATGCTCTTCATCCCTATGTGTCTCCTTAATGTCTCTATGTCTCTTTTCTTGTGAGGATACCTGGCTTAGATTCAGAGCCAGGCTCTTCCATCATGACCTCTTCGTAACATACACATCTGCAAATATATTTCCAAATGAAGCCACATTCTGAGGTTTCAAGTGTACATGAATATTGAAGGGAGACTATTCAACCCATACAGTGGGCAATTGCTAGATCACACAGGGTATTGTAACCCATGACATTAAATGTGTTGCTGTTGTTGTAGTCTAAAGATAATGTTAAATCTTTAGAAGGTTTTAGGCAGAAGGAAATAGATAAAACCCAATTTATACTTTCTGACTAATTTGTGAAGAAAGAGTGTTTGGTAGAAGAGAAGAAGAGTACAAAAGCTAATTGGTTGATTATTGCAATAATCAAGGTGAGTGGTAATTGTGGTTTGAGTTCGTGTTGGCATTTATAACTGAGGGATGTGGACATTTTGGAGAACTATCTGAAAGATGTAAATAGCGCGTGTTACTGATGAATTTGACTTGGGAGTGAGGGAAAGGGAGGGACCCTAGATTTCTCCTTTAAGTAACTGGGTGGAGGATGGTACCATTTACTACAACAGGGAAGATTGCCAGCCAGGGTGGGGATGGATAGTAATCAGAAGTTCCATTTTGGATGTATTACATTTGAGCTGTACATTAGAATTCCAAGTAGAGATAACATAAGGCAGTTGGAGTCTGGATAGAGGGCAGGACTTGAAAGATAAATTAGAGAGTTATCAGCAAGTTGAGAGTAATTAAAGCCATGCAGGATGAGGTCATCTGGAGTTTGAGTGTAGAGAAAGAGGAGAGCCTGGAAAGCATCCTAGGATACACACTCAGGCTAGATAGAGGAAGAGGAAGAACCAACAAGAGAAAATGGTATAGAAGAGCCATCAAGGTAGGGAAAAGTCCAGGAAAGCATAGTATCAAAATTTCTACTGTTCCTACCCTATGCATGGTACATGGAAGTCACACATGGAAGACTGCATTGCTCAAACGTTTACTGCATTTTCCACCAATCATTGCTCAAAAGTGGCTCTCCCTGTGCGAGGAATATTCTTCATACAACATTGACATAAGACTGCCGTCGCATGGTTCTGCCAGTGCTCTTTGCATTCAGTGACAAGAAAGGCACATCCCAGTAGGGCTTCACCTACTTCATAAACCCAGAATGAAGAAGACATGAAGAGTAGATCTATACCCAATGTGAGGAAGAATAAACCTTTGTTTCTATAAGCCCCTGAGATTTGGGGATTTCCCATTAACTACAGCATAACCTAGAAAAAGTTGAGGAAAATGTCACATTTTACATAGCGCTGTTGTAAAGTGAGATGTTGCTTATGACCCTTCAGTCCACAGTTTTATGGAAAGAATAAGAGCCTTCAAATCAGACTTATCTAAGATCAGACCCCAAATCTGCCACTTACTAGCTTTATGAGCTTCAACAAATTAATTGACATCTCTGATCTCAATTCTTCCCATCTTGAAAAAAAAAGGTGCCTATCTTATAGGACCGTTGTGAGGATTAAATTTGACAATATTTGCAGTACATTCAGTATAGTTCCAGTCTCCCTCCCCACAAAAGGCTTCCAAGATATATTCATTTCTTCCTTCTTTCTTTCATTATCTCTTAATTAAGGTTTGAAATACAAGGCACAATCAGGTTGCTCAAATCATTACTATGTCATTAGAAGAGGGGTGGGTGTAAACATAGAGTATACAGAGTCCAGGCCTGGGGAATGTCCCCTGCTCCTGGGCTGGCTCCTGAGGAACAGCTGGTACCTGAGAAATGGAGGCCATACCACTATCAGGATTAGCCTTCATTCACACAATGTTGGGCCCCAAGGGATTCAATTCAGAAAATAACTCAGACCATCCTCAAAAAATGGAGGTCAACTAAGTGGATCTCAAAGGAGTGGTATAATTTGTATGACAAAGCAAATGGTAGGACCTCTAGCCTCTTGGCTATGTTTGGGCAAAAGTAAGCTAGAATTTTTAGTGGTTAACTGGTAGAAACTAAGGTTAAGGCTAAAGAATCAGGATATATTCACTCTATAGAGGATTAACATCTCACCTAAAACCACATTATCCTTTTGAAATTTTCATTTTACAGATGAAGAAAATGAGATTGAGAGATGAGATAACAGAGATGAAAATTGTAGCCAATTTTTCATGCCCCTTCCCAAATCCATATTCTTTCTACTACATACCTGCTCCCTTAAAATAAAATAAAATAAAATAAAATAAAAAGGCCCAGCTGGCATGGCTCATTGGTTGAGTGTTGACCCATAGGAGGTCACAGTTCTATTCCTGTTCCAGGCACATGCCCAGGTTGTGGGCATGCAGGAGTCAGCTAATCAATGATTCTCTTTCATCATTGATGTTTCTATCTCTCTCTCTCCCTCTCCTTTCCTCTCTGAAATCAATAAAAATATATTTTTTAAATAGAAAAAGAAAAACAAAGATTAAAAGGCAGGAATCTTGTTCTGTTCCCTTAACCATAAAAGAAAATTGAAAACATACAGTCACACAAAAACTTGTACAAAAATTATTTCCCGCAGCATTATTTTTAATAGTCAAAAGTAGAAACAACTCAGCTGTTTCCACAGCCCATAGTGGATGAATGGGTAAGTGAATTGTGTTCTACACATACAATAGACGGTTATTTAGCCTTAAAAAGAAAATTCTGACACTTGCTACAACCTGCATGAACTTTGAAAGCGTTATGCTAAGTGAGTGAAGCCAGGTACAAAGGCTCATATTGTATGGTTCCACTTATATGTAATGTCCAAAAGAAGAAAACCCATCAAGATAAAATGTAGATTAGTGGTTGCCATCAGAAAGGAATAAAAGGGAATGGGAGCAATGCTTAATGGTTATGGTTTTACTTTTGGGGTGGTGAAATGCTCTAGAACTGGTGAATTTCATACTCCAAAACTGTGAATTTTATGGTATGCAAATTAGATATTAATAAAAAGAAAGGGGAAGGGGAGAGTTCTGATTTGAAAATGTGTTCCTGGTAGCATGCAGTGCTGACATAAACCACTGCCTTGATTCCCAGTCTGATTATGTATCTCACGTGTGAACCCTCAGTCTTAGAAGAGGTTGGAGGAGGGGCTCTTCATTGAAGCCTGCCCTTGACTGACAGGCACTGAGGCAGAGCCTGGAGCTTACCTGCCAGCAGAGCAGCAACAGAGACAGCTGCCAGGAGCCAGAGGATAAGGTGGGAGAACGTCAAGATGGGACATGTGTGTTCTCTCAAGGGCAGCTCAGGCCATTTCCCATCGAGTCTCCAAGTGCACTGGGTGAGCTGGGAACCCGCAACCTTCAACCCCTGGGAGTTATCCCAGGATGTTCTTCTAGCTTGAGAATCCTTTGAGGAAAGAAGGAAAATATTAAGTGTAAGAGAACAAGAAAAAGCTCAGTCTCGTCTAATTGAGCGCAGGAAAATCTCACTGCGAAAGGCGCTTATTGCATCTCACAGGTTCCCCAGGTTAAAAAAAAATGTGTTGCATCTTTATAATTATGAAATGATGGGAGGTTATGAGGTTTGTGGGTGTGAAAGTAACAAATGATAAAGCCCCCTGGTCTGGGTGGTGGTAATTAGCTGAGAAGAGCTAAACTGGAGGAGCCCAGGGCCCTGCCTTCCAGGCTTGGTTGCCCATTACTGCCCATTGGCCAAGGAACATCTCCAAGCTGTGAGTTCCTCAGGTGGAACCTGGAAATGCTAAAACTCCCCTCTCCTTCATTCTCAGATGGGCTCTGAAAGTGCCTGGGCTTGTGGAGGGAAGGACACCCTTTGTTCTTTCTCCTAGATGTGGTCCCTGGAGAAAGGTGTTCACAGCTGTGGCTCCTTTGGTTGGATCATCTTCCCCTACATCAAAAGGTGGTGGGTTCGATTCCCAGTCAGGGCACATACCTAGACTGTGGCCTCTCTCTCTCTCTCTCTCTCTCTCTCTCTCCTTCTCTCCCTCTCTCTCTCTTTCTCTATCAATTTTAAGAAAATCTTTTAATTCTTATAGTTTCAATAATTGGGGTTTCTGGCCAATCATTTTTCATCCTAGTTTTCCCTAAATAGGCATTATAGCTTTAGCTATCCACACTTCTTAAAAATTCAGGGATTTTTTAACCCCTGTGAAAAATTGCTATTATCATTTCCCACTGATGAGTACCACGAGCCATTAAAGGTACCTGAATATCCACAAAAATAGAGTGTCAGAGGTGAGGTGAAAAATTTTCTTTAAATGTGGTCCTCTCTCTTTTCTTAACAAAAAACAAATTAGCTTCTAAGTGAAATTACACAACCGTCCTGTCCAGATGCAATGTATTCATTTTGTCAGTGACTCGATATCTTTTAGATTACTGTGCATTACAATGTACCCAGAGAGCCTAAGGGGAAAAAATAAATGTGCCATTTGTCTTGAACTCATAAAAGGGGTCAACAAAAAAGAAATTTAATAAAAATTATTACCACCTAAAAGCGATGCCAAAATTTAATTATACATTTCTAACCCTCAAAGTAAATGCTCTAACATGTACTGCCATGGAAAAGCTGCCCAGCTTTATTATTGCCGTACATACAGTATTTTTTTTCTTGAAGCAGTCTCATTTAATTCTTGAATGCATGACCACCTAGCACTGTAGGTAGGGAAAAAATCCTCTTTCGTTAAAATAGCCTCCATTCTCAAAGGCTCGGGGCAATCCATCACGGTGATCCTCTGGGGTAATTAGGCCCCTTCCGCCTTCCAGGCAGACGTTCTGGAGGATGCTGCTGGCTGAATTACAGCAATGTCCAGGGCTGTATTCTCAGCCGTACAGTTGTCCTCAGTCCCTTTGTGCCATGGCAATTTTTCAGAAGGGAAATTAGTCCCCCTGCCAACTCTTATATTTTGTATAAGCCCAGATGTCACACTTTGCTAATGTCATACTAGACTGTAATATTTTTATAACATAGTGTAGAAAACCAAAGTGGAGCCAAATAGACACATTGCTGCCAGATGGTTGACCTTTATTTACTGATAAAAGATTTTTAAATCATAAAACTTGAACTTATTAGAAATGAGCTGAGTTTTCAAGTTTACGAGTGAGCCCAATCTTCTCCCCCATTGAGAACGGGAGGGAAGATGAGCTCAGAGGAGTACAGGGTGTGTAGAAATCCAGAAGTCTTCATGGAGCAGAGTCAAGGGGAGAGGCTTTATTACAGGCTCGTGAGGTTTCTGTGCACAGGAACCATTGACCTTCATAAAAGGGACTATGCAAGGCTCTGAGTTTTGCACACAGCCACCTGCTTTCAAAGCATGAAAGACTGCTTGTTGTCAAGCAATGGCTTGTCCCTCCCAAGTCTCTAGCCTGAAGAGGGGATGAAGCAGATTGCATGGTTTCCCAGCCATGCCTTCAGTTTACTCCCCAAAGCCCGCCATTCTCACACAGTAACAGAATCCCTAGTTAAATGTAATCATGTTATTTTTACTTCAAAGAGAGAGCAATTGTCCTTCCTTTACATTTCTTTGTAGATTTAAAAAAAAAATGTTTTCTGTCCAGACTCTTGTATTATTCTTTCTTTGTGATCTACTCTAAATATGGATTTTATTTTTTATTATATTTTAATCTTTCTTGTTGGAAATATTACAGATGTCCCCTTTCCCCCACCCCCCATTGACCTCTTCTAGCCCAACCCTGCCCATAACCCCCAGCCTCCGGCCTTCAACACCCTATTGTCTGTGTCCATGGGTTATGCATATATGCATACAAGTTCTTTGGTTGATCTCTTGCCATCCATCCATTGTCTCTCACCTTCCCTCTGAGATTCATCAGTCTGTTCCATGCTTTAATGTTTCTGGATCTATTTTGTTCATCAGTTTATTTTGTTCAGTAGATTCCACATATGCGGGAGATCATGTGATACTTACCTTTTGCTGACTGGCTTATTGCACTTAGCATAATGCTCTCCAGGTCCATCCATCCTGTTGCAAATAGTTAAGAGTTCTTTCTTTTTTATTGCCATAGTATTCCCTTGTGTAAATATACCACAGCTTTTTTATCCACTCATCTGCTGATGGGCACTTGGCTGTTTCCAAATCTTAGCTATTGTAAATTGTGCTGCTACGAACATAGGGGTGCGTATATCCTTTCTGATTGGTGTTTCTGTTTTCTTAGGATATATTCCTAGAATTGGTATCACTGGGTCCAATGGGAGTTCCATTTTTAATATTTTGAGGAACCTCCATACTGTTTTCCACAGTGGCTGCACTGTCTGCATTCCCATCAGCAGTGTACTAGAGTTTCCTTTTCTCCACTTCCTGGCCAGCACTTGTCATTTGTGAATTTGTTGATGATAGCCACTCTGACAAGTATGCGGTGATACCTCATTGTCATTTTTATTTGCACCTCTAGGATGATTAGTGACTTAAGCATATTTATATGTCTCTTGGCCTTCTGTATGTCCACTTTGGAGAAATGTCTATTTAGGTATTTTGCCCATTTTTTAACCAGATTGTTTATCTTCTTTTTGTTAAGTTGTATGAGTTCCCTATATATTTTGAAATTGACCCCTTATCGAATGTATCATGGGCAAATATGTTCTCCCATGCAGTGGGCTCTCTTTTCATTTTGTTGATAGTTTATTTTGCTGTGCAGAAGCTTTTTATTTTGATGTAGTCTCATTTGTTTATTTTCTCCTTAGTTTTCTTTGCCCTAAGATATGTATCGGTAAATATATTGCTATGAGAGATATCTGAGATTTTGCTGCCTATGGTTTCTTCTAAGATTTTTATGGCTTCACAACTTATGTTTAAGTCTTTTATCCATCTTGAGTTTAATCTTGTGTATGGTGTAAGTTGGTAGTCTAGTTTCATTTTTTTACATGCACCATGGCTAGGATATTAATGATTCTTTTCCCATTCTATTTTTTCTTCTTTAAACAAATTATTCCCCTTATATAGTTATTGATATTGAACTCTAAATGCTCTATGTTTTCATCATGACCTTGAAAACAGAAATTTACCTCATTCTCTGTCATCCCTAGTCCAATCATTACTTATTTTAATGATAATATATTTATTCTTCTTGTAACTTCCTTCAGATTTATTACTTTTGTATTTGTTAATAGTTTGTTGCCTCACTTATATGACTATACCACATTTTTTATTTTACTGTTTCAGTTAAATAATAATCATATTGGCCCATACTTCATAGACTTGTCAGGCAGCCTACCTTTTTATCAAATCAAATTAGTATACATTTAGAAACCAAATATTCTGCCCTGTCCAAAGATTTCCTGATTTGGATATTTTAAGAACTCTATCTACCATATTATTTTCTATCCTCATTTCCCTTCCAAAATTTAGGGTCTTATAAACTCAGTTTTCATAATTGGTAGTACTCCACAACCACAAAATGATGATCCTAGCTAGCTAGCTTGAAATCACCATTCTGGATGAATATCTAAGTGGTTAAGCAAGATTTTTTCAGATGAATTATTACTGGGAGGCTTAAGATATGTCAACTTGCAATCAAATAACTTGGGTTCAACTCCAAACTTTACCTCTTTCTATGTATGTGGTTGATGTTAAACATCTCACTTTCATGATCTACACCTCAACAAAATGAGGATAGCAGTGACTGCCTGAAATTATCCAGATTCTTGTGAACACCAAAGAACATACGTGTAAAAATGATTTTCAAACTATATGTCATAAAATATACTATCAGCATCAATGTGTGTCATCCTTGGCTTACCACAGTTTATTCCCTTACAGAAGGGAAAGCACCGATAATAAGGTACAACTCTGGAAGGGCAGACTAGAACAGGGAGAGGTGGAAGGTAATCATCGAAGATGCCCTATAGAAGGCTACTCAAGGGTGTAAGTAACAAGGGGCAGCATGGAAGAGTATAGCAGAACTTTCCAGAAAAGGAAGCCACAAAAAAAGAGATGTGGGAACACCAAACATCAGCTTCCCTTGTGGGCTTTTTCAGTTTCAACAGGTCCTCCCTCCATTTTTGTCTGCTCTCACTCTGTCTGCAGTCTCCACCAAAGGACAATCACCGGCTTTACGGTCTGTCGACAGGATAAGAGCCTTTAATGTCTCAATTCATTTTTCTCCCATTATATGTAACAATGAGGTCAGGCTCAGTAAAATGTGCTCACAATTGTGCTTTGAATGAAGTGAGAGTGCAATCATTGTTGTGGAACTGACGGCTGAGAGAAAGGAAATCTGAATTTTGGACGAATGTCAAGGTAAATGGAGTTACACCACGGTCCATGCGCCTTTTCCTTAAAAACAAAAAGAAAAATGAAGATAAGAAAAAAATATTTCCTCTATTGTGGGTGTGCAGCATATAGCTCACACATCTTTCCTTTCCCTCTTTTCATTACCTTTTCATGATGTTATTGAAGGTGGAATTACAAAACTCCTACCAGTCTGTTCGTGGGAGAAGAACTTTCTGAGCAGTCACCATCTGCCAGACAGAGTCTGGGTGTGAAGAGATGAGTAAACCCAGGCCCCAAGATTAAGACATGCATCATCATCCTACCCAGATCTCACCCACGCTTCTTTGGTTTTTCTTTTTGCTTGCAACTGGACATGTTTGTTTAAACACATATATTTTAAAAAATAAAACGAAAACACTAGCAGTAATTGATTTGGCAAATCCCTCAAGTATCTTGTAGAATCAGTTGACCACATATCTCCTTGCAAATTACAATACAAAACATTCCTAGTGACTTATTTTAAACATATGTGTGTGTGTGCTTGAAAGAGAGAGAGAGAGAGAGAGAGAGAGAGAGAGAGAGAAATAAACATCCATGTGTCTTAACCTCACAGCCCAAATAAGTGAAGCCAACTCAAAGCCTTTCCTTGCAAATTACAATACAAAACATTCCTAGTGACTTATTTTAAACATATGTGTGTGTGTGCTTGAAAGAGAGAGAGAGAGAAAATAAACATCAATGTGACTTAACCTCACAGCCCAAATAAGTGAAGCCAACTCAAAGCCTTACTGCCCTTGATCACTCCCATTGAGAGAGAGAGAGAGAGAAAGAGAGAGAGAGAGAGAGAGAAGGAAGCCCAACAGCAGTGCAACCTGAGGCATCTCTCTGGGCACCGGCCATTCCTCAGGTTTATCTTCAGCTTCTTTTCCCATTACCCTGGTGCTCTAAGGCAGGTTTTTCTCATTTGTTTTTAAATCTGTTATTCAGGTAATTTCTCTTTCCCTTGTGTGTCTATAAAGATATTTTCCCAGTACAAAAGACCTATTTCTTTTCTAAATTGCCTTGCTTTATTTTCCTCTCTTACTGACTTTTCTCTGCCTTTTAAAAATATTTCTCCCACGGAGTGTTCTCCTCACCATTTAATCACCCACCCCGCCCTTGGGTTTCTTCATCCTTCTTTAGATTTTCTCCTTTCCAAGACAAAATGCCACATCTACGAAACTCTTTAATTCTCATGCCATGATACCAACACTTCTTTTCTTGGTGGGGAATAATAATTCCCCAATTCTGTTTGCTGTATATTTTCTCCTGTAAGTGAATTTTCGTGGCATATGGTATGGATATTTTCTCTCCCTTCTACAGAAAGACTACAATACTTTGTGTCATATGTAATTTTTATTTTGTCAATCCCTGCTGGGGCAGTTTTTCCTATAATGCAGCAAATGTCCCTTCAGACCATTAATCGTGTAGTACCCAGAAATGGAGATCACACTGAGACATATTTCTTATGTGCACGTATTTGCGTGGTGCACCACAGACTTCACAGAGCTCACTATCGTCTTATTTCTTTTCATGATAATCTTTAAGGGGAAACACAAGTCACACACCAGCCTAGTGGTGGGAAGAAAGATTGTAGGTTCACGAGCTGGCTGTAGCCAGAGATGCCTGTGGCCTTTATGTTACCATGGAATGGGAAAAGCGAGTGGAAAAAAATAAACATCAATGTGACTTAGCCTGGCAGCCCAAAGAAGTGAAGCCAACTCAAAGCCTGGCTGCCCTTGGTCACTCCCATTGACATCATTTCTGTGCTAAGGCAGTCGCATAACTGGTAAACCTCCACCATTCACAGAATTAATAATCCACGCCAGGAACAGTGAGTCTCTCTTTAATTGTGCATTTACTCCAATTTACCCTTCTCTGTGGTTCCCATAAAAATTACACGGATTACTTTCACCGTTCCTAAAACTCAGAGTTCTTAGCCTATATTCAGTATCTCCTTGGTCGTATCTACTCTGGGTCTGCTAGCAAGAGAATGGAAATCTCCCTATAATTACTAATCATCTTCGGTCCCTTAGATGGGCTTTCTTGAGTAGACCATGTGTTTTAACATGTTATGTAAATCTTAGTGATTTTTTAATTTTTCCTCTGCTTATCTCACATGTTTAGTTTTTATTTTTCATTAGTTTTCACCATTCTTCTTTATTCCCCTTCCCCAGTCTTTCTTGTGGAATTTATTTATCCATGATCAATCCCTACAGACAAAGAAATACTGTCTTCATGCCCCAAGGGGTTATTATTATATCTGAAGATATAAGATATGACCATACAGAATTAAACACAGCTGGCCTTCTTTTGTAAATTCCAAACATTCAAGATTGCAAGCTCTATAAAGTTCTTCATAGCAGGATGCTGTAGATGTGGTCAAGAAAACACTGTGGGGTATGGACATGTGTTCAGGGAACATAAATAGGATTGCTCAAGCCTTGTTCAGGGATCAGTTAACACACTGACCGGCTGGGTCCTCAGGACTAGGAGTGTATGTGGGGGACTCATAAGAAATATGGTGGGAAAGGCAAATTACGTCCTGACTGGGACAAGCCAATTGGGGTATTTGGGACTTTATTTTAGCAGCATTAGAAAGACTTGGAGAATTTTTAGGGGGAAATGGCAGAATCAGAGCAGTGTTTGGGATGCAAGTCAAAGAGCAGAGTGAGTGGTGTCTGCAGGAGAAGGCAGGCATCTGCTGAAGATGTCAGGTATAAAGTTATCAGGAACAAATTTGGGGGAGTGGCCATATGAGGAACCAATGGAATTTTCATTAAATGGCCAAAGCCTGTCTGTTGGATAATAAGTTAGCAGTAAGCAAGTGATTCATTGCACCTTTAACTTGCTTTGCTCTCTCAACCTTGGAAAGTAAGATAGCCACAGCTAGAATTTACTTATTAAATGACCTTAAGCACTTTGTAACCTCTGGCAAACTTTACTTCAATACTAATAATAGGCATTCATTGAACATTAATGTCTATTAATAGTATGCAAAATTCTGGATAAGTCTATTTGGGTGCTGTTCCTTCCATACTTCCCTCTCTTCCAGGTGGCTTCCTGAATGTGTTTTAAAGCCTAGTCTGAGTGTAAACTGTTGGAGTTAATCTCCCCCCAACCCCCTTGCTAGCACAGAGTTCACAAATTGTTATACAAATTGTTGTATGCTTCTGTGCCCGCTTGCCTCTCACCTCCAGCATTGAGGGAAGAAGGAACCCTCATCCTTAAATCGAACATGGGCTTGCGTTTATGGCCAGTGCATGGCTGCCCAGTCTGTCTTCAGGCACTCACAGAGATAAGTTGCCGAGTAGATCTTTTATTCTAGTGGCCCTAAGCCAAAAATGTTCCCTCATACTTATATACCTTTGTCTACACCTAAGGACAACCCAGTTTCATACTCAGTAGACAAAATCTTCTGATGCCTTTTCATTATAGGTATATGTCTCCTCTAGCAAGCATTTCATTTGTAAATAATATGTAAGCAGTCTTATCTTGCTGCTGCTTCGTGGCATTTTGGTAAAGTTCCTGCAGCAGTATTCATTTTCTTCTCCAGAAATTTCCTTCACAAATAAATCATAGTATGTCCACTCCTAGAAATGACATCACATGCTTTCATGCCTGGCATCTCTGACTGCCAGATCACCCGTGTCATCTTCATTGGCATTCTAATCAAGATTTTCCTGAGAAAAAGTACTTTCTGGATGGCTCCTTGCACACATTTGTACCAAACCTTCCTAAAGATCAATGTTTCTTTCAAAAATAAAAGTTCAATCTTGCTGCAGAGAATTAAAGGTGTCCTACTTTCCTTATCAAGTTTGCAGTTTCCTTTCTTTAAAATTCAAAACCTTTACTACTTTTGCTCCTTTTCTCAATGCTTTGTCTTATTCTGCTCTCTTTCTGAGTTTAAAATGAAGACTTTTAAATTTTGATTATAGTTTCTTTTTCCTTTCCTTTATCTTGCTGCTGCTGATCTCCCTCATGCCTCAGACTCCCCCTCTTATACTCCCCTCCTTCTCTTCTGTAGCAGGAACATTTACATAATTATGAGAAAGCCCCCTCTCTATTCCCCTTTTGTAGTGCCATACGTTAGTCATGTCTTCCTTCCAGTGATCATTTTTAGTCAGGAAGGGAACTGCTTTGGAGACTACTTTACAGATAATAAAAGTAAAATACAGAACAGTTAATTAATTTTCCTAGATTAAAATTAAATCGAATGTGGAACATAATTCTCTGAGGCTCAAACTCCTTGTTGCTGACTGACTTCACGCTGCCTTGATCATGAGTGGAAAAGGGAGAACTCATCATTGCTCTCTGCAATGTCATATTCCACCTTGACTTAAATGGATATCTGCAATAATACAATTTTTCAGTAAGAGCCTAAAATTTTCTTTCAGTGTAAGTTGTTAATTTATATTTCAAATAACATGAGGAACACTCAAGGCAAACCTAATAATGTTCAATCTGTTCTCAACCACTCTCAATTCTGGGCCTGTTTGCACTACGAACTGGCTGGATGGCCATAGGAAGTCATTTAACTCTGATAGGTCTCAATTTCCTAATTCATAAAATAAATGGGCTATATTTTCCCCAAGGTCTCTTCCATGTCTAACTGTTTTTAATCTATGCTCTAAGATAGTAATAGTCACTGCCAACTTTCTCAGTATTCTAGCTATGTCCCCTGAGATTTCACATGCTGGGAGAATTTTATCTGCAAAATCCTAGACATAAAAGTGTATAAGTGAAATATGAAAGGCTTATTAAACAAGCCATACCATTTAAACCGAGGCATGACAAGTGTGCCTTCGCTAATAAAGTGATGCAGCTTCCTAATCCAGGGAGAATACAAACCAAGACTAGATGTCAGGTATGTTCTGTACTATATCAATACATTTCTATGACACTTTTTTAGATAAAATTACAATTTTTTGACAACCTACATCATTCTTGCTACAATCAGTGGGAATGATCCCACAGTCTTCTCTCTCCTATTTTGTTTTCAATTTTTAAACGGTTTTTGTAGCACTGTGAGCTCAAATCATCTTAAGTCTGAGGCATTTAATGTCTCTTCTTTGGAGTGGGACAACTTCCTTCAGGAGAAGTGAATTTCTGGAGACAGATAAATCAGAATTTTAATCCATATGAGCACTGTGTATGACTGGGTCAGTTGTGTTGTTCTCAATGCTAAGAATGAAAGCTGGTTCTAAGATTTAGTGTCTTTAGAAATCTTTTTAGAAAACAGTCATTAAATGAATGAAACTTTTAAAGCAATGCTTCCCACTACTATGTGCATCTTAGTGACAAGGGAAGAGTTAAAATGCAGATTCTGATTCATTGGTTTAGGGGCAGGGACTCAGATTAGGATCACAAACCATTTGGATTTTCCCAAGACTGAAAGGTTTCTTGAGACAGGGGAACTTCACAACTAAAACTGGGAACAAGCTGAGCACAGCACTATGAATCTCTCACTCTACCTGGGATTCTGCGCCTCTGTCGGGCACCAGGTGGTTCTGCTGATGTTGGTTCTGGAATCAAAGTTTGAGGAGGAAGGGTTGAGTACTAATTTCAGAACATGTGGTCTGGGCAACTGGTTTAAACGTTTTCTCTCTCCCTTATTACTTGTGTGATCCTGTGCCCGTTTCTTAACTTACCAAGCCTCAAATCCTCAACTGAAAATTAGGATAGTAACAAATGCCCACTTCACTGTGCTATGTGCTTTAGAAAAGGTGAACAGCATGAAGTTCCTGATCAGTTTGGAATTCTCAACAATTGTTAACTTTTAATATAATCATTACTGTAATTTTTCTCTGTTAAATGAATATCATTATAATACATAGCTTTAAATGAAACTTGATTAGAAATGGTCTTCATACTTGGTTGTATTGAAACAAGATTTTATTTAACTTATATTCAGTCTTTGAGCAAACTATCCTATACTAGAGGCCCGGTGCATGAAATTTGTGCACTGGAGTGGGGGTGGGGTTCCCTCAGCCCAGCCTGCAGCCTCTTACAGTCCAGGATTCCTCTTCCTCACTCCTTACTGCCCACCTGCTCGCTGCTCCTTATTGCTTGGCTCACTGTCTGCGCCCTGGTGGGGAGGGACTGCGGGAGGGCTCCAGGGCATGTCTGGCCCATCTCGCTCAGTCCTGATCCACTGGACCCCAGCAGCAAGCTAACCTACTGGTCGGAGCATCTGCCCCCGGTGGTCAGTGCATGTCATAGTAAGCAGTTGAGCGGCCTTAGCATATCATTAGCATATTATGCTTTGATTGGTTGAATGGCTGACCAGACCACTGGGCACTTAGCATATTAGGCTTTTATTATATAGGATGATGTAAATATATCATAACAGAGGCTGCATGGTAAGGCCTAAGACGTCCCTTCTATTAAAGAAATTAGGGACCATATTGTCACGCACTAATTCGGGGAACATCTCCAGCGCTTTCTCTAGCCCTGAGCAGTCTTTCTGTGGGTTCCCAGGTGATGGAATTTCTACCAATGATCCCCGATGGCCTCTCTGAGGAGACAATGCCAACAGACACTGCACTGGCTTACCTGACTCTCAGATTTGTTTTGTTTTGTTCATTTGTACATTTTTTACAGTGGAATCTGTGTCTGACATGCTAGACTTGGACCGTTTCACATTGACAAAAAGGTCTGAGTCTCTAGGCCCCCAAGCAAGACGGCCTCTGCAAGGCCTCCTGGGAGATCTGACAACTGCCCGTGGGGACCATGGAGAATGGACCCATCGTCTCCTGGGACAAACAGTTGGCAGGAGTCACACGTTTCCCAACATTTAGGACCCAGGCAACACTGTGACAGGGTCCAGGGTGACTGGTGTCCGTGGTGGGCAGACCCCAGTGGCCCCGGTGTCCTGCCTCGTGTGAACGTTTCCTCTCAAGTGTGGGAGAGGCCGTGGCTGCTCCTAACAGCCCAGCCAGGGAGCTGGGATGTGGCTCCCGTGGCTCCCTGGGGCCTGTCCTGCTCTGTCCTGGCAACCTCGGGGGGAGGCCCCCTTGGGGACTGGAGAAGCCATGGCAAGTGCCGGGGTGGCCTCTAGGACCTCAGGGGGTCTCTGTCCACAACCAGCACGCAGCTGGGCTCTAGTCAGACAGTCCCCAGGACGGGTTCTGCCAGCATCCGGATGAGCGTGGGCCAGAAGGCTCCCCGCTCGCTGCAGCCTTGCACAGCATGTGAGAGCTGGAGCAGAGGGTCCGCTAAGCTGCCCCACTCTGATCACAGGACCTGTGAGACCCCGCTACCCTTGCCACCACCCTTTGCCACCACCTCCCCCTCTCGTGCAGCAGCCTGCCCAGCTCCCATGTCCCTGCACCACTCAGTGTCCCCCCGTGCATTCCTGAGTGCACCTCGCTTTCTGAAGTGCTGGCCTCACCCTCCCCGCCACTTCCTCTCCATTTGCTCGCTCATTGGCCACAGAGCCTCTGACCCCATCTCCCTCAGGGCCAGTTTCTATCCTCCTGTAACGAAGGACCACACACATCGGCTGACAGCAGCACACGCTGATGGACTTGCAGTTCTGTCGGTGGGGACACAGTGGCAGCACTGGGTGTGGCAGGCGTGTCTCTGCCCAGGGGCTCGGGAGAACCACTGGCTCCGCATCCAGCCTCTTCCTTCAGCAATAACAGCGGAGCCCCTCACACTTCCTCAGGTCCTCCTTCTGCCTCCCTAGGCCCCGGCCCGTGCGAGGACTCCCGCGATCACAGAGGCCCAGGGATTCAGGGCACCCTCCCGCCTCAGTCAGCTGAGGCACCATCCCAATTCCACCCGTTTAGCTTTGTGTGTCGCCCTGTAACACCTGGGGATGGGATGCAAATTTCACAGCAGGTTTTCCTGCCTTCACACACTGTGAGAGCTGTAAGTTCAAACAATGGTCTGAGGCCTCCCTGAAGCCTGGGGTTCACCCTCCAGGACGTACACCCTCAGGAGACCCTGAAACACACAGAATACTTTCATCTAAGGGCTCTGCTCCCCATGGGCTCCCTGGCACTGAAGATTTATTTTAAGGGGGGACATTCAATGGTTCACAAACCACATCATAAAATGATGGCTGGGTCCACCTTCTTGTGAAAACGTCTCCCAGGTTGGACTTCACGGTTCACACCCTCTTATTCTTCTCTGACAACCTGAAGGGGTTAGAGATGTAGCTGTGATGATGAGCTGAGCAGTAAGAGTGCTAGAGCCCCTCAGAGTTGGTGCCAGGCCTGCAGGGCAGGGGGTAAGGGGGCAGCCACTGTGTCACAGCCCCCAACAGCAGTCATTTCAGGGGGCTCCACGGGGTGACGCCCCAGCGTGCATCAATGGTCTCAATGGGAGTCCCAAATTTCCCAATAAATCTCCAAACAAAATTAAGTTTAATGGCTTTAATTAGCCGTAATGGACTATTCCTATTAGTATCTGCTCCTTTTGTGAGGTTGTTGAGGAAATACTTAGAGAGAAACAAACCAACAGGCCAATGAGGGAAACGATTGGTCCAAAATCTTTTGAAGTTAATTGCCTGTGTGCTATCTACTCACATCTCCTTCCATGTGCAGTGTGCACACTTCATCTGGAGCGGGCAGGCAACCTGGAGGAAGCACAGGGAGAGCAGTAACCGCTGGCGCTGTAGAGCAGTAACAGCACTAGATGGCGCTGCTGGTGATAGTCTTTCTTCCTTGTGTAGTGTCTATGGAGGGGAAGCGGCTGCAGTGCCCGAGGCTGAGTTCCAGGAGGCCCGCAGCGCTATCAGGATCGTGCTGGTGGCGCTGGTCCATTGGTGCCTGGCCTGTCCTCTGGAGATTGTACCTGCAAGACTACTAAGGAAGCCAGTCCCCAGTTCCACCCCATCTCTGCCACCAATTGATTGGAGTCTGAGGGCCCAAGAGGCCTGCCTTCCAACTGCTCGCAATCCCACACCACTCACTCTGGTTCCAGTGATCAGGGGATGGCTAACAGGGAACCAGCAGTTCCCTGTTAGCCATCCCCTGATCAATGGGAGCCTGTGGGCTGGGGGAGGGACCAAGTGGTCTGCCTTCCGCCCGCTCACCAGTCACTGCTCCCACAGATTCATTGGAGGCTGAGGGACCTGCTTCCCCTGTTAGCCATCACCTGATCAATGGAGCCTGAGGGCCGGGGGATGGACTGGTCATCTGTTCAGTCGTGATGGACCCAGGGTTTTTATATATATTAGGACTAGAGGCCTGGTGCATGAAAATTCATGCACTGGAGAGGGGGTCCCTCAGTCTGGCCTGCCCCCTCTCACAGTCTGGGAGCCCTCAGGGTGGGAGGCAACCCGGTGATCAGGGGAAGGCGATGTCCCATCACATCTCTGCTGCTGCCACTGCCAGCAGCGCAAGCTTCGGCCGGCCCTGGTTACCTGAGCCACGGGCAGTCCTGGGTGGCTGGGCAGCCACCATCTGAGGCTTGCCTGCACCTCGGGCCAGCCCTGGGAGGCTGGGGGGCTGAGGGAACTGGGGGACTCCAGAGGCAGGCGGGGCTGAGGGGACTGGGCACCGCCATCTTGTGGCTGTGGGCGCTGCCATCTTTGAGGGCGGGGCAGTCAATTAGCATATTCCCTCCTTATTGGCTGTGGGTGCCACCATCTTTGCGACAGTGTGAGGGTTGATTAGCATATTCCCTCTTTATTAGATAGGATAATAAAAGCCTAATATGCAAATTGTCCCCTCAACCAGGAGTTCAACTGGGAGATCAATCAGGGGCAGGGACAGCCAACCAACTGCCCATGGCCCCTCCCCCAAGCTGGCCCCACCCCTGATTGTCCCCCCACACCCTTCTCTATGGTGGGGCCAGCCAGCCAACCTCCCACGTCCCCTCTCTCCTGGCCAGCCCTGCCCCAATCGGCCCTGATCAGGGGCAGTCTGGCCAGATCCCACCCATACATGAATTTGTGCACTGAGCCTCTACTATCTTTAGAAAGATAAATACATGAGGCAAAGAAAAAACTACTATGTACAAAATTCCATGATTTAAAAATGAATGTGCAAATGGTGATAATGCTGCATCTGCCTCAAGTTCAATGTATCATAGTAACTGGCTCACCATTCAATACTGAGTCCAGGCAAGGAAGGGAAATTCCAATTTAACTGTGTTAATTCATAAGTATAGTAATTGAAGGTGAATAAAATTTAAATCCTATTTAGTCAATGACTAAGTCAAGCAACATAGTAAACTTCCTTGAAATTCATTTTTAAAAAGCAGCTTTCAGAAGGTAATTCCTCCATTTAAATGTTAAAATCACTTGTCACCTAAGACCATATGGTCCTGATAAAATAACATGACATGCTGTTTGAGCCTGAGATGAGGAAGGCTTCAAGTAGGAGACAATAGACTGAAGAGAAAAGGGCAGAAGAGCAGTAAATAAATCATGGGATTTGAAACATGACATGATACATAAGAGAATGGGTAAGAGTGAAAGGCAACCCCAAGGTTATAAGTTTTATATTCTAAGAATTAAAAAATATAAAAAAGAACTCCAAAACCTCATAAAAAAAGATGATGTCAACTGTTAAATATATTAGCATCATTAGTCATATTTTAAACTTCCTATTACAATTCACCATCTTTCTAACCTTTAGAAAAGATTTACCTCAATTTGCATATGGAAATAAATTGGAAGCTGGAGACCATTAAGAGGGTCTTTTTTTTCCTCCTTCTGACAACTTCTAGGGACTGTTTTTTCTACCATATAGTCTAGTATTTGAACTTTACAGCCAGAAATCAAATTGTGAGCATATTGGACAGGTTTATGTTTATGAAGTCCTGGGAAATGACCTGAGCCACTGTTTTCTCTCTCACTCCCTGGGCCTGTAAGAGCCATGGCTTTGATTCATGATTTGGACATGGGCCCACCATCTAATTAATCAGCAAGACAATTGACAGAGAAAAATTTATTTCATGTTAGTGTCATTCACCAGCCTGGAGATATGTAACTTTTCAGTAATGTTTAACATACTATTTTTATAATGAAAATATTAAATTATGTATTTTAATTTTCGTATGACAGGAGAGAAAAATGAGGAAAGCAAGACATTTAAGAGAGGAAGGGCTAAGACTAGAACTTAGTTTGTCTGACTTCTGGTCTTGGGCTGTGTCTCTTGCACCAACATCAATAGAGAATAAAAAAGAAAAATTGCATCAATGCTTGATCATCGATCACCTACTTCGTCATTTGTCAGTGCTTTTAAAAGGAATAAATGCTCCATCCTTGCCAAGCCCTTTTGCAGATACTAATTTCTACTTTCTCCTTTATTGATTCAGTTCATATTTTCCCAAACTTCTTCCTATGAACTTTGTTTACCAATTACATATTCAAGGACATTCATTAATGTAGTGTAGAATTGTCATGAAGGGAACACATAGATTGGGGCCCAGAAGAAGAATGAATACATTACATCACATCACATGAAACACATTCATGAGGCAAGTGTGATATATAAACTTCTTACATCATATACAAGCAACTTGAATGTGGCCATAAATTAATTGCTGATTTGAATATTTCATTTTCTAGGTTCCTGCATGTCCAGGTTTTTGCAATCTATGGTGCACTTACTCTCAAAGCAACACACTCCTTGAATAAACAAAGCAAGTTAATGTGAGTGTGACTTCCTTCGGGGTCCTACAATCTTCAATAAGCCCTGGGCCACCTACAGGAAGGAACCTTCTGTCTTACAGAACTACTTTTAAAAACCTCTAAGGCTTCCAAAACAACTTCATCTGACCTTCACTTGAAAGCCCACCACCCTCCCTCCTACCCCCTACACTTGGCAACTCATTTTCAACTATCTCCCAGGTGGCTAAGTGAGGCAAGTTGCACATGTGCACATACAAAATTATATGTTCTTTATCAAAAGCTGGCTGGGAGCAGGAAACTCTGTGGCTGTTATCTGCAGATGTTTTATTTGAGCAGATATTATAAATGGATTTTAATTGTGCTTTCAGATATTAAAAAAAAGAAAGAAAACAACCACCAAGGCATGGCCCCGATAGACTTGTAGAAGCTCCATAAAATAAATCAATAGCATGTGTCCTGGAAGAGTATTGCACTTTCTAACATTCTGCTCAGTATTGACATTTGACCTACCAAATGTGTCATCTACCGATTTTTTTAAAAAGAATTTGCTGATACAGGTGCAATTACATACAAGAAAACATATTAAGGAGAACTTTATTCTCCAAGGTTCTTGCCAACATTTTTCTGACACGTCACCATGTTATCACCTCTTTCTTGCTAATGCAGCTCTTGTTGCAGGAAATGACAATCATTCTTTGTGTCAGATTTGCATCCTCCTCTGAATCTCAAATACCCACATTGTTCAGTCACCCACCAGGCCAGTATATCAACTCACCGCATGCAAATCTGTGTAAGAAAGGTGCAGAAGGCAGAGATCCAAATCCAAGGTTGCTATAAAACCAACACAATGAGATGCAGCCAAAGAGCTTCCATAGGTCAAGTTCACAGCAGCCCAGAGACTGTGGTGAGTGACCAAGGTAGGATCATGTCCCTCATCAGCTCTTGGTCCTAGGAGAGTATTCGGATGTTGACCCTGTTATCCTTCCTGATTCTGGGCTAGTCTGCCTTTCTATAGACTCTATTGTTCTTGTCAGTTAATTATGACATAAGAGAAAACTGAAAATTTTTGAGAAACAGAAAAAATGCCAAAAAGACTAAGCTAAGATGCAAGGCCTAAAAACTCAAGATTCAGAGTGAAATTTTGCTCAAAAAAAAAAAAAGAATTGGATAAAATAACAATGCTGGGGTCTGTCAGTGCAAATAGTCAAGCATGACAAATTCAAGACAAAAATCATAATATTCAAGAAAATAGATGGGCAAAGAGAGAGGCAATGGTTGGAATTTTGTACTTAACTGGATGTTGTACAGAGAAAAGAAACTAACATTTATTGAAGACTTAGTAGGTGCAAAGTCTTCACAACCTGCAAGAGAGTCATTCTCAACCCATTTGGCACTAAGGAAGCAGAGGTTTAGAAAGATTGAATTCTCAGGCCACCAGCTCCTAATTGAAAAAGCTGAGATTCAAACCCAGGCCTGCCTCGTTCTGGAGCCTTAACCAGTTTCCACCATACTATTCTGCTTATCTATTTTATTGTCTTATTGGCCAAATCTGAAATACTAAAGTTTATGCTCTCTTGTCCCTTATATTTGGTTTGTCAACTTTTACACTATCCTATCTTCCCTGTTCAGGTAGAATGTTGATCCGGCTCTCAAAATTTCCCTTTTCTAAACCATGCTGCCCCCTCATTTAAAACTCGGCTTCTGTTTTCTGAAAGTTCCCTGAGAGTGTCAGTATGACAAGTTTTCAGGGAATGAAGCAACCTGCAGGAGACTCACAAAAGCAGAGTACAAAGCAAGATTTCAGGGGGAATCCTATGTAGTGATAAAAAACTTAAGCAATAGATGACTAAAAACAAAATGTGGTGCCCTAGCCAGTTTCGCTCAGTTAGAACATCGCTTGTGGTCTGATCATCAGTTCAATTCCAGTCAAGGGCACGTACCTAGGTTACAGGCTCAATCCCGGGCTCCAGTTAGGATGCATGCGGAGGCAGCCAATCAATGTGTCTCTCTCATCGATGTTTCTCTCTCTGTCTCTCCCACTCTCTCTAAAAATCAATGAGAGGGAGGGAATATTCTCAGGTAAGAATTTTTTTTTTTAAAAAAAGAGGTGGTTACCTTTGGGAAAAGGCAGAAAGATGTGATCAGAAATGAAAGCTTAGGTAGATCCAACATTTTGTATTGTTTTAGGGCAGCTATTTTCAACTGGTTAGCCATGAGAATTTTTAAAACAGGCAATACCTGACTCTTTAGAGTAAGGGGCACAGACCTCTTTTCCCTTCGATTGTCAAATTAAGAAATGACAACAGTCAACACAACAATAGCCATCTGGTGTGAATGAGTCAAAATTATACCTGTTTTTTCATTAGATCGGTAAAAAACATATATGTTCAGAGTGCTGCAGAATTTGAGTAATTAGCTTATGTGTGCCATGAGATGAAAAGGTTGAAAATAACTGTTTTGGTGGGTATGTTGGTAGAGAGATGAAAAGCATATAATCTATTATTAATCTTTGCAAATAATATGCATTTCATATGCTACTTTGTGTTTCATATATGATATTAAAATTTTTTAAACAAAAGGAGTTGGTCCAAACTCAGAGCAGCAGGGCAGACCAGACACTCTCCACACTCCTAAGATCCTCAAAAAGGCCCTGCGGCCCCTCCTCCCTTGAAGCAAACCGAGGCACAGATGACCCCAAACTAGTTGCTGGGTCCAAAGACATGCTCCAGAGCTGATTACTGAGAACCAAATCTGCGCCTCCCGCAAGGGAACAGCCCACCATGAAGCAACTCTGACTCTCTTATCAATAATTGCGGTTCAGGTGCTCCCACCTGGATAAGTGGTGAAAAGCCTTTCCCACCCGCTGTCTATCTCTGCTCTGCTCGATTCTCCTGGCAAGAAAATGAAATCTTTGCCATGTCAGTCAAGGGAGGAATGCCAAGATATTTGACTAGACCTTTGTCAATAGAATGCTGAAGAAGAAAATTGTTGTTTCACTGTACCAGCAGGTAACATTTTAAAAATAAAATAAAACAAACAACACTCAGTCCCCTAATGTCAGAATGTGTTAGAGTCCTTTCTGCATGCTTTTCCCTCCCAGCACTTACAGCACTTGTAACTTTGCATCTATTTGTTTAAATGTAAGTTTTATGACATCAGGCTCTCTCAGTTCAGCAAGGGTTCCCAACACCACATATAGAGACTGGGACAATTTAGGCACTGAGGGATAAATGACATAATGCAAAAATGAACAAAGATTTTAGGATAATTAATCGGTATCCTATTAGTCCACTGTTGCAGAGAAGGTGTTTAATTATTACTTTATAAGGAAAAGGTAAGCAATGTTACTAAGCACAATTATCAATGTACAAAACATTCACAACCTCTAGCCCACTCTCCTAGTAATAGCCCAGACATTGGGTATCACCAATATGATGTGACCTCATAGTCATGTCATGAATATTTATGTTCATGGTATTGGCGGGCTGATATAATATAGTTATATGTGAAATAAAGTTTCTAGATAGTAATGTATAAGAAAATTATTAGTATGTGACTATAGTTTATATTTGCATCCTTTTTTTAAAAGAATGAGTTGATTGTAGAGAAATAAATTTCAAAATATACATATAACATACATATGTACATATGACATATATGTAGCTATAGATATAAAAGCCTAAGCGACCATTCAACCAGTAGCTATGATGCACACTGACCACCAAGGGGCAGATGCTCAGTGCACAGGCATGGAACCATGGAACAGACTGATGAATCTCAGAGGGAAGCAGGGAGGTGGGAGTGCGGGAAGAGATTAACCAAAGATCTTATATGCATACTAGAGGCCCAGTACATGGGTTCATGCACTGGTGGGGTCCCTCAGCCTGGCCTGCAGGGACCAGGCCGAAACCAGCAGTCGGACATCCCCTGGGCAGTTCCAGATTGCGAGAGGGTGCAGGCCAGGCCTCTAGTATATACATAATCTAATAAGTATCTTTCATGTACTTTGCACAGTAGTAAAGCACTAGTTGTATACTTATTAGTTATACTCATATCTGCCATATTTTGTATTTAAAAATCTATACATAATAGGAAGAGATCGCTGCATGATTATGAAAAAATTCTTTTTCTGAGTATCAGTTAAGAAAATTACTATTTCTTTGTATCCTAAGCAAATAATTATAGATACAACGCAGATTTAAACAATAAATGTTGACAATCACTTTTGCATAATATATATATATACTAGAGGCCCGGTGCATGAAATCGTACACAGGTACAGTCCTCAGGCCTAGCCTGAGATCAGGAACATCTTCCCTGGCTGCTGGCAGTTGGCCCCACCCACCCCGGTTCCCCATTCGCCATTTTGTGATGGGAGCCTGACGGCCAGGGGAGGGACTGAGAGGTGAGCTGTTCCTGCCCACTCGCCAGTCCCACCCCCGCCGCCTGTCGCCCTCTGTGTGTGGGGCCACCAGCGGGGCAGGGGCCAGCCTTGGCCTGGCACCGCCCGCATCCCCCACCACCCACCCTGGGTCCCCGATCGCCATTGGCGATCGGAGCCTTCTGGCCGGGGAAAAGGACCAGGGGTCAGTCTCCTCATAGTGACTGGTTGAGCGGTCGTTCTGGTCATTCTGCTATTATGGTTCCTGGGCTTTTATTATATAGGATAAACAACTAACACAAAGCAAGATAGTATAGAGGAAATAAGACAATTTTAAGGAAAATAAGTAATTGAGTGACAATTTTTTATGTTAGAAACTAATTATAAATAGTTAAAAATAAATTAGTTATATAATTTTAATTTAAGTAGTATAATGTAGAAATGAGAAAATATCACAGGTAGCTACCACAGGAGTAGGTTTAGTAACTGAGTCAGGAACACAAGACCAGGCTGGAATTTATGTTCTAGAGCAGTGGTTGGCAAACTGCGGCTCGTGAGCCACATGTGGCTCTTCGGCCCCTTGAGTGTGGCTCTTCCACAAAATACCACGTGTGGACGCGCACATACAATGCAATTGAAACTTCGTGGCCCATGCGCAGAAGTCAGTATTTTGTGGAAGAGCCACACTCAAGGGGCCAAAGAGCCGCATGTGGCTCGCAGGCCACAGTTTGCCAACCACTGTTCTAGAGGATTATTTTAAAAGTTGCTCATATGAAGCATATTAATTTAATAGGAGTTAGATAAGGTGTTTAATTATTATCTATTTCTACTTGAGATAGTGCAAGGACAAGTGGATTTAAAAATTAAACTTTAGAAAAATATAAAAATAACAAAAATATAAAAATAAACAAATAAGTTAAACTTTAGGTAGGTGATTTAGTAGAGGGTTTTTAAAATTTAATTTGAAATTCAAGAAAGCCTATGATAGGGTAGTTTCAACATAGCTCTATATAGAGCATAGAGTGATGTTAATTGTATGTGTCAATTTGGCTTAGACTATGGTGCCCAGTAGTTTGGTGAAACAGCAGTTTAGTTGTTGCTGTGAAGGTAGTTTTTAGATGTGATTAGCATTTAGATCACTACACTTTGAGTACAACAGATCGTCCTCCGTAAGGTTGGTGACCTCATCGAATCCATTGAAGGCCTTAAGAAAAAGTCTGAGTTTATCAGATGGAGGAGGAATTCTTCTCAAGACTGCAACAGAGAAGCCCTGCCTGAGTTTCTGGTCTGCTTCCCTAAGGAATTTTGTCTCAAGACTGCAATATCAACTCTTTCCCAACTTTCTAGACTGCCAGCTTACCATACAAATTTAACAATCGCCAACTCCAATTGCATGAAACAATTCTATAAAATTCCATCTCTCTCTCCCTCTCTCTCTCTCTCTCTCTCTCTCTCTCTCTCTTTCTGACATAACAAGCATCGGGGGTTGCTTCTAATTCTTTCTTGATGAACGAACATAATAATCACAGGGAAAATGTGGAAACTTCACCCAAACAGATACTTAGAATTTGAATTTCCAAATCTCAAGCTTAACTGATATCGGCACTAGCCAGGTTAACATTTTTACAAGACAGTTGAGAGCAAACATCACAAAGCCTAGACACATGTCTTGTGACTCACTCCTTCCTTTCATCATAAGATAGCGCATGTGACTGCGAACCTACACATTGCTGGTGGCAGCTTCTATGCAAGGAGACAGAAAAAAAATTGATGCATCTGGGATATTGATACACATCCTACAGCTTAAATGCACACAAAAAAGTTATGTAAGGATGAAAACAAAAGGGGGATTCCCTATATTCTTCCTGGATTATTATATAAAAGATTTAGGATTGTGTAAGCAATTTATTTGCAAAGGAGAACATCTACTATAATAATTTTACAAGGTCAGTCTTCATTAATTCACTTTATTTTTATTTTTAAATATATTTTATTGATTTTTCACAGAGAGGAAGGGAGAGGGATAGAGAGTTAGAACATCGATGAGAGAGAAACATCGATCAGCTGCCTCTTGCATACCCCCGACCGGGGATGTGCCCGCAACCAAGGTACATGCCCTTGACCAGAATCGAACCCGGGACCCTTGAGTCCACAGGCCGATGCTCTATCCGCTGAGCCAAACCGGTCAGGGCAATTCACTTTATTATTTTCATTGTTTAAGAGGAACTTGGGTCAGGATAAGAATCCTGCTCACCAATTTTTTGAAAGTATGTCATTGCAGTGCTGTGGGGTGGGATTTGTAGACATTAAGAATCTATGACAACTTCAGGAATAAAAGAGAGCTTATTTTTATTAGGGAATCCTGTGCAAATTTTGTTTCTCAAAGCCATAAATATGAAAACAGTAATGAAGCAAATATGAAGAAAAAAAAGCTTTTAGCAGAAGAAACATTATTTAGTATTAAGCAAAGCAAGGAGAGAATTAGAATGGACAAATTCTTAAGAGGGATAATAGATAACTCAGCTGAGAATTTCCATTTTTATTTCTATGATTTTGTTTTCCTTTCTGTAAAAGGGAAGGGGATGTGACTAAGAATTGGGATATCATGAGAGTCACTGATCGAAATCCCTAGAGTGAAGAGGCATTGATTTTCCTCCTCAGTTAACTACACGGCTATTTTTTAGTACTGAGAGGAGGAGGCTTGTAATGACAGGTAATGTTCAAGGACACAGATGATAAACTGACCTTACAGGCTGAAAAAGCTCTCATAGGTTCAGCCAGGTTCAGTAATGTCTAGGTCCACTTCACCAAAGCAAGAGCCACCCAATTGACATTTTCAAAAGTGAGCAGTGCAATGAGGTCCCCTAAGATTTTTTTCAAATACTCAACCACGAGTCACTATTTTACTTGTTCCCATACTTTCTTATCACTGTAATTTAAGAGAGGAAAGTGTTTTTCACTTGAGTTTAAAAGTGCAACCAGAGTTATCCGCAGATATGACTCATCCTATGTGATAATAATAAAAACTAAAATCAAAGCACACGGGAGAGCAGTGCTCCTGCTTCAGCATCCAAGTTAACCCAAGGCTAATAGAGATATTCTTCTACCAAATCTTCTGTGACATGATGACAGAAAAAGACATTTGTGTGATCTATAAGCAATCTCAAATAATTGCATGTGTTTGCATAATTAAGTGTTCCGCATATCTATTGCAACATAACAAATCACTCAAAACAATGACTGAAAAATTAATAATCATGTATTTTGTTTACAAATGTGTGGTTGACTGAGCTCAGCAAGGCAGTTAGCTCTCCCTAGAAGTCTCTCAAGCACTTGGAGTCAGATGGTAGCTGGGCTGGGGTCAACTCAAAGCCTCCTTCACTCACATCTCTGGAGCCTGAGCTGGGAAAACTCAAACAGCTTAGAGGTGGGACATTTGGGGCTCTGTGACATCATCTCTAGAAGCATGTTTGTATGTGTTAATGAGTGAGTAGTGCAATCAGAGTTATCCTCAGATGGCTTCACAACAGACAATTCTTGTTGTTGTTGTTTTTCTTATGTGGTAGTCTTCCCCAGTACTCCTATCTTTAGTAAAATGTTGCTGCACTAATATAGCCTAGCATTCATGCACTTTATAGCAAGGGTTCTAGGGGCAGGAGTGAAATGATGCTGAAAAGATTAATGGCCATAAGAGTCTACAGCAAGCATTGAGGTAACATTGGGGGAAAACAACACTATTGAATAGACTAACTCAGGAGGGCAGGTGAGGCGAAATTTCTTCTTCCCAATATACTAGAAGAGGATGACCCTGAAAAGAAGTGAGGAAAACAGGACTTCACATTGACTTTGAATTGTGGGAATGGTTCCTCAAACTACTTCATTTGATGCCAATGGGAAGGATGATGACTAAGACTATAACTCTGGGAAGAAAGAAGAGAAGTTTTATAAAGGTTTAATGTAGGTTGGCACCTTAAAGCTGCTATATTCCCCTTTTCAATTTGACTTCTGTTTTTGGTTACTATTTGGCAGCTCTAAGTGGAACCCAATTTTGTTCTCTCATATAAACAATATTTTAAAATTGTGATTAGTTATAGCAGAAAATATAGTTGGAATTATAAATTTTTAAAATATTTTTTCTGAATATAAAATCAGTAAATGAAGACTGGCACTGAAAAAAGTCTTCACCATTGAGCTAGTGTATTTGAAAAACTTAACGAGGCACTTGTTCAGGTTTGTGAAAATCCACAGACTTCGATATTATGATTTAGGGCTTTCTGCTGGGAATATTTCAATGTCATCTGCAAATAAACCTTTATTTTGTAATGTAAGAAATGATTTTTAAATTAGAAATAAATTACAGACCTGCAGGGCTAGTGTTTCCATACAGCTGGGCCTTTGTGGCAGACGGAGAAAAAGTTCACTTAAAAAGGAATGACACCACCACCTCATTCAAGATGGCTGACTGGAAAATACTGCTTTCTGCTTCCCCAGCTAAAAACTCTATCATGACAGAAAAGAATGTTTACAAATAAACGCAAAGGTAAATTCATGAGCATATTGGGGAAAACAAGGATTATTCTACCAGCATCCCACAAATGTAAATAGTTTTTGAAAGGTGTAAAGCAAGTGGGAACAGATTGACAATGAGACATGAGTCAACTGAAGGCTCTACATACTCCTTGGAGGAAACAGAAATGTTGTCAAAAAAAAAAAAGGCTTTTCTGAGCGAGATCTTGGAATAATCTCAAATCAGGGTAATGAAACTACAAGGAGTGGGTAATCAGCAATGAAATGGTAGTTAACTGAAGGGTGTGACCAATGAGCCAATACCATCACTCTCTGTACCAATGACTGTAACTTTTCTCTAAGTAAAATGCTGAATTCAATGCTTGAGGGACCTGACTACGATCTGCAGGGGTGGAAACCACCTTCTCTAGAAAACAAACTGGGGAAAAACTCCACTTGGTCACAAGCCCTACAAATCCCCTGAGTAATCACAAGAAAGAAACGTCTGTAATCCAAAGCCCCTTTGACTGTCAGGCAAATGTAATTATCATTTAGTCTGGGAAAATACACTCGCTGTTATTAATTTTGTTTAAAACAGACTCTCTTTAAAATGTGATCAAAACAAGAAAACAAAACATTGAAAAAATCTACATAACAGATCTAAAAATTATAACGTAAAGAACAGAAGAAAACTTCAACATGATTATAATTAATATCCTCAGACAAATTTCAAAGGGCATAAAAACCACTGAAAACAGTGGAGAGAACAAACTCAGCGCTATCGGTAATATAAACTACAACTGACAAAATAAAAAATTAATAGATGAATAGAATAGCAATTTAGAGTTAATGATTAAACACTGAAGCAGAAGCAGGATCATAGGGTAAAGAGATGCAAAATATGTTTTTAAAACTAAAGAAATATAAGAAGAGAATAAAAACAGAGAGCAGTAATACCCCATGATAGAAAGAAGAGGAAAATATCTGAGAGCTAATGAAATGCTCAAGCCTTGCTAGGTCCAAGGACACACTGAGTGAAAGAAGCTTGATTTTAACACACACAGGTGAACATACACATACACACTCCACTCCACATTTAAACTGCTGCAGGTAAATTGCCAGTGCTCTAAAGAAAAAAGAAAAATTCCTTTAAAATTTCCCAGTTAGCCAGGGCAATTAGATAAGAAAAAGAAATAAGAGGCATCCAGATTGAAATAAAATAAATAAAACTATATTTGCAGATGACATGACCTTGTTTATAGAAAATCCTAATGAATCCACAAAAATACTATTGGACTTAATAAACAAGTTCAGCAGTGCTATAGGATACAAAATCAATGCATAAAAATCAATAACATTATACACAATAACAATAAACAAACTGGAGATGAAATTAAGAAAACAATTCTATTTACAATAGCTTTTAAATATGTTGGAGTAAATTCAGCAAAACTGAATAAATGGAAATACATCCCAGGCTCATGGATTGAAATACTTATTCATGTTAAAATAATAACAGTTCCCAAATTGACCTGCAGATTCAATGTAATTTCTATCAAAATAACAGATGCCTCTTTTTTTTTTTTTTTTTTGGCATACATTGCCAAGCTGGTTCTAAAATTCATATGAAAATTCAAGATCAAGGAACCTAGAATAGCTAAAAGAATCTTGAAAAAAAAGTATAAAGTTAGAGGACTCATATTCCCTGATTTTAAAACTTAACATAAAAATATGTGGTGTTATCTATAACTATGCTATTAATTAAAGATACATTATTTGTTTTAATTGTTGAGGAAAAGCTATCCATTTTCTCCTTGGTAAAGCATTGCCATAAAACAAAAAACACTGACTTAAAGAATTTAAAGTCTCTAAGTCATTACTAACTAAAAACAAAAACACACCAATCTTTAATATCTGCAGTATTGTTTTTCAAATTGATTTTTTGAAAACCAGTTCAAAGTAAATACTGTATATTAGAATTTGCTTGTAAAATGAATTATAAAACTGAATATAAAGTCTCCTGAAAATGTTGGTATAGTAAATAAAAATAAAGCGCATAATTATAAAAAAAATGTGGTGCTGGCATAGAATAACTGAAATAAAATTTAGATTCCAGAAATAAATTCTGATATTGATGATCAATTGAGTTTTCAATAAGGGTGCCAAAACAATGGGAGAATTGTCTTTTATCATATGATGCTTAGACAACCAGTTAGCCACAGGCCAAAGAGTGAAATTGGACTCCTGCCTCACACTATAACCAAAATTAACCCCAAACAGGTAAAAGATCTAAATTTAAGAGCCAAAAGTATAAAATTCTTAGAAAAAAAATGGAGGTAAATATCCATGACCTTAGATTCATCAATGATTTCTTATATATGACAGCAAAAGTACAAGCAAAGAGAGGAAAAATAAATTGAACTTCATAAAAATAAAAAGTATAAAAATAAATTGAACTTCATAAAAATAAAAAGTATTTGTGTACCAGAAGACACTGAGACATAGAGCTAGTCTACTTCTAAGCACTGAAAACATATCTCTACACTAAATTTATACATAAAAATTTATAGTAGTATTTTTATAATAATTAAAATTTTAAACAACCCAATGTCCATCAAATAATGAATAGATAAACAAAATATAGTAAATCCATACAATGGAACATTATTTAGGCACCGAAAAGTATGAAGTACTGACATATTGCAAATCATAGATGAGCCTTGAAAACATTATGCTAAGTAAAAGAAGCGAGACACAAACATCCACATAGCATATGTTTCCATAACATGGCATGCACAGCATAGGCAAATCTATAGAGATAGAAAGTACATTAGGGTTTCCAGGGGCTCGAGGAAGAGGGGAACAGGGAGTGACTGCCAATGGGTATAGGACTTTTGTTTTGTTTTTTTGGAGAGATGGAAATATTCTGATAATAGAGTGGTGAAGATTGCATAACCTTCTGAATGTACTAAATATTTTTTTAAAATTCTAAAGATGTTTTATACACACATACATATATACTAAAAGCACTCAAACACTTAATTGTATATTTTTAAAGGAATTTTATGCTATATGAATTATATCTCAATTTTTTTAACATTTTAAACATCTCAACAACAAAAAATAGTGCCTAAAAAAAGTCAAATTGACATTATACTGCACATCAGCAACATCAATACCAGAAGAAAATAAATAATATTTTCAAACTTCTGAGGAACAAATATTTTGAACAAGATAGTTGTATACCCAACCAAAGTAGGACAATATTAAAATATTCTTGTGTTTACAAAGACCAGGAAATTTTTCATCCATAACCATTTGTAGAAAATAATATTCCAGAAAAATAAAAGTAACTCAAAGAAAGAGAAACATCCTATATAATAAAAGCCTGATATACAAATCAACCAAACTGCAGAACAACCAGCAGAATGACCAGCTGTTGTGAGATGCACTGACCACCAGAGGGCAGACGTTCAATGCAGGAGCTGCCCTCAGCCTGAAGGCCCCAGGCCAGCCAAGGCAGGTGTGAGCGGGAGGGGGGGAGGGAGGGGGCGGTCCCCTGATTGCCCCACCAGTCTCCTCGAAGAAGGAGGCCACCCGCCTCCTTCTGAACAGGCGGTGCCAGGCCGGCCAAGGCGGGTGCAAGTTGGGGGCCCCCTGATCACCCCACCGGTCACCCCACAGATTGGCCCTGATCACTGGCCAGGCCTAGGGACCCTACCCGTTCAAGAATTTCATACACCAGGCCTCTAATAGTGTAATTAGAAAAGATTATGAGCGTGTAAGGAGGAATATATGTATCAGCATATAAATATGTCTTGAAGCTTCAAGAAACCTAAAAATAAAAACCTGAGGGGGGAAAAAGTATAATAGCGAAAAAGAAAGGTAATATTTTAAAACAAAATGCTATATTATTTCAATAAATTATGGGAAGTAGCAGAAGAGTACAAATATATTAAGGTGGGGAGTTTATACTAATTAATTCTAGACCCTCATATACACATACTAGAGGCCCAGTGCACAGATTCATGCACATTGAAAGGAAATTAATTAGAAGGTGGCCAGCGGGGTGGGACTGGGCTAGACAGGCCAGACATGCCCTGGAGCCAACCTCCTGTGGTCCCTCCCCTGGCTGGCCACACCTGGGGCAGCACCGGGGCTCGAAGGCTATCTGCAGAGTGAGCAGGGTCCTTCCAGCAGGTGAGGTCCCTCTGCCTGGCCTGTGGGGATTGGGCTGAAACCGGCAGTCCAACATCCCCAGAGGGGTCCTTGAGTGCGAGAGGGCTCTCTGCAAAGTTGCTGTCGCTCAGCAGCTCTGGTGTTGAGCGTCTGCCCCCTGGTGGTCAGTGCATGTCACACCTACCGGCCGGTCAGATGGTTCCTTAGCCTTTTGTATATATAGATATTTAAATAGTAAGCACAAGCTCTGTCTCCAAGGTCTAATGTTAACAGCAGACAGATCCTCCTTCTAAAAACTAGAAAACTGCACAGAATTTTTTAAAATGTTTCATTTGATAGCATGAGCAAGTTGTAAGGGTAGCCAGGATATGAGAGGCTAAGATCCAGGAGTGCAGGAACTCCCTGCTGTCAGGCTAAGAAGCTGAGAATTATCTGTTTCCAGGCAATGAGAAAACAAATATTGGGGTTTAAGGCAAACAAAGGTGGAGGAGATCTGGGAAACATCCAGGGTTTCAACTAAAGTATTATACCTTAGAATTAAAAGCTAACAGGAAATAGAGCAGATCGTAAAAATATTGAAAACCAGCCTTAAAACAGATCATCCATGTTGTAATTAGAATAATTATTTCCTACTGTTGCCTGCCTAGCAGAAGCTAAAGGAAATCATTCATGAAGTAGGATAACATCATCCAGAACTTTGACAATTTTTAAATACATGATTTATACCAATAATAAAACATTATTAATCAAGGCAGAGAACCAAGAGAACCACACCCAGTCTACAATGGGCTTCTTGGAAATACACCAGATGTCTGGTCCACATTGGACACCCCCGCTCCATGCCGGATGCCGCAATTTACACTGGATGCTCTTGAGTCCACATCAGACACCGATGTTCATGACTGACACCCGAATCCATGCCGCACACCCTGGGTCCTGCTGGATGTCCCTAGATCCACACCAGACATTCTGGTGTTGCTTTCTCTGTCAGAAAATGTACAAAAGCACATTCAACCTGGAGAGTCTTTATAAAAGTTACACTTAAAAAAAAAAGAAATACAACCAACAGGTTGTATGGCTATTGGAGTTATCAGATATAAACTTTAAAATAACTGTGAATAATATCCTATATAATAAAAGCCTAATATGCAAATTGACCAAATGGTGGAACTACCCATGGAAAGACTGGTCGCTATTATGCACACTGACCACCAGGGGGCACTACCCATGGAACGACTGGTCCCTATTACACACACTGACCACCAGGGGGCAGATGCTCAATGCAGAAGCTGCCCCCAGCCCGCAGGCCCCAAGCCAACCAAGGCAGGTGCCAGCAGGGCCCCCAATCATTGTCCCGCCAGTTGCCCCACAGATCAGCCCTTATCGCCAGCCAGGCCTAGGGACCCTACCTGTGCATGAATTTCATGCAATGGGCCTCTAGTATTCAATAAGATAAAAGGGAAAATGAACATGTTCACCAGGAGCTAAAGTATTTGGAAAGAGATCAATGTATACTTCTATTATTGAAAGTACAGGAACTGGAACTAAAAACTCAATATAGAGGGTTCATTAGAAACAGCTAAATGGTGGATTGATAAACTGAATTATAGGTCAAAGGCTAATGCCAAAGAGATAAAAGGATATAAAATTCAGAAAAGAATCTTAGAAACAAAGGTTTAAAAAAATGGTAATTGGAGTCAAAGACGAAGAAAAGAGGCAGAATCAATACTTAAAGAGATAATGAATGAGACTTTTCCAACATTTATGAAAGTTTTCAACTCATGGATTCAAGAAACCCAACAAATCTCGAGCAGAGTAAATATAAAGAAAACTACACAGACATTTCATTGCAAATATTTAAAGAGCAAAGATAAATAAAAATATTAAAGAAACAGGAACAAAAAAGGCTATCTTCAAAGGAAGAAAAATCATGCTGAAGCTGAGTTTTTTCACAAGAAAACAAAGGGGGGAGGGAGTAATCCAAAAAAAAAAAAAGAATAATTTACTTGAAATTTCAGGAAAACGTAAATACCTACCTTTGAAAATATTTATCAAAAATGAAGGCTATAAATATGTATTTATAAACAAAATTGAAAAAATGCATTCCCAATAGATCACATTAAAATATATACCAAAAAATTTCATGTACTACAAATATGATCTTAGAATGAAGCATAACATTTAAAAAAATAAAGATTAATAGAAAATCAAATGGTAAATATGTGGGGAAATAACATAAATATTGATTGTATAAAATTATAATAATATTTGGGGTTTTAATTTTTCAAAATAAAACACATAACAGAAATAACACAAAAAGGATAGGCTTACAATGTTTTACATTTATTTTTATTGTTTTGGAAGTGGCAAATGTACTAATTTATATTAGTCAATAATGGTCAAGATTATGACCTAGATTAATGTTGTCAGTTCTAGGATAACCACTAAAAGTGGTCAAAGAATATGTAACTAAGTTTCTAATCTAAAAGAAAAATGGAATGAAAAAGAAATCTTGATTAATATAAAAGGTGAAAATAAGAATGTAGAAGATGTGAGAAAACCAAAAAGTAAATAGTAAAATGGTAAATTTAAATCCAAATATATCAGGAACCACATTACATTTTTAAAATTAAAAGTATTGAAATATTATCACACTGACATAAACAAACTTCAAATATGTACTGCATAAAAGAACAGGTCTTGAATTTAAGGATACAAAAATTTTTCAGTAAATGGATGAGAAAAGATATGCCATGCAAATGTTAAAAACATTTAACATTCTTTAAAACAAAAGAAAGCTGGTGTAGCTATGCTAGTATCAAATTAGACTTTAAGGCAAGAAACATTACTAAAAATAAAGGTGAACAAAAATAATTATAAAAATGTGAATCAACCAGGAAGATAGAAAGCTTATAAATGTTATGCAACTAATAACATAAGTTTTAAATAGTTAAGTAATGGTTGAATGTAAAAGAAAAAAATAGAGAAATCCTTTATCATAATGGGATCTTTTAACATAATTCTCTAACTGCTAACAAACCAAACAAAAATCAATTTCATAAAGAGATAGAATACTTAAACAACATGATGAATCCATTAGATTTATATGGAATGCTGCACATGACAAGTGCATTCTACATATAACTTGCAGTTGCAGGAGAAACACATACCAAAATTAAACATATACAAGGCAATAAAGCTAGTCTCAACAATATTTTTAAAATTGAACTATAGTGGAATTAAGCTAGGAATAAATAACAACAAAAAGTAGAAGAAGAAAAAACCACACCACAAACACATTAGAAATCAAGCAATGCATTTCTAACTAACATATGAGTCAAACAGTAAATGTTAATACAAATTAAAATATTTAAAACTGAATGATACTGAAAAGAACACAGGTCATAAGTCAAAAACAGATAAAACTCAAACAGATATAGAAAAAATGGATTTCCATTCTCAGGATCAGTTGATTTGCACAAGGCGACTAATTTTATAAGAAGGAGAAATCTTTAGCCTCAACTCTATCTGGTCTTTTTCATCTTCCTCTGGTTGAGGAAGGCAGGCGAAGTGGGGGAGTGTTGGGAAAAGAGTATTATTACTTAGAAAACATGTTTTATTTGGTTGTTACTCTGAAGAGGGTTTTTGCTACTTTATGCTTTTTCAGTGACCATTCTCATTTTTGTCATTATGACACTTGGGAAGCAGTCTTGTGTGGTTGGTTGGTTTGTGAGGCTTTTGCGTGTCTTTGGGGAATTAGTACTCTTCACTACACCAGTTTGTGGAAACGGTGGATCTGACACCACTTCACTCCTGATTGTGAAAGTGACTGGCCATAAAGATTTCAACCACCCCCACCCCATTCCCAGGAAGGAATACCCAATGAAGGGGACACATTTTGCCACTCTCACAGTATTTCAGAAGAAAAAATCCTAACCTTACTCCTCTTAGATGGCTTTTTCTTGGGTATGGTGTAAGACTTCATCCTTTTCTTGGCACCACAAAAGTGTGTCTTTGAGTGGGATGAAGCGAAAGCTCCTTTTGAATGCCAAGGTCAGACAGGGTGCAGCCAACTCCCAGGTCTTTTTGCCAGCAAAGACCTGATTTGCTAATCAGAAGGAATTTTTTCTTATCTGGAACTCCCCTCTTAGACATTGTGAATATATGTATCCTCCAGTAGCTACACTTGCGGGTGGAGAGAAAGGACATACATGGGTTTGACCCAGGGGAGCAGAGGGCAGGAGGCAGAAAGGCTTGGCTTCCGACCAAACTGCAGCAAAGGACAACACACCTCATACTGTGTTTAAAATATTTTTAGTCATAAAAAAACTTTGAAAAATCTGAAAAATATTATTTTCTCTGTCCCTGGAGGAAAAATATGCACTTGCAATTACAACTTTTGCATATAATTTCAAAGCATTTCCAGGAATGCATAGTGTCTATTTATGAACATTGATTTCAGACCTCTGGTTTTAACACCCACAAAAAAGAAAGAATAAAGTTATGAAAATGAAAACCATCATGGGAAAGAATAGAAATACATATTTTTTTAACACACCAACCCATTTAAAAGCTCAGATTTTTCAGTATCTTCCCAGACTCAGCACTCAACACCTTAATACCATGTATTGTTCTCTCTCTACTTAAAGAACTGTCATCAACAATGCCTTTCATTTTTCCAGGTAGCATACCCACTGAAGCAGGACAGTGAAAAGAGAAAAGAAAAAGAGAAATTTCAGCACATTTAGGATCATGCACTTGATAAAACTGTTTTCTTAGCCAGACAAAGTGTGAAATTCTTTTCATGGTTTTTAGTCTAAGTAATTGGATCAGATCACCATTCAGCACGTCGCCCAGAGCTGTTCCATTATTCTGAGTGCTTCCCTGAAAATGTTTCCTCCCGTCCAACTTCGTCTCCACTGATGGAACAAGAAGATTAACGGGATTAGGTGTCGCTCATTTTTTTCCTTTTACATGCAGCAAGATTCTATTAGCTCACCTATTGGGAAGAGGTCTGTGTTATATTCTTTTAAAATATGTTTTATTTTATTGCTCTACTCTTGATAGGTTCAGGTTTTTTCCTACACACCACCATCCCTTTATAAAACTCTATAAATCTTGATCATGTAAAACTTATCTTTCAAACTTTCTCCATATCTAACTTGGTTAATGCTCCCCCCCCAAAAAAAAATTGACATCTGACTACATTATTAGCGTCTACTTCTACTCCCTAACATGGTGAATAATGGATCAAAGGATTATGACCTCTGAAAGATGCATCCTTAATTAATAAAATATATTTTCCTCTGGATTTTCCACATCAAGCCCAATACTAATTATTTCTGTACTGTTCGGGTAAGCTATTGATTTGGAGAGAAGGGGGGAAAATAGAGAGGAAAGAAAAACAAAACAAAATGTTTAAGTACCTTCTATTTCAAGATACAGAAAATGCCATTTTTTTTCTCATTGCATCCTGAAGTCATCTCTGAGATAGGATTTTATAATCCAAATGGCCTCTACCTTGACTAGCCTATTAGTAAACTAGTTATTGATGGGCATTTTTGGTCAGATTCGGCTGGCTCAGAGTGTGGATGATAGAAATAGAAAGGTGTTATCTTTTCCCTCCTCCTGATCAACTCTGTCTTAATTTTTGGTCTCTAGAAAGATCCCTTATTGTATTTATGTGTTTACATACTCAGTGAACTTGAATATGCACTTATGTTTCTGTATTTTATCCAATACTTCTGAATATTCAGTATGGAAAGTATATTCAGAACATTTGGTTTTACCATATTGTCAGAAACAGGACTCCTAATATATTTGTCACAGGGTCAGTTCTCTATGTTCTAAAAATTTCCTTTGATCTTCCAGATCTTTTACTTGGGAAATCATCAAGATTCAGATGGGAAGACTTTTAGAGTTAAAATTAAAGGCCCTTCCTCGTTGTCAGGAGAAGTTATGGCCCCTACTCTTTAGTAGAATGTTTTGGAAATAGGAAGATGACAGATACTGGGTGAATTAATAACTCACTGCCTTTGAGAAGAGAATCAGATAATATCCTGAAGAAAGTAGAACCTCCAAATTATGAAATGGTCGAAATGCAGTATTTAGTGCAATTTAAATGAACCCTTAATTCAATGCCTTTCCTCCAGCTCCTTCTCATTCTTACTGCTTTTCTTACTGTTTTGAGTACAACTCCAGGTGTGGAACTCTTTCTATCCCTAAATGAATGTGCTCACCACAAATATTTATCTCTGTGGTTTATCTAGTTTTAGAAAACAAGATTCCCTTTAACCATTTGAAAAGGTTGGTCTGGATGCTGCCTCCCCTTCACACTTCATCTTCCTTCCATTGACTGACATAGTTCTTATTTCCATAATCTAATAATGTGGGTTGGCCAGCACTGGGTCACTTACTTCCAGGGTTAAACCAAGAAATAAATGGTTATTTTTCCTAGATCCTAAATTCTAAGAATGGTAGGACACATTGAGCTACGGTATCTGTACAATGTTATCTACTAGTATAGTGCTGGCTCAAAGAATAGAGAGGTAGCTACAAGTATTTCCAGACTCATTATACCCAATACAATGTAATACTGTCACAATATGTGTATAAGTGGGATTTTGATAGTTTTGTAATTCTTTTGTGTCTATTTGTAATATTAAATTCTGAGAGGAGAGTATCCATTCATTCTTCAACAGCCCCTCTTGGAATTTTATGAGATTGCTATACATTTTGTAGTTCAGTTCTCCACAAAAAATTAGCTTTTCTGTGGAGTAGATAGACCATATTGAGTTTAAAAGGCCAGGGAACTGAGATCACGTACTGAAACATGCCATGCACCTTAGCAAGAGGAGTATAGGCATTAAGATGAGCCACATCCCACTTGTCAGGAGATGGAATCAAATCTATCAAGAAGCAATTCCTCCCACTTACACCAGACAGCTCAGGAGAGTCTCCCAAAGGCTAGCAAAGATAAGGGTGAGAAATCTACTTTTGCTTCCACTCAAGTAAGAGAGTACAAAGAAGAAAAGCAAACAGTTCTGAATATACACAAATGTTTGTACCAACATCCTGATTTTTCAAAGGCTAAACATTTAAAACATTTTTACAAGGTTATCCAGCATTATGATCCTTAACTTTGGTGCCTCTTGAGACAGAAAAGGAGACATTTCAGAGTATATTATTAGAAAAAAAAAAAAAAACCTGCCAGCTCTAAAAATAGACATCCATTAACTTTGCTGTTAAGTGTGTCTTCCAGGATGGTGGCATTTACCTTGTGGCACATTTAGCGTCTGCCAGGCAATTTCGTCTAATCCAAAGTAAGACCTTCCTAAAACATCAGGTGTATCTACGAACACTCTGATTCAAGTGACCTAGGATGAGTTGGAGGTAACTTCTAAGATAGTCAAAGGTGAATCTGTAAAACAAGGACAGCAAAAGAGAAAAAACAATGAGGAATTTTTGAGCTTCTCTGGGGAACTCATTTGGGCTGAGAACTTTTTGAACTGCCTCATATGCCTCAAGCATGAATTCCCCTCCCTTTTTCCCCAGCAGCAGATTGAGACTAGCTTATAATCGGCTTTAAATTGCAAACACAGACGGAAATTTCCCCAACACCTAGTTTGACTTGTTGAATATTCAGCCAACAAATTTTTAACAAGATTAGTAAGGTGCCATGTAAAACAAAATTTAAAAGTGTCCATCTAAGATCTTTTGAAAGTTGAGTTTATTATAAGTTTTTCCAACCCTGAAGGAGAACGTCAGCCAAGCTGGTAGGTTCTATAATGAGTACATTTCGGGGGAAATGGTTATTTGATAAATCAATCTGTTGAACTTAGTGGTGGAGGTCTAGAAACCAGTTCTTCAAATAAAGATCAACAACTACCATTTTTATATGTAGCAATTACTTTACGGGTGGGGCCTCGTTAGAGTCTGTTATAACATAGATTTAAATATTTTAAGCAGAGAGAAAAAATACTTTGAAAATGTGATTTGCTTCTTCAGGAAACTTGATTACCTCCACAAGCATGTAGACTCAGGGTTACCTCATTTTATCTTCAGGAAGGTCAGGCATCGCCTACCTCAAGATTATAGACTGTTACTTCATGGGCTGCATAAATAAAATTTGATATTTGTCCTGCACTAAAACTGCTTCACTCTCAAAATCAAAAACTAGATTGTCTCACTAGTTTTTATTCTTAAAACACATTGTACATGCCTTCCCAGGAAAACAACTCGTAAGCATGATGGCCTCCAATCCTTTTCCATTATCTCCTCCTTTCTTCTCTTTATTTCTTTTCTTCTTCAGGTTGGAATTCATGGCCCACCATTACATCTAGCTCTCATAAAGATACTCATTGTTTCTCTTTATCCCTCAATCATAGTCACTTAGAAAATATAAAGCAGACATTAATTTTATGATCATCTGACCTCTTCATGTCCACACTCATATGGCTGAGAATTGCTGAATAAAATCACACAAAAGGTGATTCATCACAAGCCAAGAGTCCAAATTCATCTAATAAAATCACCTCTCTCTCTTTCTCTCTCTCTCCCCCCCTCCCTCCCTCAAGGTGTGTGTGAGAGAGAGAGAGAGAGAGAGAGAGGGAGATCCCTTTGACACATCCTTGGTATTTAGAAAAGTGTGCATAGTTTGTTCCTTCTACTGGTTACATTTATAACGCTGCTTCAACAATTCTTTTTCTGTGATGAAACTTACTCCACACCTTGGAAACTATCTCATTGTCTTTTTCCTCACTCCTCAAACTCTTCCTTTACTCTGCTGAGCACAGTACCTAGTACTTCACTGAGACAATCCTTAGACAATATCTGATCTTATTTCCTGCTTTGTAACCCAGACCTTATTTTTGCTTCCTCTTGTGAAAATAGAGAAACTACCTTTTTTCCTAGCCAATGAAGAATCTTTCCATCGCAGCCTCTCAAAGGCTTTCCTGGAGTGACCCCTTCTCTCTCCTGAGTAGTTCCTCTCTGTTGTGACTGGATCTTTTCCTTCCCACAAACAACCTCCAGTATCTGCCAGAAATAAAACTGAAAAGGAAGAAACTCTCTTGATTTAGTTTTGTCCTCCAGATTCTCACATGTCTCTGCTCCTCCTAAGGGCCAAGCTTTTATGTTCCCTGCTTATTATCTCTGATCTACAATTTCCACTACTACTCTGCTTACTTCAGTCTGTCTTTCCCCTTTACCACTCCACTGAAGGGACTGTACCAAGGTCATCCATTAACTACATGTGTCAAAACCCAACAGGCTTTATTCATTCTGCTACATGCAAATAGAAGCCGAAACAGCTGACTACTCCTCGCTTCCTAAAAAGCTTTCCTCTTAAGGCTTTGCCTATACCAGCGGTTCTCAACCTGTGGGTCGAGACCCCTTTGGGGGTCGAATGACTCTTTCACAGGGGTCGCCTAAGACCATCAGAAAACACATATATAATTACATATTGTTTTTGTGATTAATCACTATGCTTTACCCGGTGGTCAGAGTGGGACCATCCAGATTGCAGCTCCTCGGATCCATAAGGGACACACTCAGGGGGCAGACTCAGTGAGCACCAAAGCCCCACTGAAGCACGTCTTGCCCCAGAGGGGTGTCTTCAGCGCAGAAGTTCTCCCACTGCAGACACAGCTGATTCTCACAGCCAATTGGCCTGGAGGTCAATTCCTCCCAGTGATACCTACAACAATCAAGGCTTAACTACAACAAGACTGTGCACACAGCCCACAAAGGGGTGCACCAAGAGTGTCCACCTCAGGTAATTGGGGAGGCTGAGCCACTGGGCCCTATAGGACACCTAGCACAGAAAGGCACTCTATCAATACAGGGAAGCACAAAAAATGTGGAGACAAAGAAACAGGACACAAATGACAGAAATGGAGGAAAGCAAACTACTGGATATAGAGTTCAAAACCACACTTTTAAGGTTTTTCAAGAATTTTCTAGAAACCGCCGATAAATGTA
>NW_005354010.1:1558314-1577378 GCF_000412655.1 Myotis brandtii
GTTCTCAACCTGTGGGTCGTGACCCCTTTGGGGGTCGAACGACCCTTTCACAGGGGTCGCCTAAGACCATCGGAAAACACATATATAATTACATATTGTTTTTGTGATTAATCACTATGCTTTAATTATGTTCAATTTGTAACAATGAAAATACATCCTGCATATCAGATATTTACATTACGATTCATAACAGTAGCAACATTACAGTTATGAAGTAGCAACAAAAATAATTTTATGGTTGGGGGTCACCACAACATGAGGAACTGTATTAAAGGGTCGCGGCATTAGGAAGGTTGAGAACCACTGGCCTATACCATCTGTTATGGACTTAATATTGCTGTCAACCCAAAATTAATATGTTGAAGCCCAAATCCTCAGGGTATCTGGAGATGGATTCTCTAAGGAAGTAATTAAGGTAACTGAGGTCTTAACTGTGGGGCCTTGATTTGATAGGATTAGTGTCCTTATAAGAAGATATGCCATCTCTCCCTCTCTCTCTCTCTCTCTCTCTCTCTCTCTCTCTCTGTGTGTGTGTGTGTGTGTGTGTGTGTGTATGCGTTGGTGCCAGGCTACAGTGCTTAGCCAAATGAACCACATCTCTCTACTTATTGATTTTTGCATTCCAGTGAGCTCTTGTGTATTAATAGCATAATAACAAAAATGAATTTGCAACTGTGATAATTGCCACAAATGAGACCTATGTGGTTCCACGGTAATGTCTAACAGGTGGGGATAGTAGGGATCCTGGTTTAGACATGCATGAGGTAGACAATATTCTAATAGTCAATGATAGCCTCTATCCAGGGTAGATGTCTATCCAAGGGTAATGAGAAAGAACTACAGCTTCATTCGGAGTCTGAAGTTTAAAACTGTATGAAATATTTCCTTAGAATAAACAAAAACAATTCCCTTTGTTTTCTAAAAAAATCTCTTTTTTTAGAGGCACACACACAAAGTTATCCTTTTACTTCAATGCTGAAAAATCAGAACCCACTTATTATAATAGCTGAAACTGCAGTTTATCAGAATAATGTGCAATCTAAAATGGATAAAGAAGACCTTGTGAATGCTCAGCATTCAGTCTAAAGACTCTTTTTGTAATGAAAGCTAAAAGCAAGTCCAAATGTATTTTGCTTACTTGTCCAAATATGGTCCTCTCTACCAAAAATCATAAAAGTGGAGACAGAAAAGTAAGATATAAACATAAAACATCATTTTAATAACTTTGCTCACTGAAAACAAAATTTCTCCGTTAATCAGTGGATGATAACAGAATTCCTTTTCATTTTCTTTATAGACATCACCAATGAAGATATACATTCCTAACTGACTATTTTAAATGCCTGTTTTAGAAATAAAAGCCAGACACTGCATACAGAAAAGTAATCTCTTGCTCCTGAAATCACTTTCATGTTATGACACATTTCAGTATCTGGATTTATGGAACTGTCCAGATTCCCATAATAATCATGGGATAATGAATCCCATTGGCCAGGTAGCCGCAGGCTCTAAAATGAAGTGTTTGTTTTCAGGAGAAAAAAAATGAGTGGACACAGACACAATGTTAATGGATAGCTTAATCCACTCTTTGTTTTTCTTTACTTTTATTAAAATGTTCTGTGATTGTATTGGCAGTATATATAGTTTTTATACCAAGTGGTAAAATTAAAAATAAAAAAGCACATTTGCATCTCTGCCAAGGAATTTTTAGTTATTGAAAAAAAGTATAAGCTGTATCTTAAAACTGATCACTTTACAATTTTATAAAACTAAAATGCTTTCATCTTACACTGAAATTTGTAAGTGTAATTCATTTTCTGTTTACACAAAGGGGAGGTTTGTATCAAACAAAGCAAACAAATAGAGCCCCTTTGCAGCCTTCAAAAAATTCACAGTCTTAATAGTAGCCTTATAAGTCTCTACCTTGTTTATTAGTTTATGAGATTTTAATCTTATCTAGATCACATATTTAAATATATGCAGTCATTCTGTCACAAAATGAAACTTTCTGCTGTTTGCAAATAGCACAAACTAAAACTGTTCTATATAACACTGCTCAATTTCAGAGCTGGAGGGAACAGTGAAAATTATTAACCCTCTTCATTTTATATAGCGTACCAATAACAAACACTTATCTAGTGTTTATGATGTGTGGGGCACATAGGTTAACGCATGTAAACCTCACCACACACCAATAAGATGGTATGTCTGGCATACCCATTTTACAGATGGAAAAACTGAATCCTAGAGGCTGTAATGAATTGCTACAGGCACATCGTTGGGTCCTGACAAAAGGACCTGGTGGAGGGGTCTCAATGGGATTTTGAAAACTCATTTCATGCTGCCATGAAATCACATCGAACAGGTAGCTCCAGCCAGCACTTTTTTGGCCTGTTTTATTTCTTTAATTTTCTGATCTATTCTAACCAAACAGAGATATCCCAAAAAACGTCAGAGAAAAAAAAATGCTATTCTTTCCTGCCTTCTCCATCTCTGTCCAGGTCTTATTTTTTATCGCGTACAATACTGCAAAATTATAATTATGAGAATTAGCTCAGGACTCCAAATGTCTCTAAGGAACTACAGTACTTTGAATCCTGCTTTAACTGCAAACATAGTTAAAGAAATTCTTTACATCCTACAAACAGAACACTTGTCAGAGAACTTGAGCAACATCTCAAAACAGTGATTAAAATATGTAACTCGATTGTGCCATTAACATAACCATTATCAAGAGGTTTACACGAAATCAGTTGTGACTTTATTTTGCTTTCTAGTTCTTCAGCTCATAGCCACCTCCCTATTGCCCCATCTGATTGCTGTACCTAAGGTTGATCTGTTCGCCTGGTTTGTTTCATAGCCGAGGGCTGCACTGCAGTGCAGGCAATTGGCTTCCAGATGTCCTTAGAGAATTTCTCTCTCCTGCCCTGTTTGCGGTTACCCTGTTCATCCCATAATAGAGCTCTGCCATCTATCCTGGGCACATTTCCAGCTCGCCCGAAACTGAATTACATGAGGTATAGCCTCCAAGTTGTACTCATTCAATGCTACAAATGGTTCTTGGCTGACATTGATGAAATTCCTCAAATGTCTGATGGGACATTGGTGACAAAGATAAATCTCATAGGCATGTGTGCAGGCAGGCGTTTGTGTGAGTTGAGAAAAAGTAGGTAAGTTTGAAACTTTAGCATATAAGTCACCTCTAGATGAACATTTATTTCAACTGCTATCAACATTTAATTCTTTTCTGTTTAAATAACGACAGCTGTGTATGTTATTTGCTTAAGCAAGTGCCAATCGCCATGATATAATAATGTTGACTTATTAAATGAGGTTGCAATAGTAGGTAGAATATTTTAAAATATATGTTATGTACGGGTAACTTCCCTGAGATCTTTCAGTCCTTAGTAAAAATGCATTGTAATATAAAATACATAGTAATCATTGACTCATTATCTGTCTCCCTCCTTATGTCATAAGTTCTAAAGGACAGGAAAAATAAAGAGATAAATAAGTAAATGAATAAATGAACAAATGCATTCTCTCATCCCACTTACGTTAAAGTTTATAGAAAACTACAATTAATATTAGATATCGTTATTGGAATTATTATTATTCTCTGTTACACAAAACCTAGTCAATTACCAAACTGCTGATTTTACCACCTAATTTTTTGAATAAAATATATTACTTCTTCCCTCCCTGTACTTCTGAAATCCAAGACTTTTTCGCTTGGATCCTAACTATAGTTTTTTTCCCTTTAAAATTTGGTTTTCATAAAACCACCAGGCATATTTGGTTTTCCAAAATGCAAACATACTCCTCCACAGATTTCATCAGTGGCTCCCAGAGGGTACACAGACTTCTCCAGCCTGACCTCACCGGCTGGCCCAGCCTCATCTAGCACTCCCCTCCTCACGAGGGAACCGCTACGAGCAATGTCCACCAGGAACCGGGTGCCATGGTCCTTGGCTGCGTGCCTTGGCCATTGTGCTCTCTTCCTGATTTCTCAGCTTTAAGGTGAGGCCCAGGTTTCCTCCCCGAGAGACCACTCCGCCCCTCTGTGGGTGCTCCCCCACAGGTGCCCCTCATCCTGTCACATCTGGCACCTTCACTCTCTTTTTCAGGAGACACTGCTGTGCTAGTTCCAATTCCCTGACAAAACAATTCCCTTCCTGCGCATAAATATTTCTAATTCACCCTTACCCCCATCACTTGACAAAGTGCCTGACTCACAGGAAATACAGAATGAATGGAGACTAAGCTCAGCACTTCGCAGCATTCAACCTTGTAACAAAGTGTAACTTTCTGTTTATAAACTACAAAAGTAGTGAATCAAGTTAATCTCCCTCATGTTGGATTTGCCTAGTTTTTGTACCAAACAACAAACTGGATGGAGGGCACTTAAACCACCTCCCAGTGCATGAGAGGTCGTCGACATTTCCTGGAAGTTGTACAGGTAATAATTTCCTAACCAAAGTTGACTATATAATTGGTATGTCTTTGCTTTAGTAGAAAAAAGTCAAATAAATTGTTATTTTAAAAGGTTTTTTTCACTGTATTTCAGTCCTCCACACATGTTTAAAATTAAACATATTTATTACCTCATAGCTCAACTTATTAATAGTTAAAAATGTAAAATCTCCAAAAGCAGAAAATTGGTAACCAGAGTTCTCCTTCCATTTTTGGCCAGCCATAGATCCCCATAGTCAGAAGGAAAATCATGTGTATCCTGTCTATTGAGGACCTATCTGCTTCAGCCTAAATCTGGCCTTAGTCACAAAGGTTGAATTGAAATAAAAATTACATGGCACTTTGATCAGAGTGAAAATGGTAAATTATTGGCTAGAACTTATGCCAAAAGCAGGCTTTCCCCACAGATAAGGGAGAAAGTCAAATTCAAACCCTCTAGTCTTTTGCATCCCAGATGTAATAGGTATGTATTGTATAGAAATCAATAGCATAACAAGTGGACTATAATCACTCTATTAGATAAATCCCTATATAGACCCTAAGATTCTATATTAAAGGGAATAAGTATCAAAGAAGAGGATTGTGGGTATAAAACATAAAATAAGAAATTACATGAAGTGTCATTTATTAAATCTGAACTAGACAAACAGGGGGACACCACCATACTCATTGAGTGATGACTGCAATCAGGCCTTTGTGACAGGCCATTGAGATCTAAAATGAAACTGAGTTATTACTAAATAAAAGGATCTGCTTTCATTGTTGAATTGGTTCACATATTTGAGACAAATTAATTATATTGAGGGTTAAATTTGAAGGTCAAAGAACAAAATTGACGCACTTTGCCTATTGCAAGGACTTCCATTGGCTCTGGGGACTAGGTACCTCCTGGATTTAGTGGAAGTTGAGCTCTCTTGTTCATGCCAGTATGAAAGTAAACATTCCAAGAAGTACAGAGAGCCAGAGGACATGCCTTGGAATTCAAGTACTGCTACATCCCACAGCAAACCCACTGCTGCAAACACCTCTAATCCATTACATCCTTCCCCTCAGTATTTGCCCTGTGTATTAGTCAAGGTTCTCTAGAAAATATATTTTATATATAAAAATAGGGAATTGGCTCACATGAATTATGGAAGCTGAGAAGTCCCGTGTATGCCATCTGTAAATTGGAGACCCAGGAAATCCAATGGTGTCACTCCAATCCAAGTCTGCAGGCCTGAGGACCAAGAGCACAGATGTGTGAGTTCCACTCCAAGGGCAGCTGAGGAAGGATGTCCAGCTCAGCAGTCAGGCAGAGGGCAAGTTCTCCTTTACTCCATCAATAGTTCTGTTCAGGCCTCTAAGGATTGGGTGAGAGCCAACCACATTGAGGAGGGCAATCTGCTTTACCTAATCTACTGATTCAAATGCTAATCTCATCCAGATACACCATCACAGACACACCCTGAATAATGCTTAACCAAATGGCTGGGTACCTTGTGGCCCTATCAAGCTGACACATGAAATTAAGCTCCACATTATGTGAGCTTCAGGATGTTTTCCCTCGATTGCCTTGAGTATCCCACTGGTGAACCCATGCCTCCTAACACCATTATTATTGCTTCATTTCTCTCTCCGACCAACCTCTTTTAAATTTTTGTTTGTTTGTTTACCAACTCTACAAATAAACTATTATCCTTTATCGTGCAAAAGAAAAATAAGACAATAAATATCTAATATCTTAACATATACCAGCCAGAGCAGTTGGTTCAGTGCCTCTCTTTCACATGGGAATAGCCCATAAAGGAAAAAAATTGCATCCCACAATTTTTTTTTTCATTTTCACTAATAGCACATGATGCTCCATTCTTTTATGTATAATACTAGGGGCCCAATGCACAAAATTCGTGCAAGGAGCTCGACACTTGCAGCCTCGGCTGCCTCTATCTCTCTCCCTTCCTCTCTCTCTAAGCATCTCGGCCCTCATGGCCCCGCCCACTGGTCATTCTGGAAGGGTCGTTCTGCCATCCAGTCTAATTAGCATATTAGCTCTTTATTATATAGGATAACACAATATATAATGTCATACAATGCATACAATAGTCCTTCAACAACAACCAACTTGCTCAATTGGCATTATAAATTCTTATTTTTCTATATTTACTTATTTTATGTTTATTCACATATTTTTCTGCTTATATCAATTATAGTACACACTAGAGGTTTAGTGCACGAAATTCATGCACAAGAGGGGGTGTCCCTAAGCCCAGCCTGCACCCTCTCCAATCTGGGACCCCTTGGGGGATGTCCGACTGCTGGTTTAGGCCCGATCCTAACCTGGCAGTCGGACATCCCTCTCACAGTCCTGGACTGCTGGCTCCTAACTGCTCACCTACCCTCCCCTGCTGGCCTGATGGCCCCCAACTGCCCTCCTTGCCGGCCTGGTTGCCCCCAACTGCCCTCCTCTACCGGCCATCTTGTGGTGGCCATCTTGTGGTGGCCATCTTGTGACAACATCGCACGACACCACCTAGGCTTTTATTATATAGGATTACTGCAAATGCAATTACTAAAAAATTTTAAAGGAAAATATATTTTAAAAGTAAAACATTGGCAACCCTGTTGCCATCATTATCTACACATAATTTGATATTGGAGTGTCCTGAATTAATATGTAGGTTTTTTTGTTTGTTTTCTAAATATTTCTATTGATGTTTAGAGAGAGAGGAAGGGAGAGAGATAGAGAGATAGAAACATCAATGAGAAACCTCATTGATTGGCTGCCTCCTGCAGGCCCCCTACTAGATATTAAGCCTGCAACCCAGGCTTATGCAGGGACCAGGAATTCGAACAGGTGAACTCTTGGTTCCTGGGTTGATGCTCAATCACTTAACCACACTGGCCAGACTGAATATGTAGGTTTGTATGACCATTGAACAACTGACATTGCATTCAAGAATGGTTCTAGGTCTCCCAAAATTTTTTTCTAAGGATTTCCTTTTCCCCCTTGCACATATAATTTATTAGAGGCCTGAAAAGGCCTTATCTTTTTACCAGTTTTCATTTAGCTTTTCTATATTATTATATTTTAAATATGATTATAAATGCCTATTCACAGACTGCTCTCCTTTCCTAAATGAAAGATTAATAAAGAAGAAAAAAATTGAACAAATAAAGTAATTTTAGATGTATGCTTACCAATGTTATCAAATATTTCTGATTAATTTTTTTCCACCTTTACCCTTAATTAGAAAGAAATCTTTCCAAAATGAATAAATCTTGAAAGTTACTTGATATGTTTTCAACACTAGCCAGATAACATGAGGAAAATCTCTGTTATAGCTTCACCTCTTCGACCACAAATGGCTAGTTGGAAGCATTAATGAGAAATATTTTTGTCTGATATATCTCCTCAGGCAAGGGAAACAAAAGAAAAAATAAGCAAATGGGGCTACATCAAATTAAAAAGGTTTTGCACAGCAAAGGAAACCATCAACATAATGAAAAGAAAACCTACTGAGTGGGAGAACATATTTGCCAATACATCTGATAGGGGTTTAATATCCAAAATTTATAAAGAAATTACAGAACACAACACAGACACACAAATCCAATTTAAAAAATGAACACTTCTCTAAAGAAGACAAACAGATATATGAAAAGATGCTCAATGTCACTAATCATCAGAGAAATGTAAATTAAAACCACCATGAGACATCACCTCACGCCTGTAAGAATGGCTATCCCCAATATATCAACAAACAAGTGTTGGTGAGGATGTGGAGAAAGGGAACCCTTCTGCATTGTAGGTGGGAATGCAGACTGGTGCAGCCACTGTGGAAAACAGTATGGAGTTTCCTCAAAAAAATAAAAAATAGAACTGCCCTATGACCCAGGGATTCCACTTCTGAGAATATATCCAAAGATACCCAAAAAACTAATTTGAAAAATATGCATGCACCTCTATATTTATAGCAGCGCTATTTACAATAGCTACGTTCTGGAAACAGCCCAAATGCCCATCAGCAGATGAGTGGATAACAAGGCTGTGGATCATTTTTACACAATGGAATGCTACACTGTGGAAGGGAAGGAAATCTTGTCTTTTGCAGAGGTGTGGATGGATCTGGAGAGTATTGTGCTGGGTGTGGTGGGCCAGTCAGAGGGGGACAGGTGCCATGTGATTTCACTTATATGTGGAGTCTGATGAACAGAATAAACTAAAAAACAAAACAGGAATGACTCATAGCTGTCAGAAGGGTGAGGGTTGGGGAACTGGGTGGAAAAATAAAGTGATTAACCAAAAAAATAAATAAATAAAACCCTCATAGACAGACAAAGATATGATCATATGATCATTACCAGAGGGAAAGGGGTTTGAGAGGGGAGGAGAAAGTAAAGGGGGGAGAAATGGTGATGGAAAGAGACATGACTTAAAGCGGTGAACACACAATACAATATACAGATGATGTGTTATAGACCTGTACACCTTAAACCTATATCATTTTATTAACCATTGTAATCCCAATAAAATAATAAAACAAACAAAAACCACACATAATCCCTTAGAGTCCCTTAAATCTCATAACATGCAGCTGCAGGGCCAGACAATATCATGACAGGCAGCTGCTGGATGGGTTACATTGCAACAGGCAGCTACTATCACCAGATACAGCTTCCTGGCTTGGCACTATCATGAGAGGCAGCTACTCCCTCAAGAGGAAGACACTATCTTGAGAGCAAGAAGTGGCCACTCTTGTGACAGCAGCTACCCCGTGGGGGTACTAATTCTAGAGGCAGCTGCCTAGACGGGACTCTGTCATCACAGGCACCTACACGGCCATTTCCATGATCCATAATAATAATAAGGTGGGGGGGGGGGGGGATGCAATATGGTCTCAAATGGGAAAAAAAAAACAAACTTAAAACCAGAAGGAAGCTCTGGATTCACTGACATTATCTGTGGCGTCCCTGTACTAGAAATACTTTATCATTAGTCTGAAACTATTAAATATCTCATTAAGTTTTGGGCACAGTGTGACAATTCACTTTCCAAGAACAAGGGGAAAATTTTGTTAACCTTCAGGAATGTAAAACTTTAAAATGTATCTAAATTTCTAAGTTCCATTCTTTTCCTGGTTACACTCACTGAGATTTCCACTTGGTTATATTATTGAAGGTATGCTGAATTGTAATTCTGACCAGTGTTCACATTTCCCCACCATTTTTAATCTTGAGTTGGAGGTATGCATCTCTTTAAATACTGAAGGACACAAAAGCTTTCAGCAGTTACGACTTTGCCCTCTTTCTGTATTCCACAGCACACTCTGTACGCTGCATTACAGCACATGGCCTGCTGTACCCAGTCCTACTGAAATAGGTGTGCACCACTGAAATAGACACTCCTTAACATCAGAGCGTCCTCTTCCTGCTTACAGCTTTAACGCAGCCCCTGGCACTTGTGGGTGCCTGATTAATATTTGTTGAATAACTAAATGTACATTCCAGACGGAAATATGGTTTCCTGATGAGACTTCTTCCATTTCTCTCTGACCTGTTGACTTAGATAAGACCCGTCTATTTGAGAACTGTTTCTTCATTGACATGTCAACATGCTTGAGTTTTATGTGCATTTCATATTCTAATTGTGAAGATTTTAATCCATATATCTAGTGGGGAGGGAGAATCTATTTTAAAAGGTACTTATTTTGGTCAAAACACCAACAAGGCTTTTGTTAAAATAATGTCTTAATTTTGTATGTAAAGTCCACACTTAACAATGGTCAAAAAACTTTTTTCTCTATTTAGTGGCGTAATTTTGAATGTTTAGCGACTAAGTTGAAAGCATGGTCTATTTCATCAAAAACATTTCATCAATCAACTTCAAGTCTTCCTTCCACAGTGAAGTCATAGATAACATCATTCTGAGAGGTTTTTAAAAGCTGTCCTACCTTTTTGACTCCAAAACAACCATTACTATTCACTCTTGGTCATCTGCTTTGAAACAGTTCTGACTGTCTCAGTCCCAGAGCAGTGAGATAACAGCTCCAAACCACCTGTAAATATCAGCTGCCTCATGCCTATAACCAGTCTCTCAGTATCCTGAAGCTCACCTGGGCAAATGAAGTCCAGATCATACAAGTATTGTGAGAGGAGAAAGTTTAACTTTCTATTTGGCTACTTTATGTCTTACTTAGATCAGTTTATATTCTTTAATCATTTCTTGCTTTAGTTTTGAAACTATAGCATGGCCTTTTCTCAATTATTTCCTTTGTTTATGTTCTTTATTGTTAAAATATATATTACCAATAAACAATATTCTTCCATAAGAAAAAGCTTTTCATTTAGGAGTGATAAAGCCTGAAGAATCAAGATTAAGTATATTAGTCTCAGAAAACATGCTCAGTTAACTGCACACGGTAAATGTACATTATACTAATTTTGTCTACTCAGAACAGCACTCCCTTTTTCTGGGCCATCTCTCCCCCCCTTCTTTAACCACCTGTTTTGGTTGGGAGTTGCATTCTATTAGTCTCAGAAAACATGCTCAGCTAACTGCACGCAGTAAATGTACATTATGCTAATTTTGTCTACTCAGAACAGCACTCCCTTCTTCTGGGCCATCTCTCCCCGCCCTTCTTTAACCACCTGTTTTGGTTGGGAGTTGCATTATTAAAACCTCTTTGTGGGGAAGCACGGGATTCAGTTGGAATGTCTGTAAGGAGGATTCTCCGAAAGGTCAGGGGCCTCTGAGGGGACCTTGCCAAAGGTGGCAGCCCCTGCCTTGACTTTTCCAAACAAGTCTGATCCCCCAGGGGTGTTTTGCTAGAATCTCAATGTTTAGTCATTAAAGACCCGACCTTGTAGAAGCATATACTTTCTCAAGGATGCTTACCTTGCTGATTGTATCAAGAGGTTAATTTTAGTTCAAGCTGTTATGACAATAAACGCCAAAGGAGGCAGGCGAACAGGGCTACTTGGTGGCGACAGCCAAGTAGTTCCTTAGGCCTCTCTTTCACAGAAACGTGTGTTAGAGCAATCTGTTCATCCATCGCTCAGGGTCTGCCGGTCAGCCCCAGCACCTTTCTCCTGGCTGCTGCAGTTGATTCAAAAGTCAGCCCCTGGTGCCTCAGAGCTGGCAACAAAAACTGGCAAAAATTGTTTGATTGCTTTAGGGATGTGCACTTGACCCAATGTCAGATAAGCAACCCTTCCCTATGAACAACGAACTTAGAAATAAAAACTAGGATCCCCATTCTGTCTGGTGATAGACTTGGGGAATATCCAGTAGCCATATTTCTGCATAGCACAGAGAAGGGCAGTCTGAAAAAAAAAAAAGAGGCCAACGTGTAGAGAGCAGCCAAAGGAGAGAAGATGGAAAATAAATCCTCCTGGTGTTCTTGACCCTAGTGTCATCTGCCACAAGTGTCAATTCTCAGTCAATACTTCCCCATTTTCATTTAAGCTAATTCCAGTTTGATTTGAAACCAACTTATTGAATAATTCATTCAATAATGACAACAATGATGCATATTAGACAAGGACATCCATTAGCTTCTCTCATTCCATTGATCATCTATAACTTCACATTTGTCTGACATCTATGTTTTAACTTCTTTGCAAAGGTATGTACACTTCTATCCATCATTAACAACAACAGAAAACTACTTCCTTTTTCTTGAATAAAATTGCAATTTCAAAACAAAAAGAAGAGGTATGAAAAGGTATATATATTTTCTTTCTTAATTTTTTTTATTATGAAGCTATAAGCAGTCTGTCCAGTTTTTTTCTGCTTGTCAAATCCCCACAATAAATATTCACTTAAGTAACACATTTTTAGCAAGTATTTATAATCTTAAGTCTTTTCTATTTCTTTTATTTTCTACTGGAAGAATAAGTTTACAATCAGTGACCTCAAAGTCTTCTAGAAGCTTTAACTCCCACTCCAATGACTCCAACAGTAACTCCATGTTTGTGCAACGCTAATTTATTCTACTTTCCCTAAAAACAGTCAGCCTCTGAGAAGCAAACATCTTTTCCCAAGTCAAAAGTTATGCAAAAGAGAAATTGTGTTTTGTCATTAGGAATTGGAAAGGTGATTGATCACCGCAAGGTAGAATCTTTTCCCTATCTATGTATATTTCCCCGGAGAGCATTCATTTAAAGTCCTGTAGCCATGTTTTCAAATTTGCAATGATTCCAAATGAGTTCTAACAGCATTGACAGCACTTGGCAAAGCTTACTTGATATTTTGCTGCCACTTTGACTATTAATCTATTCCTAGAGAAAGTCAGAAGACACTACTGAATGTGGCCTCCTTCCTAAGCAAGCATCTCTGCTAGGCAGCATAATGTGTGGATCTTTGATTTCTATGCATGCTCAGGAAAACAGAGAAAGATACGGCAAGAGATGGTTTCCAGAGGAACCTGAAGCACTTTTTCCTTAAGTTCCTGATTCTTGCTACACTACCAAATAGGAACAACACGCAATGGAAATTTTGTCTCACAGCTGCAAAAACCATGCAATTAAAGTATGGAAACAAAAGTGCAAACTGTAGGCTATTAGAGTTTTCTAGACAATGGCACCTGAGCACACAAGCAGTGATTTTTCAAGTATGTGTGGCACCTTCTTGGCAGTTACACACCTTAGTCCACATTTTCATTTTCTTCCCTCTGGTGGTTTTTAAAGAATATGCCTGTAAGTCGCCGCTGCTGAAAAAAATTTCCAGCTCAGAACCCATGTCTCTTCAAATTTCTCATCTCAGTGTTACTGTGCACATCAGACCAAAGTGTACCTGATAGTTCAGTTGAATTCCAAATAGAATTGAAAATAGATTTTAATGGCCAACTGTCATATGTATGTGTGTGTGTATCTCAACCAGAAAAAAATCTATTAAATATTTATAAAAAACTTTTTTTTATCCCAAAAAGCACATTTCAAATTAAACAGCTCTCACAAGAAAGACAGTGTCATCATGGGGAACTTCCGCTGCTGCTGAGGCTCCCAGGCTCCCTTTTACTGTGCCCTGAACAGATGGAAATGGTTCCAGGCCTTTCAGACCAGCCTTCATGGCAAACTTTGCAGCAATCTGTAATGATTTTGGTATTTTCGGTGACCTTTTAAATCCTTGCAGAGGAACTTGCTACATAATGTTTACCAACCAATGCCTTCTCATTTGTAAATACATGGTTTTTAAAAATATGCAACATGTTTCAACTGTTAAAAAAAATCATAATAACATCAGTTGCATAAGATGGTGCCATTTAGATGTTGTTCTTTTATGTTGATTTACTCTGTTTTAATGATGACCTGCCTTCCTGTGAGAAGGACCGATAATATAACTGCATGTGACATTTCTGGAGGAAAAAACATATTTTTCCTTTCAATTAATGCTTTGACTTGTTAAATTCTGCCCAAAATAACATGGAAAATTTCAAGTCCTCCCCCTGCTGCTTAATGAAGGAGAATGTTCCCTGCACCCGTTGAGACCTGCATTACTTCCAACTTATACAGGCTGGGTGGGGGCAGGGACTGGGGTGGGCGGCACTAGAAGATTGTTGTCTCTAAATTCCCAGTGGCTGCGATTTGCCTCTGCTACGTTTTCATGCAGAGTTACAGGAAAGGTCCCCATTTGGGGTTTAATAAGAAAATGAGTCTGATTGTCTTTTTCATGAGAAGAAGCAAAAAAACGATCACATAATCTGTACTTCAACTTTGAAATGGCCCTGCCCTATTCTCCTGAAGGAAAAAGAAAGTGACTTGGTGATGGAATGTTAAAGTTTGACTTGGAGAGAAGTGTCTGAATCGGGTTACCTGTTCAATTATTTTTCTTTTGTAGGATACCACTATCAAAATGACAGGGTACGATTTCCAAAGGCTGTTTTACCCGAGTGGCTCCAGAAATGTTTCAGGACTATTCACCTATGACCTACAGTTGAGCTGATGTGTCAAAAACCTCTCTCCTGGTGGCACACCAGGCAGAGGCCAGGACTTACACTCAATTGTGCTGTCATGAGAAGCTGCCGCTGAGGGACTCGGTCAATAGTTACAGGACCGAGAACAGATGTGGTCCTGCTGCCTAAACAGAAGCAATCCAAGTACATTTTCAGAAAATCTTTCCAAAGGTCACAACAGTCATTACCCAGAGTATATTTTTCTCTATGAAGTCACATTTGAACATCCTTTCCTTAATGATATTCCATAATACATTAAAGAGAAAATTGTTTTATTGCTTTTATTGAAGGCTTGGGAGAAGATTTATATTGACCTGATAATTATTATCTTTTCACCCACATTCTTAGAGGAGAGGAAAACTAAGTGCAAAAATAAAAAGAAATTATTAATTCTATTCACTTCCAATGACCTGGGTGATAAGAATTAGCTCAGGCTGTAACCGGTTTGGCTCAGTGGATAGAGCGTCGGCCTGCGGACTGAAAGGTCCCAGATTCGATTCCGGTCAAGGGCATGTACCTTGGTTGCGGGCACATCTCCAGTAGGAAGTGTCCAGGAGGCAGCTGATCGATGTTTCTCTCTCATCGATGTTTCTAGCTCTCTATCTCTCTCCCTTCCTCTCTGTGAAAAATCAATAAAATATTAAAAAAAAAGAATTAGCTCAGGATCCAAGCCAAAGAAAAAAATATGTGTGGGGAGGGAGTTATGGGGAGATTCATTTACTTTATTACTAGACAAAATCCTATATAATAAAAGCCTAATATTCAAATTGTTCAAACTGGAGTTCGACCATTTGCTATGATGTGCACTGACCACTAGGGAGCAGTGCAGAACATGGAGGGCGTCGGTGACACAGCGCTGGCAGCAGGCAGCAATGGAGGTGCTGCAGGCCCTGATGGGCCCCACCGAGAGCAGGACCTCAGCTGGATGGTGGAGCAGGTAAGCAGGCAGCGCCAGGCCATGGCAGGGTGCCAGGCGGGGCTGTGGGGCTGAGAGGCTGGGGGTGTGAGCTGAGACTGCAAGCTGGGGCCGATCCCCGCAGGCCACCCTGAATTCATGCACTGGGCCAATAGTTGATTATAAAAACATAAAATAAATTTATTCCAGTTATTTACTTCAATTTAATCTAATATGCAGGGTGATTTTAATTAGGATGGTAGATACATTTTGACACTACAAAGTCAAAGCTGTTCCATTTAACATCCCAAACATATGATGAGTGTTACATTTTCTCACCTCTTCCTTCTATGCTCACGGGAGCCGTGGGTATTATAATGAGTGATCGAGTGTCACCTACAGACTCTTTCTTCTTCAGCCAAGGCACATCCTCCGTGTTAACTGTGCAGTGGAAAACAGAGAAATAGCCTGTGTGGTCTGACTGGGCTTTCAACTCTCTGCACTCCCACAAAGCCAAGTGATCCCCAACTTTAGCCTTTGAAGTTCTCCACTACATCGAACAAAATGAATCTCACTGCAAGCCCCGGAATCTCACTGCTGGTTACAGGTGGAAGTTACAGATAAATGATGAAAGTGGTATCCAATCTAAGAAACCATGAAAATAAGCCAGCAAGTTTCAAAAGGTAGCACTGCCTTTCCCCATGATCTGTAGTTACTAATAAAATTGGAGATATATGAAAACCTAGTAGGCTTCTCCCTAAAAACCCTACCTCTACTCAAGAAGAAAAGCTAATATAATCACAAAATAATGAAAAACCTTAGAAAACTGAAAGCAGTTTGGTGAGCATCCTGGATCCAGACCACAGGGTATCTAGAAGAGACAGGTGGGGAAGTGGGAGCTTCCTGCTTCCTCCCCCAACCAGGCACCTCATGGAGGACCGAGTGGATACCTAGGTGCAAAGACATTCCTGAAGCCAGGAGCAGGGACAGTGACATGGTATTGAGCACATCTTGGTAGTCAGAAACCATCAAGAATCAAGACAGTGATGGGGCAGTAAGAAAAGGGTACCAGGAACTAACCATGGGCAGGTTAATAAGCACATGTCAAACTCCAAATGTTCCAGTGCCTGGCCACACACAAACCTATGTGCTCTGGCCACTGAGGACTTCTTCAGCCTCATCTCTTTCCATCCCCCCACCGCCAAGAGACCCCACTTCACCTTTCTGTTTCTATAAAGGCCCACCTCATGTTCATTTTAGGCCATATGTACTCACCATTCGTTCTGATCGGCATGTGCTCTTTCCTCACGTAGACATATGATTTGTTCCCACAGTTAATGTTTCTGCTCACGCATCAGATCTTCAGAAAGGCTTCCCCTGGTCAATATGTTTAACAGCTTCCCAGGCCCCACCACTCTCTCCACTCTCTACTTCCCTACTGTAGTGGGTTCCTCCAAAAAAATATATATCCTTATCCTGGGACCTCTAAATAAGAATTTATTTGGGAAAAGGGTCTTTGCAGATGTAATTAAGAAGTCTGTGTGAGGACAAGAGATTCGAGTTATGTTGTCACAAACCGAGAATCACCTGGAGCTACAGACGCTGAAAGAGGCAAGGTAGAAGTCTTCCCTGGACCCTTTGGAGAGAGCATGGCCTTGCCTTCATCTTGATTTTGGACTCTGGCCTCCAGAACTGTGAGAGAATACATGTGTGTTGCTTTAAGCCACCAAGTTTGTGGTAATTTGTTACAGTGGCTCTGGGAAACTGATAGACTTCCTTTTCTTCACAGCAATTAGCACTGTACATCATGAATTGTTTGCTTGCTCATTAGTCTCCCTTAGAGAATGCGAGTGCAGGGAATTTATCTGTTTTGTTTGCTGATGTTTCCCAGTGCCCAGAAAAATGTCCAGCAGTCACTTAATAAGAATATGCTGAATTATATGTGAATGTGAGCTTCTCAAGTCACCTCCTGTGTGTTTCCATTTGGGAGCAATTCTGTGGGTAGACTGTATGTTTTGTTATTATTATTCTTACTCCACAGTATGCTCTGGTTGGCCCAAAATATACTGCTGCTAGTGCATTTATCTACATCTCCCTATGACCACCTTGTTACAGGAAACATTATGAGTTCTTCAGAAATCATTTTAAAATTCACCTATTTTGAGGTGTTGCCATTCATGAAATACAACTGTGACTCAATATTCCTTCTTAGCTTATTTCAGCATGAAAAATTCTACATGGAAAAAGCTCCCCAAAAGACAGCTCTCATTGTATATTGTTAAAATAAATCCACTGTTCCACATTTTCTAGTTTAACTTCACCATGTTGATTTGGATATAAGCTTGTTTAATTTCTAGGCAGAGCCAGCTTTGCAGAGGCTGAAGGACGCTCTCACAATGGCAACCACTGTGAGAGACACGGTCAAGGTTACCACGTGTTTGCTCACTAGAACTGGAAAGACAGGAAGAGTGATGGGACAGCTGAGGCTGTCAGGTGATAAGCAGAGAGATGGTGTACAGAAGCACTCGCTCATGTCACCACAGGCTGCCAGGTGTGCGAGAACATGCAGACCTGTCTTAGATAGGGGTTGGAGGAGAGGAGGGGGTGAGCCAGCCCGGATTATTCATGGGCTAAACAGGCTCAATTCAGGCATTACTAAGTATAACAGTATACAAGAAACAGTCAGGGAAAAGGCAGCTAGAACTATTTCAACTATACAGGAAACTGGGCAGTAGAAGGGGAAGTAATTAAAAGCAGAATAGCTCAAGGTAGAACTCAAATTAGGTATGGGAGAAATAGACATTTTACTTTTGGAAGACAAAAATGACTCACTAGAGGAGGTCAGGCGAAGCATAGACAAGGAGAGGGCAACACTCGTGGAATGTCCATGATCTAGGGGGATTTGCATACCAACTTTAGATTCCTGTTTTAGAGGTCAGCACAATTGAGCTTCAGAGACAGAAGTACATATCTCAAAGGTGTGAATTTCCAGTGCATCAAACTGCATACCTACATAAAAGTGCAAGCATGAATTGCTTGGTCTTTGCAACATGAATTGGCTTTATTTTCTAAAATAATTCTAACTTTGTGACTGAGAGATGTAAACTTCACAAATATCCCTTCCTCCTTCATGCATATAATGGTCAACACAAAGAAATAAGCAAACATTCATACACATAGAACCTTGAATACACCCAGAAAGATAGCTATGATATAGTGGAGAAAACATTTGACCCAGAGGTAGAATTCCTGCATTCAAATTTTAACCCTTCCCCTGACCAATTATGTGACTGAATAAAACACCCATTGAGAGGTTCCATTTCTTTCTCTTTTTTAATTGATTTCAGAGAAGAAGGGAGAGGGAGGGAGAGAAACATCAATGATGAGAAAGAATCATTGATTGGCTGCCTCCTGCAAGCCACCTACTGGGGATTGAGCCTGCAACCCTGGCATGTGCCCTTGACTGGAATCGAACCTGGGACCTTTCAGTCTGCAGGCCAACACTCTATCCACTGAGCCAAACCAGCTAGGGCGAGAGATTTCATTTCTTTATCAAATTGATCAGATTAAAAATATGTAATAGTTACTGCACATAAATAAAGTAGTTAGCACATACTGGGTATTCAATAATGTCTGTAGCTATTACTACTATTACACTATCTATACTAATAAAACGGTAATATGCTAATTAGACCAGACATCTTCCAGACAAAGCCATGATGGTGGAGGCTGAGGCAGAGGCAGTTAGGGGTGATCAGGCC
>NW_005354010.1:1577436-1578936 GCF_000412655.1 Myotis brandtii
GTTACACTACCTATACTAATAAAACGGTAATATGCTAATTAAACCGGACATCTTCCGGACAAAACCACGATGGTGGAGGCCAAGGCAGAGGCAGTTAGGGGTGATCAGGCCGGTGGGAGAGAGCAGTTAGGAGCAATCAGGCCAGCGGGGGAGGACAGTTAAGGGGCGACCAGGCCAGCAGGGGAGGGCAGTTAGGGGGCAATCAGGCCAGCAGGGGAGGGCAGTTAGGGGCGATCAGGCAGGCAGGCAGGCGAGCAGTTAGGAGACAGCGGTCCCGGATTGCAAGAAGGATGTCCGACTGCTAGTTTAGGCCTGCAGGATCAGGCCTAAACGAGCAGTCAGACATCCCCCAAGGGGTTCCGGATTGGAGAGGGTACAGGTTGGGCTGAGGGACCTCCCCATCCTGTGCACAAATTTCAAGTTGTATATGAAAAGTGATCAGGCCAGCAGGAGAGGATAGTTAGGGGCGATCAGGCAGGCAGGCAGGGAAAGGCGATTAGGGGCGATCAGGCGCCATCAGGCAGGCAGACAGGCAAGCAGTTAGGAGGCATCAGTCCCGGATTGTGAGAGGGATGTCCAACTGCTGGTTTAGGCCCACAGGATCGGGCCTAAATGGGCAGTCAGACATCCCCCAAGGGGTTCTGAATTGGAGAGGGTGCAGGCTGGGCTGAGGGACCGCCCCCCTCCCCCCATCCTGTGCACAAATTTCAAGTTGTATATGAAAAGAAATGGTCCTCCTTCAGTCATGTAGTAAATGTGTGTGTTGCAGGCTCATCAATCTGGATAGTTGTGACACATGGAGACTACAGGAAGCTCTCAAGATTCAAGATTAGGACAGACAATGGGAATCATAGGCAGAGCTGAAAAGAATGGCTCAAGTAGCTAGAAGCAAAGAATGGAAGAAGAATTGAAGACAGAAGTTCATTACTGGCTCCTAAGGTCTCAAGCTATGTTGTGTGAGACAATTAAATGAAGACATCTCAGAGTTTGATATGATAGTTGTTAAATATATACACTCTTTCTCTTATCAAAACTTTTGTGTGATAAAGTAAGAGGTCATTTTTAGATTAAAACATTTTAAAAACAGAGTCCTTTATAGCCATTGAAAAGATGATACCTTTGAGTTTATTAAAACTTGGAATATTATTCTTTTTTTTTTAGAAGGCACACTTCCAAGCTCTTTCTATGAAACCAGCATTACCCTAATCCCAAAACCAGATAAAGACACTACAAAGAAAGAGAATTATAGGCTTGATGAACATAGATGCTAAAATCCTCAACAAAATTCTAGAAAATTGGATCCAGAATTACATTAGAAAGATCATACACCATGACCAAGTGGGATTTATTTCAGGGATGCAAGGGTGGTACAATATCTACAAATCAATAAATGTTATACATCACATAAACAAATTGAGAGATAAAAATCACATAATTATATCACTTGATGCAGAAAAAGCATTAGGCAAAATCTAACACCTTTTCTTGATTAAAAAAAAA
>NW_005354010.1:1579906-1613751 GCF_000412655.1 Myotis brandtii
CTGAGAAAGAAGAACAAAGTTGGAGGGATCATAATACCAGCTATCAAGCTATATTAGAATATTATTAATAAAATTCTTTAATGACATGTGCAAAAATTAAACCATCAGCCTGGCCTAAAGCACATGAACTAAAGTTTAAGCTTTTTTTTTTCTTCTCTTTATGGAAACTTCTTGCTTTTGCTCATTTATGACTACATTGATTGACTTATCTTCCACAATACTCAAATATCATGATCCATGTCACTTTAATTGACTAAATTATCCTTCTTATTCATCTCCACTCCTGAGAGCCAATCACTTTTAACGGGTTTTGTGTGTGTGTGTGTGTGTGTGTGTGTGTGTGTGTTTTTCTGCTGTTATTTTTCAAATTCACAAATGTATGTAATACACTATTATTTCTACTTAGACATTATCTACTGACTCCAAACCATGGAGGCTGTGGATTTAGTTAACTGATAAACCTTCTCACATTCATTTTTTCTCTCAAGATTTTGAAAGCTGAATTATGAAAACCACAGTGGAATGAGGGAAGGTCATTTTAGTAGTCTTGTCTGCTCTTTCACTGAATATGTCCCCCCACTAACCCATCAACTTTAGCAAGGAGGATGAAGGGATTTTTATCTCTGTGCACTTGGATTTCTACAGCTAAGTAGAAAGCGATGCATTATAGCAGTCAATAAAGAAAGGATGGTCTGAATAAAAATGGGTCCGCCCATGGGCTAGCAAAGGTTCTGCAGCACCGGGGTTTATGAATGCCCTACTCTTCCTCATGGGGACAGTTCATTACGATGACATCACACAAGTTAATTCTGTACGGTTGTCTGACATATGCCTGAAGGGCACATTTTTATAAAGGGCTTTTCATCAGTATAAACAGGCAAGCTGGAAAAACTTAGTCCCACTCCCAGGGAAACCACTTTCTTTACAAAATGTTATTTCTGTCAGATGATGACCTCAGTTTCTTTCATTGATTTACCAATGAAAGCACGGGCTTGCCATTTCTGTTCTAACTCAAGGCACAAGTAAAAAGTGACCAAGCTAGGATGAACTTCTGACACCAGCTGAGACTTGCAGTTTTTCAGGTCAACCAGCTCGGGAGTGAGATTTGCAAGCTCTCCTCACAGCTCCCTCCTTACTCACCTGCCCTCCGGTTGTTGACACCACTGTGGAACTCCACCTTTTCCAGAAGACAGAAGATGGGGTGATAAAAGGAGTTCAAGCAGTGCCATGGTCACACCTGGGTTGAAACTGATTTCTACCACACGGAATTTGGCCCTGCTATGTCATTTCTCTGCACTCAAAGACTACAAAAGCATCTCATAAAGGCTTCTTCATAGAGTCATTTTGGGGATTAAATAAAGCAACAAATATGAAGTGTCTACAGCAATTAACATGGAGAAGGCACTTGGTGAATCTTAGTTGTGTTTCTTTCTTTAGCAAATACCTTTACCAGATATTAGAGTAAATTAAAAATTTTTATACATATGTGTTTGTGTATATATATAAAATGATATAGATTATACATAAAAAATAATGTTTGAACAAAACTAAATGAAATATTTTTTATTAATGCACAGCTGTGTGATTTTTAAAACTATATACTGACTTCAGTTACACTGGTATCTCTTTTAGCATATATTCTAGAAATTCCTTTCTTTTTCAAATCCCAACACCATGCAAGGTTGGACACTCAATAAATGCTTTTAATGATAATAGGTTTGCCATTTCAAAGTATGGAGAATTTGAGTCAAAGAAAGGTTAAATACTAGTAGCTTGCTTGAAACTACCCAATGCTTTCCTTTTCAGCCTCTAAGCCAGGACTCTAAGAGCATTCATCTTTCCTTGCATCTTACAATTTGATCCCTCAGAGATAATTGATAAACAAAGTCACTTATTTTTTTTAACAAAATATGTGTCTTCCTGGCTAAATTAAAGTGATGGTAACCCAATTTATTCTCTTAACCCAAAGAACAAACAATTGATTTCTTTTTCTTTTTCAATCATGAAAATGTCACATTTCATTCTTGCTCTCTGAATTATTAGATCTCAGTTCTTCTTTCCACATGCTTTATATGCACAAGGCAGGTGTGACTGGAGAGATATTAAAGTGGATTTGCCGTGAAACGGCCCATATCTGGGAAATTTGTCTTATTGCCTCTTACCTTGTCTTTTGTTTAATGTGCTTATTTGTATTTTTCCCAGGATCACGTTGGTGCTATGTGAGGACATATTTCTGCTGACAGCCTGAACTTTCTCTGTGAATCAGGTAAGAGGGAGGCTTTAATTAATGCCCTAAGACTGGGAATGAAAACAAAGAACAGGAAGGTTGTAAGATGGATCTGGCTGTCAAAACAAAATGAAATAAAAATCCCCAAGTGCTCTGCCCCGACCAGCAGCACTGCCTCATACTGCTGGGCTCCTACCCTCGCTCATATAGAATCAGGGTCTGGGCCAGAACCAGGGGACCACAGAGGAATGATGCTTCATTAGGAAGGATCAATAAAACAACTTTCCACAGAAATTCTCTATCCAGGGCACCCTAGTGCCCCACTCCTATCTCTGCCATTAGAGCTGTTTTCAAATCCCCAATGATCTTCAATTCCCCAGAAAGGGCTTGAAAACTTACCCAGTAATTATGGCCTTGTGAGAAGAAGTCAAGCTGGAAAAAAGGAAGTGAAAAAAATCCCTAAGGTCAGCCTCAGAATTGTGTCTGTTTTTAGAGTTATATGAGAAATTCATGTTAGACTTCAGAAAAAGCTCTTTGGTAAAGTAGCTTGAACGTCACAGCCCAAGGCTAAAATTCTCTTTCTTTGGGAAGTGATATATTTCAGAATCAGAATATAACTTTAAACACCATCAAATCTAATATCACACAACAGAGAAATGTTAGCACCAGTCAAGGACATCTGAAGATTTAGTACTTTTCCTCACCTCACTCTCTATCCAGAGTGATGCTGCCCTTCCCTCTGATAAACTTGTGCTTTTTCTGCAAATGGAAACTAGCCTAAAATTCATCTATTTAAACAAATTATTTATGGAGCGCTTACAATCAGGCATTGTCTTAGGAGTTGGAGATCCAGGGGTACCTTTAAAAAGCAAAATCCCTGTCTTCTTAGAGAAAGATTCACCATTTTAATCTCTCAACACCTAATTGCTTCATTTAAGGTGCACAAAGCACATCCAGATATATATACAAAAGGAATACACACTGGCCTTTGATCGTGTCTCTGCTCATTTCAGGTATACTGTCCTGTCTCACCCCAACTGTGAATTCCTCAAGTTCAGGACCTCAGCGTCTTTGGATCTCTCTCAATGCCAAATACAAAGCCAGATCACCATGACTGCTCAAAACCCATGATAAACATCCCAGGCATTCGGGTATTATCTCATCATCCTAAATGACATTCTTGTGACACACAGAGAGAATGCTATTGGGCTTGTTATTTATATTCTTAAAACTTTGTTCAGTCTTCTTAAATAGATTAACCAAGAAAAAGCAAGTGGTCAAGCTGAGACAAGATTGTGACTCTTTGGTTTTCCATCCATATTTCTGATCCAAAGAATAATAAAGGATGGGAGGGGTCCTCTCTCAAGCAGCAAAAATGCTGGGACTAAGTCTGATCTTGTAAGATCTCAAGCAACTTGAAATATTATTGGTGATAATAACACCTACACATGATTAGTATTTTATTCTTTTCATTTAGTCATTCATTCAATAACAAATACCACCACCGACTACTCCCAAAAAATAGTAATGATAAGCAAGATGAATACCTTCAGGCTTCAAGATGCCTGCCTTCAGGGATCTGCTATGTTTTCCTCTTTGATCTTTTAAGATCTTTCCAAGACAGTTTGGCAGCCACTGTGAGCCTTGGGCAATATAGCCTAATGTTTCAAACCCCAGGCTCTGGAGTTTAACTGCAGGACACAGAGTAACATAGTTAATTCTTCAAGCTTCATTATATTCATGATAGTGTTGAAATTTTCCATCTAGGGGGTGGGGCATAGCAGTCATGGTTCAAACTAAAGGGATTTATTACAGGAATTGGCTTATGTTATGCCCAGATTTCAGGATCCCCAGGAAACCACATCAGGGAGCCAGCCAGTCCGATGCAAAAGCATAAGAGTCTTTATTCGAGCTAGCTCGGCTCCCCCACCTTGCCGACACAGCGACAGGAAGCAGAGAGAGAGAGAACTCTGTGTGGAGAGGGGTTTTATAGGGGGTTGGAGTAAGGGGAGGAGAAAGGGCTGTGGCCTTGCCGATTGGCCAGGCGCAAGTCAGTGTCTTGTTCCTGGGTGTGGCTAGCAGAGGCTTAGACTTCCAAGAAGAAGCTCCGCCAAGGCAAGATGGAGGGCGTAGCACTTACCCTGGGGCAAGATGGAGGGCCTAGCCCTTACCCTGGGGCAAGATGGAGGGCCTAGCCCTCGCCCTTTCAGCTTATAGCATGTGGAGGTGGCTAAGTCAATCCACGTCTCTAGGGTAGGGGTTGGGAAGGAAACCAGTAGGCTGGAACACCGCAGGCAAGAGCTGAAGCAGGCTGTCCACCCACAGGCAGGTGTCCAAGGACTATTTGGTGGAGAGAAGAGCAATTATAGACCCAGCAGCTGTTTGCAATCTCTGAGCTCAAGGAAGAAGGCCTAACCACTCTTTTATTAAAGGCCTTCCAGCTAATGAAGTCAGGCCTAACTAGATGATCTCCCTTTAGATTAGATTGAAGTCAACTGATTAGCCACTTTAATCACATCTGCAAAATCCCTTCACTGTACTACCTAGATTGGTCTTTGAATAACTACAAGAAGGTATTTGTGCTACATAATAGTCCTTATCTTTTTTTGCCCTGAAACTCTGGGCCTAATCAGAACACACCAGCAAGGGAGTCCTGGGTGACATAGGATGGAATCCTAGTCAAGGTGACTCATCAAAAGGCATCACATAGGGTTATTAATTGTAAAGACTAAAGAGATGATGCACATAGTGAACTGGAATTACCATTTAGCAGATCATGCTCAGAAAAAAGAAATCAACAAATAAGTGTTGGTGAGGATGTGGAGAAAAGGGAACCCTTGTGCACTGTTGGTGGGAATGCAGACTGGTGCAGCCACTGTAGAAAGCAGAATGGAGTTTCCCCAAAAAATTAAAAATAGAAAGCAGTATGGAGTTTCCTCAAAAAATTAAAAATTATTCAAAGACCAATCTAGGTAATACAGTGAAAGGATTCTGGGAATATATATGAAGAAACCCTAAACACTAATTTGAAAGAATTTACACACCCCTATGTTTACTGCATTGCTACTTACAATAGCCAAGATTTGGAAGCAGGCCAAGTGCCCATCACTAAATGAGCGGATAAAAAAGCTGTGGTACATTTACACAATGGAATACTACTCCGCCCTAAGAAGAAGGAAATCTTACCTTTTGTGACAGTATGAATGGACTTAGAGGGTATTATGCTAAGTGAAATAAGCCAGCTAGAGAAAGACAAATACCATAAGATTTCATTTATATGTAGACTCTAATGAACAAAACAAACAAACAAAATAGAAACAGACTCATGGATATAGAAAACAGACTGGCAGCTGTGAGGGTCGGGGATGGGGTGGCTGGGTGAAATAGGTGAAGAGATTAAGCCAAACAAACAAACAAAAAACTCATAGACACAGACAATAGTATGGTGATTACCAGAGGGAAGGAAAATGCGGAGGGGAGGTAGAAAAGGGTAAAGGGGGATAAATGGTGATGGAAGGAGACTAGACTTTGGGTGGCAAACACAATACAATATACACATGATGTATTATAAATTTATATTTGACACCTATATAATTAACCAATGTAAGCCAAATGAATTCAGCAAGTATACATATATATGTATAGGAGTGACAATGTAACAGTTGGTCTGTAGTGTTAAAATGACAATCTGGTTTTCCTTACTCTTAAAAACCTTTGTTCTCACTGTATCGTGGTCACTACTCCACAGTTTGTGCTTTTCCTGGCTGAGTGAGAACACAGATGCACAAGTCAAAGAGAAAAGTGAGCAAAAGCTGTGTGGGAGGATTTGAGGTGAGAGGTTAGCAACATCCAAGGTTCCCAGACAAGTCAGATAAGGCAGAGTGACCCCTGCATGGGATTCCTACAGTAGGAAGCCTCTGAGGCTCTTGCACTGCAGGCTGCATGCTCCCCAGCCCTCCCTTAACAACCCCCTCTTCTGCGTGAGCTTCTGGAAAGCTGGCTAGAATGTAAATTTTCATTGTTCCTTTGCAATCTTCTTTGTAAACAGGATTTCACTTCGGAAATTCTTTATTATTTCCTTTCAGTTGACTATTTTTAGGCTACAAATTAAAAATTTGTGAAAAGCCTTTCCAAGTTTGAGACCAAATTTTGTTTGGGCAGATGGGAGTAATGTTTGGGTGGTTAAGAATCAGCAACAAACACTATTGTGAAGTGAATAATAATAGACATACTAACATACAGAACTTAAGCTGTCAACACAAATTAATTCTCTTGCTATAACTTTGGCAGGGAAACAGAAGCAGCAATTTACCTAGTCTAGGTTCAGCCCCCTCCTAAGACATCCCGAAATGATCTTCTAGAACAGTGGTTCTCAACCTTGGCTGCACATTAGACTCACCTGGGAATCTTGTTAAAATCCTGATTTCTGGGCCTCATCCTCTGGAAATTCTGTTTCTTTGTTACTAATGATGAGGCCCAGAAATCAGGATTTTAACAAGATTCCCAGGTGAGTCTAATGTGCAGCCAAGGTTGAGAACCACTGTTCTAGAACATCATTGACATTAGCCAGGCATCCACTTACCTGATCCCATCACATATTCTCCTGGCTCACACTAGCCTTGTGTGACTGACATTTAAAATATCTACATTATAAGATGTCAATCAATATGGTACCCCAAGGTTATAAGCTATTCAGTGATGCATTTATATAGACTTCCAATTTTAAAAACTAAATTCAACCACCTTTAAGTCACCAAATAAGTATTTGTTAAGTCCCTCTTAGATGTCAGAAATTCTTTTTTTATGATGAAATTATAGCTAAGAACAGGACAGAGTTCCTTCTCCCATGAGGCTTCCATTCTTTTTCTTTTTAATTATATTTTTATTGAATTAAGAGAGGAGAGAGAGATAGAAGCATTAACGATGACAGAGAATCATTGATCAGCTGCCTCCTATGGATTGAGCCCAAAACCTGGGCATGTGCCCTGACCAGGTTGATGCTCAACCATTGAGCAACACCAGCCAGGTGAGGCTTACTTTCTAATGAAGCTCCTGAGACATTAAACTAGTAAACAAATACCAAATAATGTATATTGTAGTGAGTGCTGCCAAGGAAAATGGCCTACATTCAAGAGGGATTGTGACTCCAGGTTGTAACTTAAAAACACTGAGAGATCTTATTATTTAAATAAGCATTTGTATATTCTTTGATATAGCCCAGTGATGGCGAACCTTTTGAGCTCGGCGTGTCAGCATTTTGAAAAACCCTAACTTAACTCTGGTGCTGTGTCACATATAGAAATTTTTTGATATTTGCAACCATAGTAAAACAAAGATTTATATTTTTGATATTTATTTTATATATTTAAATGCCATTTAACAAAGAAAAAGCAACCAAAAAAATGAGTTCGCGTGTCACCTCTGACACACGTGTCATAGGTTCGCCATCACTGAGCAGATCAGTAATGTCAGTACTGTCAGCAAAGCTACATATTTGGTGCATTTTGTTCTGAAGTTGCATCCAAGTGTAATGCCATACTTTATTTTTTTCACCAAAAGAATTTAGTGAAAAAGAAATGTTAACATTTAAAACAATTATTTAACACACTTCTCTTAAGCAGGAAGTATTTAAAAGTCAGTATATTTTTTTATTATTTATTTTCATTGTTGAAAGTATTACAGATGCCCCCTTTTTTTTGTTTGTTTTTTTCCTATTGATCCCCTTCAGCCCACACTGGCCCCTCCCAGGCCTTCACCATAATATTGTCTGCGTCCTGGGCTATGCATATAGGCATATAAATTCCCCAGTTAATCTCTCTCCACCCACCCCCACTTTCTCTCTAAAATTCATCAGTCTGTTCCATGCTTCATTGTCTCTGGATATATTTTGTTCATCAGATTTCACGTATGAGCGATATCATGTGATACTTATCTTTCTTTGACTGGATTATTTCATTTAGCATAATACTCTCCAGGTCCATTCATGCTGTTACAAATGGTAAGAGTTACTCCTTTTTTCAGCCAAGTAGTATCCCATTGTGTAAATGCATCAAAGTGTCTATTTTACAATCTTTAAAGGAAGACTTAATATCTGAAAATCAAGAATGAACCCCAGTATGGTCAAAAGTAGAGATGTGTCAAGAGAAAATAGAAAGAACATGCCTGTGGGTCCTGGTTGATGGAATTCAGCAAGACTCAGCAAAAATTATACACATTAGGAAATCTGCAAAAAATTTTTGCACAGTATTGAGGTCACTCTCTATTTTCTAGTTAGAAAAGGAAGCATTTGCATTGTTTCAGTGGTTGATGGAAAAGTGCCAAATTTGCAGCAGATAAGGAGCTCAGTTTGGTTTTTTACTCAAATCTACACAATTCGGACCTACTTTTTGTAGTCTATGTCCTTAGAAATTGTCCTGTCATTGGCTAAGGAATATTCACAGTCAAACCATTTTATAAATGATAAGCTTGACTTAATTTTTTTTCTACTCAGTATATTAGCCCATTCATCAAAAATATACATAAAAGGCAGCCTTCTTAGGCTATGTGGAAGACATACAGCAGTGTGGTTGCTGCAAAAAGTCAAGCTCAGCCAAAATTCAAAAAATTAACTCTCAATTTTCTTTGCCTAAATTACACATTTCTCCTCATTTAAAAAAAAGTATATATATACTAACCCCTTTACCTCATGTAAAAAATATTAAGAAAAATAGTCTCCACAGGATTTTCCTCTAGACACATAAATTTCTTTTGCTGTGGTAAGATTCTATTTGGGACAGTGGAATGAGCAAACTCTATAGTAAATGCTTTGCACATCCTTTCTCATTTAATCTTTTCAACAACTCTGTGAAAAATTATTGTCTTCATCATCATCATCATCATCATCACCATCAACATTCCTATTCTATAAATTACAAAGGTCAAGTAAATTGTCCAAGTTCAAAGAGCTAATGCAAAGCAGAACAGCAATGTTACCTATTGTCCCTTGCCTCAAAAGTCCTAGTAAAACTCTGACCTACCTAGATTTCATGAATATTTCATCTACCTCTCTAAAACACTTACTTTTTACTTTATATTGGGAATCATATATTTCTCCTATTAGCTCCCTATGAGAAGAATACCTGCCTGGTATTTCTTACAGTTACAGTTTATAGCAGCAACTAAATAACTGCCATAATCTTCTGCCACCATTGTAATCATCATGGACATTGTTTGAGATCTTACTATATACCTAAGTGTTTTAATTTGTTTTAAAATGTAATTCTTAAATTAATCCCAGGGGATATGGATACCACTACTATTCCCATTTTGTTAAATGAGAGGACTGAGACTTGGGAGGTTTCTTTCTAAGATAACAGGATAAACATATGAATGAATAAACTAATAATAAGCACGTCAAACAGAGTTATTTAAAATACATTTGGGCTTCTAAAATATGCCAGGTGTTCTTCTAGCTAGTAAGCAATAGAGTAGGCCTGAACTCCAGTGGTAGGGAGACAGAAATGAAGACTTCACAGTGATGATAATTGCCACAGCAGGAAAAATCCAGGAAGGAGGTAACAAAACCATTCATTTTTGTGAAGATTTGATGTTACAATTTTGTAGAGCGTGGTTACAGAGGGAACAATGAGAAGATACCTTTGAGGAAAAACCTGAAGGTTCTGGCTGTTCCAGTCTGATAGAAGAGCAGATTCGAAGGACAGGTTTGGTTTATTTAAGGAGATTAAAGAGATCATTGTATCTTTGCCAAGGAGGGCAATTATAAGGAATGATATCAGAATGAACCACATGGCTGCTTCTGGCTTTGTAGGACTTTGTAAGGACTTTGTATTTTAGTGAGAGAAACATGGAGACCATTGGAAAGTTTTGAATGGAGGATTGTCACAATAGGACTAGTGTTTTTAAATGAATGGATCTTGATAATATACCATGCTGAATGAAATGAGTCAGATAGAAAAAGTCAAGAATCATATCAATACAATATAATGTATATAATGTATTATGATGTATCAAAGAATTGAATACTTAAAACCTATATAATTTTATTAACCAATGTCACTCCAATAAATTTAATAAAATTTTTTAAAAATAAACAAAAAGGTCACTCTGGCAGTATGTTCAAGATAGACTATTGGAAATAGTGTGAAAGAAGGGAGGCCACTTAGATAAATTATATTAAATTACATTGTAATAATCTCATCTAGAAAGGAGGGTAACATAGATCAGGCAATAGGAGTAAGTTTTTAAAGTAGTTAGATTGTGGATATATTTCCAAGGTAAAGTTGATAAAGTTTGATGACAAATTAAGTGTGAACAAAAGGGATAAAGATACCACTGAGTTTCTAGTCTCAGCAACTAGATAGAGTGGGGTAGAAAAGGAAAGTCAAAAGTTTAGTTAATTTAGTTTAGAAATAAAGTTTGAGTCGCCTGTTAGAAAATTGCAGATGTTGGATGGGCAGCTAGTATATGAGTCAGAACTCCCCAGACTGGACCGAGAAATCAAGGAGCCTTCACCACCTGGATTACTTAAATCCATGAGACTGAGTGAGTTCACCCAAAGAATGAGTCTACGTAGTGAAGAAAAGAAACCCAGGGACTGAATACTGGGACATGCCCGATTTAGAGAAAAGAAAGATGTGGAAGTCTCAGCAAAGGAGACAAAGAAAGAGCCAGTCATAGAGGAGGAAAACCAGGAGAGTCGATGTTCCTGGAAGAATGAGTTCCAAAAAGGAGGAATGATGAACAGGGTCAGATGCTGCTGCTGGGGTAAGACCTGAACTGAGAACTGGCATTGGGTGTCGGTCTGATGTTGACCCCTCCAGCCTCTGTGGACTAAGGAGCACGAACATTTAATGGCCATTTGGGTAACGTGTCCCATATCACCTGGGCCTTGGATTTTATCCCAGTTATCAATACCACAAATATAGCTGACTTGGGAAAGCTCAATCTTTCTAGTTGCAGATTTTTGTTCTCTTTTGAGCAAGTTCCTTTGTGCACTATTATTATTATTATTATTATTATTAGGACTTTTTTAAAAAATTAGATGTTTATTTTTGTGCTTATGTGTGAGTGTGTGTACATGTGTGTGTTTTCCGTTTCCAAGCCAGAGCTGCTTTGATCCTAGGAAAGCGAATACTCAGCATTCCATCCCGATGAGGACTGCTGCTAAGCCCCATATTTGCTTTTCTCCTCCCCTGCTAGCTTAAATTCTGCAGAGGCCAATTAAACTGCCTACGCCAGCATCAAACACAACATGCACTATCTCAACATGGAGGTGATTATAAACAGCCAACTACACTTTCGCACAGGTTCTGAGCTGTGCATGGGGTGTTTTCACTTTCCATGAACTGTCTTTTGAGTAGAAACACATTGTAACTTGCAGTGCGCACAGGTTCTCAGGAGTATTGCCGTTAACTTCAGGAAGACACCTGCGCTGAGCTTCCTCCTCATAATTAGGGAGGTCAAGTCATTCCTGTCGTCTGTGTTTTTCAGTTCTTGTCCATGTTCTGAGACCCGATGATTAAGTTTGATGTATGACTCACTCACTGAAGTCATTATAAAAAAGTAAATAAAACATTTTAGCAGTGTCTGAAAAACTCAGAGGAAAGTAATTCCTGCTAGGGGGGAAAAATGAGGCCAGAAAGTTCTTAAGAGTATGAAAATATAAAAGTTTGTATACCTCACAGGAATACTTGTCTCAATCTACCCTGAACAAACATATTGGAAAATTATGTTTTCATTGAAAAATTGCTTCTATTTAAAATGCTAGAGAAGGCTTGTGTGTTAAATAAGGAAATCATATTATTCCCAAGTTACATCTGAATCTACATTACTTTTCTCCTTTGTTATTTATAAGAAAAACATTTATGTTAATTTTATAGATATGCAAATATTGGCGAGAAGATATTCTAAAATCGCTTAAGCTACTAACCAGTAGACAATACAAATGACAAACTGGGGTGATGTTGCTTACTGTCTCCACCAGGTAATGAATGGGTCATGGTAATGGTGTGCAGGTGGCCCAGTGAAAATTAGGTGATCTGATAAATTAGTAAGAGGAGTTATTGGGTGCTAATGTGTGCTTGGAAGAGGGCTACATGTGATCGCAGACACTCACAGCAGTTCCAGGCTACTGAGTGCTTTCAAACAGCAGTTTCTTGAAGAATACCATTCATTCATTGATTCATTTATTTTCTCAACCATCCTCACTGAGCATTGCCATGGGCTAGGAGCTCTATTTGCCAACAGAGGGATTTCAATGGAGACAATTTCAGAGCAGATGGATGGTAGCTTGATTCCATGAGAGGCCAGGAGAGGGAGACATTTTATCCCCTTCTACTATTTGCCTCACACTATATGGGCACCTAGGAGGATGCACGCACAAAATCCGAAGTTTGCCAATTAATTTTTTAGTTGATTTCAGAAATGAAGGGAGAGAGAGAGATCAATGATGAGAGAGAATCATTGATAGGCTGCCTCCTGCACACTCCACACTGGAGTTCTAGCCTGCAACCTGGGCATGTGCCCTGACCAGGAATGGAGCAGTGAACTTCTAGTTCACAGGTCTACACTCAACCACTGAGCCATGCCAATGGGGCCAAAGTTTGACAATTCTTATCTCAAATGTCATTTCTTTCCTAACCCATCCAATCTAAACTGTTTGCCCCATTATGTCTTCTTAGTTCTCTATAATGATCCTTTATAGCATTATCACAAATTTCAATTTTTATAAAACATTTGTGAGTGAGTTATTTAATCATGTCTCTCCTACTACAGGCAACATCCATGAGGACAAAGAGTTCGTAGGACTTGGTCACCATTATATATTTGTGTAAAGCAGTCTCTAAATCACATGGGCAATTAATTGGACATTCTTACAAACTAGAGGCCCGGTGCATGAATTTGTGCACAGGTGGGGTCCCTCGGCCTGGCCGGCAATCAGGGCCAATCGGGGCTGGCAGGTGGTTGGCCGGCCACTGGAGTTTGGCTGTGGGAGTGCACTGACCACCAGGGGGCAGCTCCCGCATTGAGCATCTGCCCCTGGTGGTCAGTGCATGTCATAGCGACCACTTGACCGGTCTTTCGGTCAACCAGTTGTAACGGTCGCTTAAGCTTTTATATATATACTAGAGGCCTGTTGCATGAAGAGATTCGTGCAATAGGCCTTCCCTTCCCTTCCCTTGGCTGCTGGCACCAGTTTGCCTCTGACACCCGGGACCCAGGCCTTCGCTCTGGCGGGCCTCTAGCCGGAGCTGGCCCCAGAGCCCTCAGGCTTCACTGCTCCGGCCCCAGGGCCGTCAGGCTTCACTAAGCCACTTGGAGCCTGTGTATGCAAATTAACCGCCATCTTTGTTGGGTTAATTTGCATACTCTCCTGATTGGCTGGTTAGCGTAGCAAAGGTACAGTCAATTTACATGTTTGTCTATTATTAGGTAAGATATATATTATTAATAACAAATACAGCAGAATTCCTTTCTAGGCATCACCTCTTATTTGCTAGACATTTTTTTAGTTTTTTTTTTATCCATTTGGCTTCTATTCCAGATCATTTATATTGGCATATATTCTTTTCTCCAGGCCTCCCTTTAAATTGCCAATGTCTTCCTGAATCTAGATGTTCTAGAATTGTTTCTTATACTTCTTGTATCCTATTATAGTTTCAGGTACAAACCACTTAAATGTTTGCGATGGAAAAATGGGGGGAGGTACCTTTATTGAAACTACCAGTTCTTAGAACTTCACACCATGGAACATCAACACAGAGCATAGGTCTCAGCCCAAGTCATGTTGGTGGTTCCTACACATCTGTCAGTCTCTCCCTCCTCCCAGTAGCTTCAAGGCCCAGATTTACTTTGCCTCAGTATCCAACATCCTTTGGTTATCCAAGTTTGCTCTGCAAGGTCCTTCACTTTTACACCACTCTCTGTTTTACTTTCTTCTGAAATACACAGCACCTAGTTTTCTTGTTTTCACATTATTTTCATCGGCATATCTCATCTTAAAATTCATGCATACTAAAGTTAAAAATTCTTGTGACTGAACAGAAAGTATACAGACCTAAATTTCTGTATATCTGAGTTCTATTAATGAAGAAATTGGATTTCCTAACAGTTGATGAGATCTATATGCTGTATGTTCACAACCTTTGAGCTTATTTGGTATTCCTTCAAAAATGGTAGTTTCTTCTTATCACTTATTTTAAATATTTTACCTATTATCATGCTACTAATAGAATATCAACTAGGCGCCAAGCACTGTAGAAGACACTTTAGAGTTGATTTGTTGACAAACGTTGACCTTAAATTTTCATGATACCACAGTGTCCTAATTTTCCTCCTTCCCACTTATTGCTGTTCATTTCTTTTAATTGACTTTCTAAATGTTTAATAGTTAGGGATCTGTCCTAGGCCCTCTTCCCTATTCTTCTCTTGCCATAGATTATTTCCATCTAGATCCATAACTTTAAATATGACATAGCCCCAAAATGTATATCTTCCTGCCCTTTAAATCAGACTCTGAAATATAACTTCTTAAAATGTTACCTCCATCTGAATATCCAGTGGACATCTCAAAATTATCATGACCAGCCTGGCTAGTGTGGCTCAGTTGTTGAGCTTCCACCCACAAACCAGGAGGTCATAGGTTCGATTCTCTGACAGGGCACATACTAGAGTTACAGGCTCAACTCCTGGTGGGAGGCATGCAGGAGGCATCCAATCAATGTTTCTCTCCCATTGATGTTTCTATCTCTCTATCCCTTTCCCTTATGTTCTCTAAAATCAATAAAAATATATAAGCTATCATGACCAAAATTGGTTTTCCTTTAGTATTTATCATGTCCCCAAGTTGCAACCAATTACCCAGTTACTAAAACCCCAAAACTCCAGTCCACCCTTGATCCCTCCCTTTTGATATCTAATCATTATCAAATTTTATTTCTTTTATTTCAAATCATATCTTGAATCTATGCACCTTCTCTAAGTTACATCAATCCACTGTATTTCATCAGGCCTACATCTCACACACACTATTTTAAGGTCCTTGTTCCCACCACTGACCTCCATAATCTATTCTCCATACAAGTAGCTAGACAGATTTTACTTAAAAAAGAGAGAGAGAAGCCATGTCCTCCCCTTGCTCATGACCCTTTGACTACTCTTAAAATTAGATCAGAAACACCTCATTGCATTTTATCATGTGCCCTTAAATTTGGCCCTGCCTCCAACCCTCACTTCATCTGCTGCCACTCCCTCCCTACCTCACTCTCTGGCCCCACAGTTTCCCTCCAGGGCCCTGAATATGTGGAGGTCCATTCTCCCTTCAGGACTGGTAAGATGAGAAAGGTGAACAATTTTGCTTCATAGTAGAAGAACATCTCTGATATTAAACACACTTGAACTGGTGTTGAACTTGAAGTTTCATTTCCTTATCCTGTGTCTAATAAGTCATTGCTTCTGTGTTTGTCTCTGATACTACTGCTTTCTCAAAGTCAGAATTTGGATCTTCTTATACCCTCTTATCCTAGGGCATCTCAGAAGTTTGCTAGATGAATGGATAAATGAGTAAGTCAATACAGAATGCATAAGCGCCCATCGGACAGGACTTTCCCTACCTTTAAAAGAAAGCTAAGCACATTGGCTCTCCTTTCCCCCAACACTTTCCCACTTATTTGAGGTAGCACTGAAGTAAGAATAACTAGAACCAGACTCTACCTATCTATCTATTAAATTTGTCATCTTAATCAAATAGCAACTCTCTTGAAGCCTTAATTATGAAATGAAGGATTTGGAATAGATTGGTGGTTTTCCAACTTTCTAAATGAAATAAAAATTTTAAAACAAAATTATATAATGGGCTGAGATATGTGACTCATTTAAAAATGATGCTGCCTTGTAGAATAGACTGGTGTTCTTGGAGTCCTGCCTATCAGTAAACCCTTTTGTCCCTGCCTCTGGGGATCCCAGGGCTCTGCAAAGCCCAGTTCAAAAACCACTGGACTCAAAAGTCTCTGAGGCCCCTGGTAGATCTAACATTTCATGATTCCAACTCTGAAATAAACAACAGATGTTGCCAACTAAAGCCGAATGAAATGTATTCATGCACTCCCTTAAAAATTAAATGGAGGACTTTTCTCCCCTTTTAAAATCAAGCAAAATTCATTGCTTGGAATTCTGACAGAGTATACAAAGAGCCTTTTAAATGCTAAAGAACATTCATAAATGACTTTGTCACAAAGTGTTATAAGATTTTGCAAAATTGAGCTTATGTAAGTTTTTGCTGACTTGAAGTGTTATTGATTAGAAAATACCTTCTACCCTCCGGGCCATGTGTGCCTCAGAAGGTTTCAGATCCAGGAACTCAAGTCGTCTCACCTATGTACTGGAAAGGTCAACCCACCATGGAAACCCATTAAAACACTCGCGTACATTCACTCAGCTTGGAGGTTGAGAGTGGCAGATCCAATCTCACCCAGAGCCACATTGCAGCCTCCAGGAGGCTGATGTAATTCTCCTGCGACTTTGTGGTTTAAATGGAATTGATTATTTTAAAATATTAGATATGGCATTGCTGGCTTTTTCACATTGCATTAAGCACCCCCATACATGGAGCTAGGAGACTAGTAGACAAATACGTAGAGTAGCACATACCGTCTCCCTCTCTCATACATATGCATGTGCACACACCTGCATATGAGCACACACATACAATGAGAAGATAACAGTGTTAATAGCTTACATATGTGTAGGAATTTACTATTATAAAAGATGTTAAAACATAGCAGTTCAATCGGTCCCCCTGACAAGTTTGTAAGTTAGGTATCTAAGAGCTTCTATGTACCAAAAAAAGAATGCACTAAGTAATTTCCATACACTTATCTCGCTTAATGGTCCCCATATTTCAAATGAAAAGATGGCAGCTCTAAGACTTCAAGTGGCTTACTCAGTTTCCCGGTGCCAAAAAGGACAGATTGGTGAATAAAAACCCAGACTATGAACTGTGGAGGGCAACATTCCTCTCACATAGGTTTGACTAGTCCCAGAGCAAAATGTGGGCTGTCTTTTAGGTGACAGTTGACTCTGTCAGAGCAGCTTTTGGTAAAACAGTTGCTTTGGATGCTTTTCTAATGTGAGAGCTAGACTTTTTCAGGTCCTTTCATGCCCACTATCCAGGCTCTCCCTTAAGTTGGTTGGCAACATTTTTGAGAAGCTGGGTAAAGGCAGATCTGCAAACTGGGTCACCTAAGGTTCATCTTACTGATCTTGACCTCATTCTTCCCAGTGCTTATCCATAGTAAGATGTTTCTGATTAGAGGAGTAACACTGAGGCAATGGTTTGCGTCCTCCTCCATACATTCCGTCTTCCCAATAGAATGGTAACCTCAATCCCCTGCTTTCCATTTCCTCTATTGAAGTTGACATTATATTTTTGTCTTCAATGTGATAAGATATATGATCTTCCTTGTCTCCTTAATTTACAGCTGGCAAGATTGGCTGACTGGTCTTGTAGGAACAAGAGAAATGTGATTATTAGCTTTAGTGGTTTAGGAACCTTATACTACTGGGTCTCATTAATAGGACATCAGCCAAGAAATTTCATTCACATACAACTTAAGCCTGTTGTGCAAAATCTCAAGAGCCTGCCATAGCCTGGAAGTTGTGAAAACGATCCTGGATTAAGCTGTTCTGTGAGGAAGGAACGAGAATCGCCCAAGATAAACTACCACGCCTGTAAGTAAATGGTACAGAGCTTCTTGGGAGGAAGAAAGATAAACGATTTCCTTGATTACAAGTCTCTCATTCTTACAGAAAACCTATTCTGCAACCCTGCGACTGTGTCATTGGAAAAGCACCGTCTGCCACTGGCTCAGCTCTAATGAAGAAAGAGTTCAATACAGTAGTGATGGATCCTCTCAGATGCCCCATTCATCCTGGGGGAAGCTGCTCTGACCACTTCCTGAAGCAGCGTGCCTCTCCCCTGCTGCTTTTTTCTTTGTGGAAGGTGATTTTTCCGAGGAAGTAGGACAAGGGAGGGAAGTCAAAGATATGGTGCCACAGCCCTGGCTGGCGTGGCTCAGTTGGTTGGGTATTGTCTCAGGCACTGAAAGGTTGCTGGTTCAATTCCTGGTCAGAGCACATGCCTGGATTTTGGGCTTTATCCATGATAAGGGGTGTACAGGCGGCAGCTGATCCATGTTCCACTCTCACATCCATGTTTCTCTCTCTCTCCCTCTCCTTTCCTCTCTCTCTGAAAACCAATAAAGAATCTTTAAAAAAATAAAAAGATGTGGTGTCACAGTCCTGCTGTTAGCCCCAGAACCTACCACGTAGATCTTGGCATACCTGACAATTTCTCCAAGACCAACCCAATTTCTGGCCATCACTTCACTAGACATCAGCAAAGTCCCTCTAGTAGAAAAAATGCAAAGGCAGAGAAAGCAAGGAAGAAGAAGCCAAGGAGAGCAAGATTAAAGGTGCCATGAAAATAGCAAAATCACTTTGAGAAAGAAGAATCATAATTTACTTTCTCTATGGTTCTGGAAACAAGCACACTTAAATCATGGTTTTAGTGAACATATTTTCCATACCAAAAACTGTTGGGACAAATAACCTCACAAGGAACCTTTGCAACACTTCTGAAGGTGAAATATGGCACTAAAAAAATGAGTGTTTAGAACACATCAATAGATTTGGAGTCAACAGCAAAGTAGATTTCAAAAAGGACATTGTCCAGAAAATTCAAATATTTAAATTTACTGAAGTCATTCACTCAGTATAAAATTACTATTTTATATCAATGCATTAGTGAGTAGAACAGACTGAAAGACCTTGAACACTCAATCTCTTCAGGCATCAATTTGTGCAACTCTAAATTGAAGGGGGATAATAGATCATCTCTAAGGTCCCTTCATACACCGATATTCTATAATTTATTCTCCATGCTATAATGATTTTGCTTCAAAAGCAGAGTGTGAGAATGCACACCTACACACACACTCACTAACAAATTTGGAATTTGCCATTATTAACTTGTATTATAGCAAATACTATTTGCTCTTTTCCCTCATATATTGGTCTTTTAATCAAAAACATACCTCCAGGTCTTTGCCCAATGAAATAGGATGGTGTCTAAATATTCGATAAATAGCCAGAAAGCACACTTCATTATACCTCTGACATCTTTTGTCATCATAACTCTCTATCGTACGTGTCAGCTTCTAACTCCATAATGAAATCACAATAGCCAATCTCAGAGCTCCCCAGTGTTCCCCGAAGCTTAGCCAAAGCCTGGTTTCATCAGCCTCTCTCCACTTTCTGGTAAAGAAAGGAATGACAATATCACGTACTTGAACTGGGAGATGAATGTTTAACAGCCCCAATGTTCTGTAAGTTTCTTAACTTCTTTAAGTCTCAGTTTCTGTAACTGTAAGTGGGTATAAGAATAGCTATCTACCTCATAAAACTATTGTGAGGAACAAATAAAATAATGAATATAAAACACTGTATCTGGTATACACTTTTTGTTCTCCAAAGCTATTAAAACCAGCTCTGGACTCTGAGAACAGCCACTTCTTTAAGAGCTATTGATGTTTGTATCAACTTCTCCTCAGACAACTAGCCTCTGGCTTCCCATTCTAAAATTAGGGGGAAAAAATGGGTACTTGATTCTTATTTTGTGTGAATATGAGTTGTATTCTTTTCTTTAGAGTGTTTTTACTCTTAGTTGCCTAAAACTAATCCACAATATTTTAAAATCAGAAAAATATATTTAAATATGAGTCAATCCAAAGTCTCTTTCTCACCAGTGTCATAAAGCTCAAAATAATGTAAGCCATCTTATATCACTAACGACCTCCTTTCAAACATAACTGCTATATGGTAGTCATTTTAGTTACTAACACCTCAGCAAAAAGCATAAACATTCAGTTATATGAGATGATACAACAGACTAGTAAATATTGATGAGTGAGGAAATGGTGAAATAATAACCTTAGCACAATGACTTTGGAGGGGAAAGTAATTTCAGGAAAGGTACTGTGGAAGAACGTTCAGGAAAAGGGTGTAAGGGGCCACAAGGAAACCCTAGGAGGCTGCTAGAATAGGAGGGAGGATCAGTGCTGGGAGGAAGATAAAGCTTCGAAATGACACACATTACATGTAGCTTAGAACCAGCCATGCACTGGTGGTAAATGGAATATGTCCCGGTGACTGATTTCTAGGCAACAGATGCTGGCTTCACTCAAACTATTTTGGTTTTCTAAACAGAACAATCCCCAAGACCAATGTGTGGAAAAGACAAATAGTACTTTCAACAGAGCTCTTAAAAGTAAATATTTATTGTTATTTTTGTAAGGCGTTGGAGTGTCATGTCAATTGTGGAAATCATCTGCCTGAATTGCAAAAATACCATAATCTCTCTATAATGATCAAAGTATTTGGGGGTTTTCCTTCTTAGCAAACACTTCTGTGAAAAGCTATGGTTGTCTCTTGTATATCATAAGAATTATAATTCTGGGAGATTATTAAAAATGATCCAATGATTTGACTTGAGGAATCCTGTTAAAAGACTGCACAGTTCCTTTTAGCATCGAATCAATGCCTGTTCCCAGGCCCCTTTCTAGTACATCAGGCCATCCATTGAAGCCCCCTCACACAATGGCCTTATCTAGTGCAGACCAGCTGCACTCGTGGCCTCAATGTTGCACACCTCTTTTTTGCAGTGCTCTGCTGATCCTGGACTTGACCATGTAAAGTGTAACTTGCTTTAGCCAATGGGACACAGCAAACTTGATACAAGCAGAGTCATACATGTTTGGGGCTTCTCTTTTGCTTTTTGACCTCTATCTTGACATCACACTTGGACTGCCCTATTGAAAGAGAAGACACATGGAGAAGACACGTGTCTCTGTTGCTCTAGCTGAGGCCCATACATGTGAAAGAGGCCAGATAAGATCAACAAAGCCATCTACCAATCAATAGAGCAAAAATAAGTGCTTACGGTTGATTCCCATTTAATCAACTATCATTTTGTTGTTTGTTATGCAGCATCATTGCAGCCTTAGAAAACTAACAAGGACCTTATGCTTTCACCAAAACTAACCAGTGCTAAGTCTTAGTCCAACAAGGTCCTGCTTGATGCTGGCTAACTTATATGATTTTTTACAGTGTGTTATAAGAGAGGATAAATTTATGCCATTTGGGGTTGCTTTATTAGGAACTTTTACATATTTCCTATGTGTGATGTAGGGATTCAGGACAGACAGCAAGAAACTAAAACTTGAAAGTACTGTAACTCTGTCATATGGTGCTTGATAGGTGGGTGAAAACCCCCAGGCAAGAGCAAGAGGAGTGGTCCAATCAGCCTATGGGGGCAAGTATCAATAGAGAGCTGATGTCAGGGAGGCCAACCTGGAAGGAGAGGCATCCTGAGGTGAGCAAGCACTGCATGGTTGGTAAGATTCTAGGTGCAAATTTCACCCACAGACCAGAAAGGTGATGGCATTACAGATAATGAAAACAAGTAACAAGACTATGTTTCTATTAGTACAGGCAGGCAGAATCCCCAGCCTAGAGCAATTGAAGTCAGGGATTTAGTTTTAAGGCAACAAAGAGGGAAACTTAGCCTGAGCTGGCAGATCTTATTGGCAACGAAGCAGAAATCAAGTAATTAGAACCAGTGGAAAGTCAGAGCCTGGCCCAAAACAAAACAGGGTGGATTTGATGCTAAGCACTCTGAATGTTGAAGTCAGGTGAATATTTTTCTTCAGGGTTGTAGATTTGGAGCAGAGGAAAAAGTGATAGAAACTAGGTTACTTGCCCTGAACTTAAAAAAGTAAATCAGTATGCCAGTTCAGTATGATTTGAGTAAGTTTTAGCATTAAAAAGGATATTGATTTTAAATACCAATCAGGTCTTTAAGCATAATATAATCAATAAAGAAATTTTTGAAAAGAAGTTTTCAAATTGTATGTAACTTGAAGTGGTACTTATACAGACACAGGCTAAAAAAAACAGCTAAAACTATTATTCAGGAAACTCAGACTCTTGAAAACTTTTAATGATTGAAAAATAATCTCTGCTTTGGCCTAAATTATTTTGCTTGACTATTTAAATTGATCAAATTCATCAATCATTGCTCAACTTTATACCTCATTTTGCCTTTGTACAAACAAAGTCTTTCTAATGGTTATTCTAATTGTAGGCAATGAGCTCCAAAAACCAACTCAAGAGTCATGGCAGCCCGACCTCTATAACTTAATACCTGCAAACCTTTCAAAATTGGAGGCAAATTAAATCTAAAATAAAAACATAACACTCGGGGCCTCAAATATTATATGTGTTCGTGTGTATGTTGCACACTTTACTGCAATTTATTACACTAGGGATGGACAGCATGCCTTGCATAAAAGTATCCTGAAAACAGTATATCTGATTCATAATTAGTTTTCCTTCATAAACTGGACTGTAGATTAATCTAATCACATTGCATACATTGGTATATTAGCTTTTCTTTGCTTGTGCTTGTTTTACTCCAAAGTCTCAAACACATTTGTCAGCTTTATCTGCTATGGGCAGAAAGAGCTTGAGGTAATCACTCAGTGGTTTAGAATGCAAGGGAAGGCGAGCAGAAGTGTGCTAATGTAGATGAGAGTAACAAAATCAGAGAAAGTGTCCTCCACTCCATGAGAAGAAATTAATTTGAACTTCCTACACACTCTTGAGATTAGTATTTTTTCTACAAAATTATAGGACGGTTTAAGAAAAACCTAGTATGGTGTGTTCTAAAATTGATTACATGGAATCCAGAAAATCACTTCTTCTTCAGTTAAATTTCCAAGTAAAGGATTTTTTTCTCACATTTCATGTAAGCAGACTGATTATAGAGTGATCACATTGCAGAAAATATCAGAGGAGTCAAGTAAATTCAATTGTTTATTAAATATAACCTTCCTGGTGACTCACAACACTCATACATAGAGACAGGCAGCATCATGCTCTCCCATGGATGTGTTATTGATTCAAATCTCCCTTGCCCTTTAAGAAGCCATGCTTTTGATAAACGCTCACGCTGCAGATCATTATTGCTCATATGTCCAAAGTCATCCTTGATCAGCTTCTTCCAGCTAGGACCCTCTCCATTTTTTTATGCAGTGATGCCTACCTGGACACATACAGAATGAGCCAGACTCTTGTTCTTAACTTTTGATTGCCAACCTCTCAAAAGCTTATGCTTGGGCTTTGTTGTTTTTCCTTCCCCATCGCTAGCTCTCTTTTCACTGTCAGCATGCGTTGCTGTCAGTATCACTTGTGGCTATTGTAAATGCCTCACCGCAATCAAAGCTATCAAGGTGTGGAAACTTGAACAAGACAGAGTTTCAAACAACTCCACGCCAGCAAAATATTTACAACCATGAAATCTAGTTCAAGTAGAATGAAGGACAGAAGAAAAGATGTCCCAAAATAATGGCATCCTATCCAGGACAGTCAGATATTTTTTTCATGAAATGGATTGGGGCAGTACACTGTCCTTTCTCTTAGAGCCCATGGCTCTTGGTGCTATTCATGGATGAGTCTTTACAGCAGTCATCAAACTGATCACATCTCTGAACAACTGACCATGCCTGAAGCTCTTTGAAGGCATTATCATTGCCTCTCAGCATCCCGCACAAGGCAGCACACAGGCAAAACACAAGGCAACACACAGGTGCTCAACAAATATTTGTTGAATTAGTCCTTTCCTCTAAAAGATTCATCATAATCAACTGACGTACAAATTTTTTTCAGTTTGATAGATTTTTTTTATCAGTTGTTTGAAAATAAAGTCTATGATTTTGGTTTTTTATTAGAAAAGTAGTAATACCTATTCATTACAGTGCATTTGAAAAATATAAACTTTCAAAGGCACATCTAACTATATTATTTACTTTTTTACTAATATATTGTCAGCATCTTGCCATGTCATTGAATGTTCTTCTACAACACTGTTAATGGCTGATAGTATTCCATTACATGAACTATCATTATTCTTTTTATTCAGTTCTCATTGGTTAGCAAGTAGAACAGTGAGTGGCTCAGAGCAAAGGCTTAATATACCCTTTGAATGAATAAGTGAATGAATAGATGTTTAGTTTTTCTCCATTTTTTTCTATTAAAACTGACAATGCCATGAACATGTTTGTGGTTAAATCTTTGTGCATATTCCTAATTAATCTTTTGGATAAATACCTAGATGTTAAAATGCTGGTCAAAGAGTACAAATTTGCTGAATTTTAATCCTGTCACTATACAATTCTCTAGAGCCAGCTAAGGCCCCACACACAGAAACAATTTGCATTACTCAAAGCTGACAACTATTTGCTTTCCTAAGGGTAGACTTACAACGAAAAAAAAAGATTTAGTTTTCTCTCCTCTTGCTCCATAGGAAGAACCTAAACCTAAGTGATTAAGACATGTTTGTTACAAAGATATATAATATATATGTATTAGGTGTCAAATAAAATGGGTCAGGTGGGGAAAATCCTAGTTAGATTCACCAGGGACCAAATAGAAGTAATTATGGGGTGTGTAGTACTGTCCCACCACATAAATGACTACAGTGGCATATGAGCAGTGGTTTGTTTCAGCAACTGCCACAAATGATGAACTCTAACCGCAATGTCAGTGTCACCCTACAATCCACAGGCTGCCAGGAACCAGAGAACATCATCTACTTCATCCGCCTGCCTTCCAACAAGACTGCATTTAAATTTACTGAACAGGACATATACCCTATAAAATGCTCTCCTGTAAGGAACTGTAGAGGACCCTGCAATGAATTAAAAGACATTATGCAAATCAAATAACACTTAAGTGTCCTAAATACAATTGAAGCCTATTTGGGAACACAACATCAAATTGCAAGCTTTTGCTTTGTATGGCACTCACATACTTAAAAAAGAGAGTCCTAAACACCTGGAAATATTGTTAGCAAAGTGTTTCTCAATACCTTGAAAATCCCTGTTACTAACTAACTCAAGCTCAAGTGCATTTCTCATATTTCCATAAAGTCTTTTAAGTGTATATTAGAGCTGTTCCCCCAAATCATTGTTCTCTAAAGCCCGCACGACCACTGAGTTATCCACTTCGATTAGACGCAGTTTATAAAATGGTTCCTTTAGCACACACATAAAGTGATCATTTTCAATGTATGTTACTGAGACTGTGCATATAGGTTCACAACATCTATATAGAACTAAAGGTAATTAACACATTCTCATTCCTTCCCCACTTTTTATCATGCTGCTACTTTGTTTTTTCATTACAGGACTTTTTTTGAGTACAGAAAATCTTAACAACAAAAATAATGACTCTAAAATTACCAAATGCAATTATAGAAACTATTTGATCTTACCACGGGAGAGACACATCAAAGGATGACAGCTCAGGCTTCACAGTGTAGCAACTTCTGGGAACAATTATTTCAGTTGTTTAAAAGGGGAGGTATGGAGGCTGAACAAAGATGATCACTGTTTCTCTTTTAAGTAGATATCATATATAACTGAATGTATGTATTGAAAAGTTTTTTTAAGTGTGCCAAAACTTTATGTCTATGGGGACACTCTATCACTTAATGAATAAGTTGGACATAATAAATGTGGTTTGATTTTTTTTAAGTATCTATGGCTATACTAAACCACAAGATGTTATTGAAATGCGATAAGGTGGTAATTGTAGACTGCACATTTCATCTAAGGAATAGCCATATTTCCAATGGAAATGTGACTTTTATTTTTTAAATCCTTGAAAATGCCATCTTTTGAGCTACAAATATATGTCTACAGACAAACCAGTTCAGAAGATAATATAGAATACAAAAAAAAAATTTATACTAGATTTCAGATTTTTTTTATAAGCCCAATGAGGCAGATAGTCAATCACATTTTACATGTGAGGAAACTAAGACAGTCAAATAAATTGCCCAAAGCAGTCAAATAAATTGCCCAAAATGGCAGAGAAAGATTTAAGCCTAGATTAATGTATCTCTAAGCAGTGGGCAATAAAATCAAAATCTACTTTTAATATTTGATTGTTTTTCTATTAGCCAATTGTTAAATGAAGTCATTCTTACTAGTGTTGAGGAGATTAAAATTGCCAGTGTGACCTTGAACAAGTCACCTTAGCTCCCTAAGCTTTCATAACTTTATTTTTAAATAGGGTGTTCTTGATATCAACATGTTAGGTCTACCAAATGATCATAAAGATATTTTCCAGGTCGGAAGTTCTTTCATTTTATAATATTAAAATATATCAATTATTTGAATAGCCATTTTATTCAGCTTAATCTTTGAATCTATCCTACATACTATTGTGTTTCCATTTTCCCCATCACATTGGGCCATGATTTCAAATAATAAAAAGCTTTATAGGTTACCATCATATACTGTCACAACAAGGTATTAATATATTATACAACATTATAAAGGTGCCATATTAAGTCAATAAAATGAATTTGAGTGACAACCAAAGGAATCACTAAATATAGATACCCTAAAATACATACAAGTGATTATAGATTTTGCCAGCAAATGATTTATTTCAAAGAGAAACCATAAAATTCATAAAACTCTATAAACTCCCTTTAAAATATGATGGAAAGATTTCTTTCCCCAGAATTGTCTTGTGAAAAAATATTCTAATTAAGAGAATTATTGTGTTAGACTGTTTTAAATGAATTGTTTTCCCAATAAAGTAGATGAAATTAGGGGCAAATTGGTATCTGTTCCAAAGAGCTGTAGCCCGTTTCTCTACTGGCCCTTCCTGGGGGTGGAAGAGCAAGATTTTTAAACCTCTCTAACCCTCAGGTCCCTCATTTGTAAAAAGGAGTAATTGTAGAGCCCTTGGGGTATTGGTGAAAGGAAAAATTAAGATAACATAAAAGCTAGCATAGTGTCTGGCACATAAGCCATTGATATTAATAAGAAAGTTGCTTAGCCCTAACCGGTTTGGCTCAGTGGATAGAATGTCGGCCTGTGGACTGAAAGGTCCCAGGTTCAATTCCAGTCAAGGGCATGTACCTTGGTTGCGGGCACATCCCCAGTAGGAGGTGTGCAGGAGGCAGCTGATTGATGTTTCTCTCTCATCAATGTTTCTAACTCTCTATCCCTCTCCCTTCCTCTCTGTAAAAAATTAATGAAATATATTTTTTTTAAAAGAAAGTTGCTTAAGATTATAGATTGCCATGGCTGCTCTGGGTCATTGTATGTCTAATTCCTTTTGTGTACACAACAGTGAGAGGCTAAGATTTGTCTAGAAAGGCAGCTGCTCTCAGTAAAGAATGAATGTTGCAGGGCTGCCTTTATTAGCACTAATCTAATATCTGTATTAGCTTCGAAAGGCTGAGATAACAAAGTACCATAAAAGTGAGGGGCTAAAAAGAGAATCCATTCTCTCACAGTTCTGAAGGTAAGAAGTCTGAAATCAAGGTGTCATGCCAGCTTTGTTCCCTCTGGGACTCTGGGGAGAATCCTTCTTCTGGCACTGCCAGCCATCCTTGGCTCGCAGCTGCATCACTCCAATCTTTGCCTCCATCACATGGCACTCTACCTGTGTCTGTGTCTCCGTGTCTTCTCTTCTTATTATAAAGACACCAGTCATATTGGATCAGGAGCCCACTCTACTCTCCTGTGACCTCATCTCGATACAAATAATTACATCTTCAAAAAAATCTATCTATACCAATAAAAGCCTAGGTGGTCCTCGCACCCTCGTACGCAATGTCGTCACAAGATGGCTGGCACAAGATGGCCACCACATGGATGGTACCACATGGATGGCCACCACAAGATGGCCATGTGCACAGTGGAGGAAGGGCCTGGCGACTGCTCCACATGGTGAGGCCTGTGGGTCCCAGTGTCTCTGTGCCTCACGTGGAAGAGGTAGGTCTTGGAAGGGGAGGGCAGTTGTGGGCGATCAGGTCAACAGGGGAGGGCAGTTGGAGGTGATCAGGCTGGCAGGAGAGCAGTTAGAGGGTGATCAGGCAGGCAGGCAGGCAAGCAGTTATGAGCCAGCAGTCCTGGATTGTGAGAGGGATGTCTGACTGCTGGTTTAGCCCCGATCCCTGCGAGGGGTCCCAGATTGGAGAGGGTGCAGGCCAGGCTGAGGGAAACACCCCCCCATGCACAAATTTCATGCACTGGGCCTCTAGTTTTTAAATAAAATCATGCTCTGAGATACTGGGAGTTAGGTCTACAATGTATCTTTTTGGAAAATACAACTCAACCCATAACAATATCTCTCACCTGGACTGTTGCAATGACTTCTTTTAAAGGCCTCCCTACTCCACAACCCCTCCCTGCCACAACACATATAGAAGCACCTATATTCTAGTCCAAACAAAGCAGCAAGAGAGGGCTCCTAACAGGTATCATAAGTCCATTTTTAAATATATATTTTTATTATTGATTTCAGAGAGGAAAGGGGAAGGAGAGAGAGAGATAGAAACATCAATGATGAGAGAGAATTATTAATTGGCTGCCTCCTGCCTCCTGGGGATCAAGCCCATAACCCAGGCATGTGCCCTGACCAGGAATCGAACCACAACTTCCTGATTTATATTTTGATGCTCAATCATTGAGCCACACTGGTCGGGCCATAAATCATTTTTAAATACTCTTAATAAGCAGATGAATTTAGTCAAACTATATTCAGAATCTTAGATTTTTCTCTGGGTCATGCTGATGAGTTTATTTGCCAGAGGCCAAAGCATAACAAGAATTTGCATGAAAGTGCAAAAGAGACATTAGAAGGCCAATGGACCTTGATATTCAGCAGGGCTGAAATTAGCCCAAGATTGCTCCTGCTGTGATTGCAATGGCTCCAGGTGATTTCCTGACCTGATAATCCTTACATTGTTTACCAAACTTTACCTTTGATCTGCCTGTATGCATTGCTAAAGGGCAAATGTGTATTCAAAGTGAATAAAAGTGGGCAGGACATGGACTCGGTGTTCCTCTTCATGCAAGAAGTTTCCACCTGGCCCCCCAATGCCTTCAAAATTCATATTTCTTGCATAGTATACTCATTGTATGTCTCGGCCCTCCATCAAGTCAACCTGAACCCGCCATGCAGGTCGTGGCATTTATTCAACTGTCATTATGTTTTGATTAATTCCTTTGACAATAGGCTCTCATTCAAGTTTGAAGCAAATAAGATAACAAGCTATGACCAGAACTTATACTGGACATAAGACCATTTTGAAGGCAAAATACTTTCCATAATAAGTTATTTACCAATTCTTCTATTTCTAGGACACTTCGAAAATATTTTACTATATCCAATATTTAAAATTCATAAAAAGAACCAATTATGGGCAACTAAATAAATTCACAGGGCCCTGAAATGGTGGGACATTTTAGTTGAAATATTCTAGCAACTCTTACAAATAAACCTTAAAAGGAAACCCTTCAGTAGCACTCTTTACCCCACAAAATGTTACTTTTATAAGAAATAACCTAAGAAAGGTCCTAGTGTATGACACTGCTTAACTTTATATCAGAAACCTTAAAGGAACAGCTTCTAAAACAAAGATGCATTAATATTTAGCCAGTAACTCTTTCTCAAAGAATCCATTCAACCTAAAAGCCCCAATGCACAGCAGTAAGATACACAGAACCAAAAACAGGCTGTTCATGGACTATGACTCTGCTCATAGATTCAAGGATGAAGCATGTAAATTCTACAAGAGAAAAGGTTCACCATCTAGGGAGAAAATGCTACTCAAAATCAATGAAAAGGCAGTTTATAAACTGTCATAGTTTCAAGTGATTTTGATTAGTACCGTGTCAGTGAAGCACAAGGGTCACCTCACATTCAGCAAGTCCAAAGGCCTCCTCGTCACAGCAAAACTACTCCAAAATGCCTACAAAACGAAGAGTTAGTGCCTTGTAAATTATTTTCTTGCCAGCTAATTAATAACGTGATTATGGAAACCGCAATAGGAATTTTAATTTTAATGGGCTTATAGTTGACACTTCTGTGTTGAGATTGGTCTACTTCCTGTCTGCATAAAAGCTACCTCACAGAGTCCAACCAAAAACTTCGTGGTAATATAAACAATATTCTCACCGAAATATATATAATATGTATTAGGTGCTTAGTATGTGCTAGACAATATTCTAAGGCTTACAGGTATTCATCATTTAATCCTTATAGCAACTTAACGAGGTGGGTACTATTATAATCTTTATTTTACAGATGAGCCATCTGAGCTGCCTGGACCCAGGTATTCTGGCTTCAGAGTCTCTATACCCTTAAACATTACAGTATGTTGACTCTAAGAATCATTTTTTCAGAGCCCTTATACTTTTACTCTATTAAGCATCTCAACTTCAAAATATCCTAGAAACAAGCTTTTTTTTTTTTTAATTCCTCTCACCACTTACTTCTCCCATAATTTTTCTCACCTCTGTGAGTGGTATATAAATCTTTCAATTGCTCAGGCTAACAACTTGAGAGTTATACCTGAATCCTCTCTTTTTCTCACACTACACTTCCAATCTATCAGCATAGCTGGTCAGCTCTACCATCTAGATATTTTTCGAATCTCACCACTGCTCCCCAATTCCATTCAAGTTTCTATCATCCTCATTCAAGTCTCTACCATCTTCCACCTGGAACAGTGCAGTGGCCTCTTCAAAAGCCTTCCTGCTCAATATATTCTTACCCCAACACATATACCAGCACACATACTCTAGTGTGAACACTGAAGCAAGAGAGGGCTCTTAAAAACAACAACAAAGAGAGTGATCAACCTCAGCTCAAGCCGCAAAGATTTCACCCCATTGTAAGGGATGACCAATCTATACCCTAATTGAGAAACAACCCCCCTCCAGCTTCCAACTCCCTTCATTCACCCAGAGACCTTGCTTCTGTAATTATCCCCACTCATGTATCATCAGTTTGTCCCTCTCTTTTAGATCTTCCCCATCAGCATTTAAAAAAAAAAAAGCTGTTCTAGCCCTAGCCAGTTTGGCTCAGTAGATATAGTGCCCACTTATGGACAGCAGGGTTCGAATCCAGTCAAGGGCAAATACCTCAGTTGCAGGTTCAATCCCCAGCCCTGATGGAGTTCATGCTACAGGCAACCAATCGAGATGTCTCTCTCACATTGATGTTTCTCTCTCTGTCTCTCCCCGCCCTTTCCACTCACTCTAAAAATCAATGGAAAACTATCTTCGGGTGAGGATTAACAACAACAGCAACAAAAGCTGTTTTTAGCTACCAAGGTTCTTCTTCTGTCCAGTACACCTTTAAAGTGCTGTGCATACACATTACATTAAATACTGTCCCCTAGTCACTCCCTAACTTCTGACTCTTTTTTTAATACACATGGAACATATCACTACATGAAATTGAATTACATGCACACTATTTCTCAGTTTGCTTACTGCTTGTCTCCTTCTCTAGACTATGGGTATCATAAAACAACATCTGTGTTGTTCACAGCTACTCACCAAGTGTCTAAGACCAGTGACTTGTGTATAATCCGTGCAGAATAAAGATTTTGGAATGAATTAATGAATGAATATAGTAGATATATTCTGATACTCTTTCTACATTTTTTCTTTGCTATAAAGAAAACTAGTCATTTGGGATAAGGGCCTGACCAATATTGAGCATATTTCTTGGAGCTTTCATATAACATTATTATTTTAATGTATAGTCTATTAGTTTATTAGACGTCCTAATAGCAGCTATATGTGGCTACACTATTTAATATAAATGCACCATCAACCTTCAATTGTATTACTCTACTTATCCCCTGAATTATTCACTCCGTGTCTAAATAGTTGAATCCACTATCTCCAGCTTCCCCTGCAAACAATGATGAGCACCCTGGTTTCCTTGAACTCTCTCCATTACCTTTTGAAATCACTTTAAATTCCACTTTATTATCTACATTGTTGCAAACCCTCTTGACAAAGGTTTGAAGAAAACAAATTTATGTATTTAAATTGATATACTATCTCTTTTCAAAATGACACTTTTCTTAACCTCCTAAATCTACTTAACAATTATACATATATGAAAGGCCCAGCACACGAAATCATGTGCGGGTATGGTCCCTAGGCCTAGCCTGCGATCAGGGCCATCTTCCCCCCTGCTCGCCAGTCCCCAGTCCAGCCTCGTGGCCGACACCCACCCTGATTCCTCCAGTGATCAAAAGAACAGCCCTGCACCATCAAAGGGCACCTGGCCCTTTACTCCCTTTAAAGAAGTAAAATAAACGCCCTCTCTCTGCACCTGTCTCTTCTCTCCCTTGTGAATCCTTTCACAGCCAGCGTCACCAGCCAAAACCCTAACAATGACCTGGGAAGCCCAACCAGGAAGGTCTATGCCTGTGGGAGGAGGTGTAGGGAACCAGGGCTGCCCCCTTGCTCCTGCGCCGCCCTCCCTCCTCTGTCCCTGCACTGGCCCAGTCTCCTGGCTTGGCCCCTCCCCCAGCGAGGAACCACTCAGCTCAGGCTCTGGCCCCACCCATCCTGCAGGGAGGAGCATGCGCAGTTTCTTGCAGACCCCAAAGCGGCTGTGGAGTAGGGAGGTGGCAGGTTCTTCCTGAGGAGGGTGTTTGTGCTTTAAAGCTGATGTTCTCCATCCACCTCCAGCAGTGAAGGCTGAGGGTCGCTGCAGGTGCTGACATCCTTGTTGAAGTCCCTGCTCCAGAGCCTCTCACAGCGGTGAGTCCCCGTCCCAGGAGGCTGCACAGTGGAGGCGCCACATTCCTTTTGGAAGAAACTGAGGATCGATTGGAGCCTGCGGGATGGGGGGAGGGACCAAGAGGTCTGCCTTCTGCCTGTTCACCAGTCCCCAGTCCTGCCCCGCTACCACCTAGTCTGGTTCCCCATGGTTCCCTGTTGGCCATTCAGCGATCGGAGCCTGCGGGCTTGGAGGAGAGACCGAGAGGTGGTCAATGAACCTCATAGTGACTGGTCGACCGGTCGTTCTGGTCATTACTTCTGCTGGCCTTTTATTATATAAGATATATATATATAAAGGCCTGTCGTCGTGATGCCCTCACACAGTAACAACCGGTCACCAAGAGGCTGCATGCGTGGCAGGCACACGTGGTTGGGCAGGGCTGCATGTGTGGCAAGGCATGCACGGGTGGGCGGGGACTTGAGGCTGCATCCCCGCAGGCGCCGGCAGGTCTGGGTCTCACGCGATTTCGAGGCGCATGCAGGTGGGCAGGGACTTGACTCTAGGTCTCGAGGCACCAGCGAGATTTGACGCCGTGTCCCTGCGGGCGCCGGCCCAGACTCTGACAGGAGGGAAGAGGAAGCCGGATACCCGCAATATTAAAATATTTCCTCTAATTAATTCCCTTTTAATGTGCATGAATTTCGTGCACCAAGCCACTAGTGTATATATATATTAGAGGCCTGGTGCATGAAATTCGTGCATGGGTAGGGTCTCTAGGTCTGGCCGGTGATCAGGGCCAATCGTGGCCTTCCAGCTGCCAGCTGAGGCCTTCCTTCATTTCATGCTGCCCCCTGGTGGTCAGTGCACATCATAGCAAGCAGTCAAACTCCTGAGGGGAAAAGCCTGCGGGATGGGGGGAGGGACCAAGAGGTCTGCCTTCTGCCTG
>NW_005354010.1:1613844-1663842 GCF_000412655.1 Myotis brandtii
TTGTATCTTAGTGCCCATTTCTTTCTCAGACTACAAAAGCAATTACACTTGTAAAACTCCATTGCAAAAAACTACTCATAATAAACAGAATGAAATGTCATTCTGAATGACAGGACAGAGCGTTCAAAAACATCAGTATTCACACAACAAACACCAATTTGTTGAGCCCACCAACAGGTTGCAGGGTTCTCCCTACAGTGTTGACGAGTACAATTGTAGAGGCTGCTGTGGAGTAATCAGGAAAGCTTGAAAAGAGGCCAGGAGAAGGCTCATAATGTTAGTATTTAGAGTTTATTGCCTTCCAATAAAAATAATCAGACAAAACCATGTTGCCCCATATGGTCTTACTCTGGGAAACCTCATGGAGTGTCATTCAGAGAGTGGAGGGAGAGTTCTGCCTTTCTCTCCTGACCTACAGAGAAATGGGGTCAAGACTCCTAAGGAAAGCTGTGCCTATCCAGGATCTGTGCAAGATCTGTGGAAGAGCCATTGGAAAATATCAGGACAGCAATGCCTCGTGTGCTAGGCAAAAGCTTTTTGGGGGTTCCTTACAGGATGAATAAATTCTGGAAATCTGCTATACAATAGTAGTGCCTGTTGGTGACAATACTATGTTGCACTCAAACTTTTGTTAAGAGTTAGATCTCATGTTAAGTGTTCTTCTCACTTAGTCACAAACACAGAGGGAGACAAGAAAACTTAGATAAATAAATAGATGATAGATAGAGATAGATAGATAGATAGATGATAGATAGATAGATAATAAACTAGTTTCCACTTGAGTGAGAAATATTGCTTATAAGCCAAGTTTCTCTCTCTGAAGCATCAAGTGCCCATTCATGGAGCTAGCTAATAAGATTAAAATCCCACTCAATGTGTAATGTGGGGAGTATAATGAGACACTACCATGGGTGCTCACAAGCAACCGTGAAGATCAGGAATTCTCATCTGTCACTCCCTTAAGGGGCTATTGAATCCCTGAAGATGGATTCAGGCTGCCTACAGCATTGGACTTGCTCGCCTCTCCCTGGAAGTGTTCACATGACTGAAAGTGAGAATTAGTTTACAGAACAGTCTGTCTTTAATTCAGACGATGTATCAGTGCACACTACTACATTTCTGAAGAGGAAGAAACAAGCTCACTCTTTTTCAAACCAGCTCTCTGAAGTAGTCAGTGGTTAAAATACACATCTTCAGGGTCCAGGGCAGCAATTTTCAAACTGTGTTTCCAGATATCAAGGGTTCAGGGGCTTCTTTATAGGTCCCTTGGGACAGGAATTAATCACAGAGAGAGGGCTCAAATTAGTGTCTATAGGTGACAATGCCCTCCCACTGGGCAGCCTCATCTATTAAATATTGGGATTTTTGAGAACATTATTTTAAATATGCAAAACTTTATCTAGTGATTTATGTAGGGAAGAGTAAAATCTTAAAACTCCACTTCGTCTTGATGGACGTGGCCTCCTTTAGACACACAGAACCTTACTTACCTCAGGAAGCTCTGTGGAGATGAATATATTTAGATTTAAAGACACTCTGAGCCCTAGCCGGTTTTGCTCAGTGGATAGAGCATTGGCCTGCGGACTAAAGGATCGCAGGTTCGATTCTGGCCAAGGGCATATGCCTGGGTTGCGGGCTTGATCCCCAGTAGGGAGCATGCAGGAGGCAGCCTACCAATGATTCTCTCATCATTGATGTTTCTATCTCTCTATCCCTCTCCCTTCCTCTCTAAAATCAATAAAAATATATTTAAAAAATAAAAAATAAAGACACTCTGAGATCTTAAGGAAAAAAAAAAGACTATTAGAAATATTTATGCAAGCTTTTGTTAGATAAGATACTATATACTGTATTTTGTTCTTAAAGACACTCTGAGATCTTAAGAAAAAAAAAAGACTATTAGGAATATTTATGCAAGTTTTTGTTAGATAAGATACTATATACTGTATTTTGTTCTTGTGCTACATATATAGTTAGACTTTAATAAATACAACAAAAATTTATTGGGACAAAGTGATTCATCTTACACATCATCTTTGTAGAGAAAGGATAAAGGATGTCTGGACTGAAAGCATGTTACCTTTCGGCATGTGGGTTACCTGATTATTAAACTAAAAAGACTTGTAAACTCATTTACAAGCTTGTAAAAGTCAGGTCAGCTCTTCACTGCAGAGAACTTCCAAGGCCACATTCCTTCCTCTCAGTCCTCCTTCTAGTCAATGTCCAAGGCACAGCTGACCACACCCTCCTGGTGTCTTGGAGAGCGCCCTCTTCTCTTTTTCACCTTACCTGTCTCTCCACTTTTTCAAGCCTCCTCCATTCTCTTCCCTGCCAACCTTTACAGGATTGGTGCTGTCTTGCGTGGTAGCAAGGGTGGACAGGGTCTAGTTAGAGGCAGGACCTCCTTTTCTCTGCAGCCACAAATATCTAGGGCCGAGGAAAAGCACATTGCCTACGGGAAAATGCCAAGACTCAAAGCAGAGACATGGGTCCCTATGAGGACCCAGAGGTCTGTCTATCTTTGAGGCCACCCTAATGAAAGCTCTAAGAGAAGAACCAGGACAGGGAAACCTACACAAACAAATGAGTAGGGTAAAATTACACCATAAGCTGGAGGTTGTAGGTTGTTGTCATAACACACATTACCTATTCTAGGACTCCTACACCAAATAGTTGAACTAGGACCATTGAAAGGCCTGGGATACACAGCACCTGTGTGCCCCGAGATTCTATCCTCATGGCTATCTGTTCCTTTTTCATCCTGTTTGAGTCCTTGCAATTTAATCCATTCTCATGTTTTAATCTACAGGCTCATATATCCATCTCAATCCTAGAACATCTAACATTCTTTTAAGTCTCAATAGTCATTAATGTACAGCTTTATTTATTCTGCTTTTAAAATCCTCAGAGGGTAAAATTAATGAGACTTATTGACCAGTTAGCATAGTATCAGGGAGAAGATACATTTCAAAATCACCCCAGGTTTGAAATATAACAGATTTGGTGAAAAACATAAGCAATATATCTGAAGTGGTAGATATACATTTATAATTTACTATAACATCAATAACTTCCCAGATGTTGCTCAAGGACCTAAAATTGCACCGAAATTTGAAATATTTGAAGATCACATTTTTTTGGAGGAGAGAATGCACACAAGGACCCTGTGACAGATCGTGGTGAAGATATGCATTAGGTAGATGCATATTACAGTGCTTAGAATAGAGGCATGACTAAATGTATAATGTTGAGAATTGTAAGCATATAGATGATAGTTTTAACCCAAATAGTAGATAAAAGTACCCAAGAAGGGGGGATAAGAGGGGAAGCAGAAGAATAATAGTCATAAGGACAATCTCGGCAGAACATGTGAGTGCTCTGTTCTGGGTCCCACCATGCACGAGGTCATTCAGAACACAGTGAGATAGTCATGGAGCAACAGCTTCCTCCCAAAAATTAGGAAATGTTCAACTGGTCCATATGTCCCTATAATATGTTCTAAAAGAGGTACTGGGTAAAGGAAAGGTAGGAGCAAAATAATCCAACGTTTGCTTATCTAAATCCCCCCCCCCCCCACACACACACACACACGCACACACGATGTTTAAGAAAGCTGAATGAAGAGAACTACTGTTTAGAGTGGACCTATTTCAAAAGAGTTTTGGTTAATCTAGATATAATGTAACTAGTTAAAGAAATTATTTGGTTTTTGTAGTTCACTCACACAATTAGAATCTATAAATAGCTATGCACACAGCATGCATAATAAATGCTCACTGAATGAGAACACTACCATTTTTCCCCCTGGTACTATGGGAATTGATTCAATTCTTTCTTACATATTTTTGCAACTGTATAAAAATTAGCAATGTAGTCTTTGAGTAATTTCCATTTAGATTCCTTATTGTGATTTCTTTTCTTTTTTTTCCCCAAGTGAACACTCTTCGTTATCACTTATTGTTAATGATAAATTGTTAACTTTTTTTTTTCTTTTGGTGATGTTCTCTGCGATTAGGTGTTAACTTTCAGGAAGTTAATTACCATAGTTTAAAATTATAGGATATGAAGTATGTTTAAAAGAAACAAGTGTTTAATGAAAAGTTATTTAAACAGCTTTGTCTATAATTGCTAAACCCCGTACCTTCTTGACCAACACTGTACATTATTTGTTCCTAAAAGAATTTTTAAGATGAGATTGAATGAACACAAAAAGATGATTGGATTCATGTTCATCCTCAGTAAAAGCTGATAGTTTCAGAATTAAAATTTGAGTCTGTCCTTGCTCTCATGTTGGGTCCCAATTCTGCATATTTTGTAGACTAGCTTCTCCCTGCCTTTCAAACTACAAAATGGAACATGGGCACGCAAAGGTCATCTCGGCCAGCTACTTTTTCAGAAAACGTGGCGCAGTGACATTTGAATTCAACCTCATGTCTACTGAACTACTCACTCGACTTACTTTGACAGATCTGAGTATGATGGATGCAGATTTCCATCCAAAAGGTTTGGCTAGGCCTCAGCAGCAATATAACCTTTCTTAAAGGTTATTTTTAACCACTTGTTAAAAATTCCTGGAGGAAAAAAAATGTGACATGCCCTTTAGTAAAATGAATACAATAATATACCTACAATTGATACCACTACAGTCAATTTTGGCCAATTGCCTGAGAGAACCTCCTTCTTAATAGCCCGGGGCTGTCCGGTTCTGGCCCAGCACCTTGAGTAGAGGCCTAAAGTAAAGATTATGCAGAAACTGTGCCACACTGTAATTCTGAAAAGAAAGAAGGGGGAGGGGGACCCTCTAAGGTAGTTCTGGTACAACTTTCATTATATTGTCAATTAGCTCTGATATTGTTTTTATAAAGTCAAATCAAATAAATGCAATAGATTTATTCACTAGGAATCCCATTGACTCAGTGAAGGTTAATCTAGCAGTTAAATATTGTGTGGTTTTACTCTCAAAGGTTTTAATATGATGCCATCTCTGAGCGATAAAGTAGAATTAAGAACTATAGCCATCAGCACATTTACTGGACCAACACAATTAACAGCACTCCATTTGAGATAATAACCTAAAATTGTTTCCCAACTAAGAGTCCATGTACTCTTACAATTTGTTAGTGATTGGTTAAGAAAAAAAAAAAAGGTTATACAAATATAATTAATCTTCTGGCTCACAAAGTGTAGGTAATGCAGATTTCATTATGACGGCATCAAAGTTAATATATTGCCATTTTCAATTCACAACTGAAAATGTATTATTCTAGTGCTCTCCACTTATTAGGGTAATAAGAGTCATTAGCAGCAGCGCCATGCTGGCTACACATGATTTGAGCTGTATGTGTGTGGGTTTGGGTGAATGGGTGGCATTGATCAAAGCTTTCCTCGTGAATCCCTGTTGCCTCACCACAGGCAACTCCAGGGGACAGCTCTGAGGAAGATGTAAACCTCCTGGGAAGATTTCCCTCCCGCCTGCAGGCAGCAGTAGGGACCCAGGGCAATGCTGAGTGGGATGCAAACTAACAACGTAAAGAGCTGCTGAATGGCATCACCTTCTCTGCGATCAAGGTAAAGGCTTTTGTCTAAAAGCCACTTAGTAGTTTTTCAATGTTTCCACTGAAAAAACAAACCTTTCTATTTCATTCTTTTTTTGTGAAATACTGAGTGTATTTTATCTGTTTTTCACGAAAAGAAAAAATATTTCTTCAAGCCAATTTAACTAGTATAAAAAGCTAGAAAGAAAACAAATGCCCATGTTTTGAGATGCCCATCACTCAAAAAACAAAACAATAAAAAAACAAAACACCTTACTATACTCTTTTGTTTAAGCTAAATATGCAAATATTAATACTGATTATTTTTTCTTAAAACCCATTTACTATTGGCTTCTATGGGGACTCTAAGTGTAAGTCTACCTCAGGAAAATAGGTACTATAAAATACATGATATGTGAGAACCTAATTAAAATTTCATTTTAAAAATCAGTGTTTCCAGCTTTATTGATTAGACAATGATACCTAAGAGAAAGCTATAAAGGTAGGAAACCCTCATTGGAGTTTTGTAAATTAGTTTCCTGACTCATTCTTTAGACGCATGAATGTAGAACATTGAGAGAGAGAAGGGGTAAAGCAATCCAGGATAGGGTGTCTGATGTGTTTGAACATATGGAGATAAAGTGTGAGTAAACTCCCCATTTTATGATTTTTCTAAAAAGCCCAGAGCATGTCTTTACATGCACTCAACTCTGTCAACAGGACTGCTGTGACATCCTAGTTGGTACACATACCTTTACTTCTAAAAAGCCTTCTGTGCATTGAGGGCTCCGTGAGAATGCCCATGTGCTTAGCCTCTCCAAAGGGCATAAACACCCCTGACTCCAAATTGTTAAGTTCTAAATGCACAAGGACTATGACTACCAGATCTGAAAATTATTATAGGTGCACAGGCCCCAGGCAGGAAAGAAATTAAATTGGGTTTAAATAATATTTTTAATAAGTAACATTTATGCTTAAAATCTTCTGGATGTGATTTTGTAGCTTTTGATGGAGAATAAAATTTCATACTTTGTACATACAATTAAATTTCTCCAGTTGGCATTAAACTATGTAGGGTTTATGGCAGACATGGATGGATAGCTGAATGGATCGACGGATGGATGGGTACCCCATATGTGCAAGAGAGATTATGAGAAAACTGTATTAAGTAAAAAAAAATGCCAGGCCCCTTTTTTTCAGAGGTGAGCACTGAAATAACAGCTATTCGGTGAAAATAAAAACCTTTTCTCTTGAGGGATAATCTTACACCTTTAGATCTTTGATAGAAGAGACCCTTCTTGATCAAGAAATTTAGCTGATAAAGAATTACCATCAAAAGCACAGGAGAATGGTACTAAAAACAAAAACAAACTGAGGAAAGACAGCAAATTCATTTGGAGGATGAGGATGGGCCTGAATTGTTAAGTCCTTTGTAGAGCTAGGTTAAACTTAATAATACAGACAATCTGTAGAAATAGGGGCTTGTAATGGACAATCATCTCTGCATTTTAAGAAAATAATTTTAGTGGAGATACAGAAAAAAAAATCTAATAGGAAATACATAGAGGAGAGCTGTAGGAATAGAGAACAGAGGCCAGACTTGAGGGACATTTCTTAAGTCCAATGGGTAGGCCTTGAAGGATAATTAAAGAAAGGGAATGGAGGAGGGGAAGGAGTCAGCAAAGACTAGCATTTCCATCTTGGGATACTGGATATAAGGTGAATTCAGGAGAAAGAGCAATTTCGCTGGGGTTGGGACTTAGTATGACTTATAGAATGCTAATATTATAAAGTAGCTATGAAATAGTCAAGAAAATAAATGTCTTATAAATTCCTGGAAGCATAAGGCTGTCACTCCAGAGAGAGGTTGTATATTTATGAGGCACCTACAAAGTGAATAGGCTGAAGAATGGGGAAAGAGAGAAGGGGTCACTAATATTTAAAATATTGGTGAAGAAAAAAGATCCAGAAAAGGACAAAAAAAATTATCAGAATCATATAAGAATCAGGATAGCTATTATTCTTTTTTAAAATATATTTTTAATTGATTTCAAAGAGGAATGGATAGGGAGAGAGAAATAGAAACATCAATAATAAGAGAGAATTATGAATTGGCTGCCTCCTGTACATCCCCTACTGGGGATCAAGCCCACAACCTGGGCATGTGCCCTGACTGGGAATTGAACCGAGACCTCCTGATTCATGGGTCCATGCTCAGCCTCTGAGCCACACCAGCTGGGCTAGAAGGCAACAGAAAAGTGGGTATTTATGTATGTATGTATGTATGTATGTATGTATGTATGTATGTATTGTTATTTAAATCTTTATAGTTGAAAGTATTACATATCTCCCCCTTTTCCCCCATTGACCCCTTCTGAGAAGTGTATTTTTAAAAATAGGAGGTGATCAATTGGGTCAAATGCTGGGCGGGAGGCGGGGGGAGGTTAAGAAGAGTGTAATCCAAAGAGTAGCATACAATTTGACAGATAGTGATGTTTATTTTAGTAAGGTAGTTTTTGTATTTTGGAGGATCAGAGGGGATTGACTGTAACATGCTAGATAGTGAATGAAAGTAGTCAAAAGAATGACTACTATTGATTCATTTATTTATTCAGTCATTCCATAGATATTTATTGGTCATTTATTATACTATGTCAAGCACTGTTCAAGACACTGGGGATATTGCAGTGGACAAATTAAGCCTCCTTTTTCTTACATACTTATGGGGAGAATATCCTTCCAGAAAATTCATCATGAGAAGCAGAAAAGAGAGTAAGACTATTGCTTGACTAGGGAGGCATAATGAAGGGGAAGATTTTTAAGGATGAGAGAAATTCGAGCCTCTCTGTGGCCCAAAGAAGATGCGGAAGGTAGAGGAGAGAATATACATAAAGAATCAAAGAATAAACAAGAGCTCAAGTTTTGGATAGTGGCAGGTATCCTCCAAGCCCACAATAGAGGTGCATACGACCCCACCTTTGGTCACTGTAAATTCCCAAAGTCAACTGGGAACTCAGGGAGGGCATTACAGCTGTTTGATGACCCTGATGTCACTAAGTGCTGGACCAGGCTGGCAAGAGGATATTGTGGATCAGGCTGCCACACAAACCTCCAGGAAGAGAATACCTGGCATCCAGGAAGAACTCACCGTGTCGCTGTTGTAGACCTTGACCTCCAAGACGCTACACCATCATTGGGCCCAGAATCTCACATGGAAGGAAACTGCATCCCAGAAGCATCAATAATTTCATTTTAAAGCCTTTTAGTGGGATTCCTAGCACAGAGTTTAGCACATGGAGACAATGAAATCTTGCACTGGTTTGAATGGAGTAGAAAACTCCTAGTAATGATAGCCACAACACAAGCAGGAGATGAGTGCTTTAGCCAGATGACATGCCAACTTCCTTCCTCCGTACTTGTTAACAACAGACATACTGTGACGGTGGTGTTCTCAGGTACAGCGGCTCAGTTAATTATGCTCCACAGTACACAGTACACTCTGTTCATCAGTGGTTGCAAGATTCATCTCCTGTTTCACTTTGTTTTCTCTCTTGTTTGTGTCCTTGTCCCAATTCCGCTTCCTCTGAATAGACACCTACCTCTTCTAATGTGTTTGAGATAGATCCTTAAATATGCATGTATCCTTGTAAAATTCATAGTGTTCTGTTTGTGTTGCTAATTTACATAAGAAGTCTTGGGCAATAAATTCCCTGCTGTTTCCTACCTTTTCATCTCAGCATTATGTTTTTAAAATCCATTCATGTCGCTGAATGTACAGTCTGTCACTATAATGCAAATTAGCTCATATACAAATGCTAAGGAGGGAAATGATGTCAGGATAACAAAGAAGTTACATTGCTTCATAAGCTCTTTTCCCAGCTTTTTAATGTTTACGAATAAGAGCCACTGATCACAGAGTACACAGATCCAGCTGAATGCAGCCAGCATGGAGAACTACAGCAGTGTTCAAAATTTATTAGGGTGACCTTGGTTGGTAGATTATGTAGGTTTCATGCATGCAATCCTGTAGTACATCATCTGTGTATTGTATTGTGTGTTCACCACCCAAAGGCAAGTCTCCTTCCATTTCTGGATCTTCTTGAGATCAATGCCAAACCAACATTTGTATGATGTGGAGGGATAGAGAGGGAGAGAGGCTCATCATTCTGAGACAAACTTAAAGGCATGAAAAGCAAGGTTCATAGATGGCAATGAATTAGGAAGCACAAGTCTTCATCCCGTGGATTTGGCTAAAGAGTGTGGGAAGTTGTGATTACACAGTTGAGTATTTATATGTGGTGATTACTGCCGTTATTAGATTATAATTGAATATAATCTTTATTAGCTATTAAATCACACCATTTTACTGTTACATGTTTTGACAGATTTTAAATAATAAACTTTCATTCACAAATTAAAAAAACAAAACATTTACCCCACCTCCTCTTGTCTTGGCTTGACCACCTACCCACTTAGAAGCCTTTAAATGTGCTTCTCTTCGATCTTTGCACCTTTGGCTCTTCTCTCCAAATTCAGCAGGATAAATATTTTTTACACTATCTTCCATCATTCTACATTCAAATTATTATGGTAAAGCCTTATATCTACTTTAGTATTTTTATGCATTAGAAATCTGGTGTTTCTTTTCAATTGTTAATGCATCTATCAGAATAATTTTTGTTCTTTTCAGTATTTTTATAGTGATAGCACATAACTCTGGAGTGACTTTTTCCGGCCCTATTCCCCCCATATGTTCCGTCAATTTTAGGGCATGATTTTGCTAAACATAAGATTTTCAGACTTCAAATATCATTTTATAGCAGAAAAAAATGTGTACATCTAAACCATTGTGTCTGGACTGCATAGTAAGTTGAATTCATTGTGCTTCTTCAGTATTTACTTACACATTGCCCTAGTAATAAATGTTTAGGCCATCTCCAACTTACTGAACATTCAGTGAATGACTGAGTCAAATACTAATAAGAGTCCCTGCTCTTAAAAAAACTTACTTAGTTGTGGGGTAGAAAATAGATTCATAAAAGGATGAAAATAATACAAAATAACATCTGCCAATTTCAGGTAAGTGGTATAGCAGATCAGTGGAAATAAAGGAAATATTCCATGAATGGTTTTAGAAAAGTTGGTTCTTTGGGGAGATTTTATTATTGTTGAGATACTGACAAGACTTCCTTATTGAACCCATATCTACCAGGCCTATCTCTGAGGAAGGATAATACTTCTCACTCATAGTTGTCAGTGTTGGTCATATGATTTACATTGTCCTATAAAATGTGAGTGGAAGCTATTGGGCCACATCTGAGGAGAAGCTTTAATAATCAAGATGCAGTTCTACCATCTGTCTTTCTCCTCTGTTGGCATGTCACAGATAAAGCCTGATCCTTAAGGGTCTAAAGTGAAAAAGACACAGACTCAGAGCCTTACCTGAGAAGTTTTAAGCCACTGAGATCTGAAATTGTTACTGCAGTTTAAACTAGCCTAAACTGAACGATAGAGATATTCATTTAGTACAAAAGGGAAAGAAAGTTAAATCCTTACTTTGCACTGTAAATTAATTAATTAAGGAGTAAGACGGAGTATTAAAACATTAAAAATAGGATATTTTAAAATATATATGAGTAATAAAAGACCTAAATAGGATATAAAATCCAGTAGTCGTAGAGGAAAAGTTTGACATTTTTGGCTATATAAAAATATAGCAACACATACAGCCTGGAAGAAAATTTACAATATATAAAACAATAAAATGATCTATAACTACAATGTAAATATGGATGTTAATACAATTTAATATGAAAAATATTAAATTGGAAAAATGGACTAAAGAAATTACCAAGCAATATGAAAAGATAAAACAAAAGTGGTCATAGAAATATGAAACATGCTAAAACTTATTCACAAGGAAAGGGAAGCAAATTAAAACAATGAAATAGCATTTTTCAACCTTCAGATGGTTTTAAACAGTCTGGAAAGGTTCCTGCTTTAATAGTGGTTTTCTCTAAAGAGGAGAGTCAGGAAAGAGACAAATGTGGGCCATAATCCTCTTATTCCCTACAGTGTTTTGTTGTTTACCATAAGTGTATATTGTTTAGGCTATTTCTTTTTTTTTTAAATATCTTTTATTGATTTTTTACAGAGAGGAAGGGAGAGGGATAGAAAGTTAGAAACATCGATGAGCGAGAAACATCGATCAGCTGCCTCCTGCACACCTCCTACTGGGGATGTGCCCGCAACCAAGGTACATGCCCTTGACCGGAATCGAACCTGGGACCTTTCAGTCCGCAGGCCGAAGCTCTATCCACTGAGCCAAACCAGTTAGGGCTGTTTAGGCTATTTCAATAAAAAAGTTATCATGGATGAATGTATATGACCAAGAACAGCTTCATAGTGTAAGTTATGTTTGGCTTTAGGAATAAAAGCTACAAAAGTGTCTCAACTAGGGGCAAATTTGCCTCCCAAGGGCATTTGATGAAGTCTGGAGGCATTGCTGGTTATGACAAGGGGCAGGTTCTATTGGCATCTAGTGAGTAGTGACACTTACACATTGCCCTAGTAATGTGTGCTAAGCATCCTACTGTACACAGGACAGCCACTGACACCAGACAGTTATTCAGTCCAAAATATTAACAGTGCCATGGTTGAAAAACCCTATTTAGAGAAAGAGATGATACATGTCTCAAAAGGAGAATAGCACAAACAAAGGCATGGAAGAGAGAAAGCCAACAGCATGAACAGTCCACACCAATTACACCAGTTGCCAGAGGGAAGGGCTTAGGTATTCTCAGGGGGCCACTCTGCACACCGTTAATATACTCGTAAGAATTTTATACTCTTTAGGGAATGAAGCAGAGGGAAATGAGAGAAACAGCACTAACGCTGTTTTGGTTGACTTACATTACTTCAGACTTATTCCACTTGGTTTTATACCCTGTGATTATTTTAATTAAGACTATGTATTGCATTTTAGAAGTCTTTTCTGCACAAAATAATACCACATGTACACAATGGCATTTTGAATGTTCAATTTGATGCTTCTTTAAAACAATGAGTTCTAAAACATGATTATTAAATACTCATTTTAATCTCATAAGCAGGATTAGTGAGGTCTGGCATGAGAGAAAAATGAAGAAGAGAATAAAACATTAATTTTCAGTGAAATTCCTGCCACAAAGTGTCAAAATATGCTCTGGCAAGTGATTTCGCTTGGTGAACCTGAGAATTACTGGATCCAAAACTATTGATCAAGATGATAAAACGCCATGCTTATTCACTCCCAAATAGATATCCCTGCCATTGCCGCAAACTGGAAAATTAAGGTTTTAGTCTTAATCTCCAGGTAGCTTCACTAGGTTAACTGGGAAAAGCAAATGAACGTGGCTTCCTTTGTCAAATATCTTTTCAGATCTTGCTGCATGTGGATGATTCGGCAGTGAGAAAGTTATGTTGTTGGCATACTCACATTTTTAAAAAATGATTTAATCGAGGTTGTTAGCATTCAGAGGATGGGACATAATTTTTTACATTTTACAAAGATGTTTCTAAGCTGTATTATGACTCTCCCAATATTTTAATCTCTAATTACCTTGCCTACTAGGGATACTGTCCAAAAAGCTTCATTGATTTACCAGAATAGGCCTGTGGTTTGACAGAATGCACCAATAAATAGCAAAGTCTGTACTAGCCTGGCAGATACTGAAGCAAATGCATCTCAATAGTCCAGTGGGACCATTTGAAACATCTTCAGAAACTGGAGAAAGAAGGAAGAGACATCCATCTTCTTTAGCCTAGGCAGCTACAAATGCAAGGGTTGCTGGCTCAGGTGAGCAGAGCATTGTGCTAATGAGACCAAGGTCACCATCTGATTCCTATGGCCCAGTTTAATTCTCTTCTGTTATATGGCTGCAATGCCAACGTATATAAAACTCATGGATCCAACGGGAAATTGAAGATGAAAAAAACAAAAGCAGGGAAAGAAAGAATGGATGAGGAATGATGTATGTACAGAACTTCATTAACTAATCAATTTTTGAATGGCATTACCTAAATGTTTTCCTACAAATCTGCATTTAAATGGTAATCACTTTGTGGAAAAGGACAGTTTTGTGAAAATAGACAATTAGGTTAAAATTAAATGCCCAACTTATAGGCTATGCCCAAATGAGTAACTTTTGATTTTTTTTTTACTTCTCATATGTTTTTCTTGTCTTCATAGGAATAGCCTAGAATGGAAAGTGAGATTAGAAAGAAGTAAGGTAAGTTTCTTAAACTATACCTTGTATGTCACCTCCATTTGCTCTCCTATGTATGTGGACCTGGTTAATGAACACAGTCACCCCACTATAGAATTTCCCCCACCAAAAATTCTTAAAGAGCACGCTCATACCTCGCTTCTCCAGGTGTGATCCATGAACCAACAGCATCAACATCACTCGGGAACGTGTTAGAGATGCAGGATGTCAGGCTCCTCCCAGATATCTTAAGTCAAAATCTGTAAATTGACAAGCTGTCCAGGTGACGCTTACGTACATGAAAGTTCGAGAAGTACCTTCCTACTAGAGATCTAGAAAATGGCCAGCCCTGTGGCTCATCCAGGTCACATCTGTGGGGTTACCTGTCCTCAGCAGCCATTCCTTGATGTGCCAATCACCTGCTTTACAAGGTTGACAACACCTGGTGTTGTTTTGTGGTTGACTTGCTTGATGAGAAGTCTTTTCAGAGCTTATTGGAATTTCATGTGGTATCGCAGGCATCAAGATGTCTAAAAGATCAGCGTGAGAAAACAACCAACAAAAGTTTCCCAGTTCAACATGTTCCCTCACCTGTGAGTGAAAATCAAAGGCTGCCATTGAATGAATATACAACATACCATGCATTAGTTGACTAGCCAGTTAAATGTCAATGGATTACCTGTAGTGTCATTTAAAGTGCTCACAGCATATAAAATTTCCATTTGAATCTGTTGAACTGCAGACTCAACAGTGGAAAAACACCATTTTGCAACTGAACTTGTTAGCTAATAAAAATCAAATATTGAAATACTGTCGGCTTTGATGGTTTCATGCACAAGTAACCCTTTTCAGAAGTTTGGAAGCAGTCATTGCATATGGCATGCAGGAAAGATCATTGAATACATTATCTTTTTAATAAGCAGGTACTGAGAGTATCAGTTAAAAATAATGTATCAAATATTTCTACTTCTTAAAACGTAACCCAAGAATGAAATGACTTTTAAGGAAAGGAATAAAAATTCAATAGATCCAGAGCACTGAACATAGGATTCAATATTTACAGCTCACTACCTCTGTTCCAGTATTTAATGAAGTAGATGTGTATAGTTAGAACTTCACTTGTTTTTATTTGAGACATACATTTTTACTTGAAATGCTGAATGTGTAGAACGCTTTTCTAACCTAAATTCTAACTCTTGTTGCTCTATCCTCAAGTTTTTAAAAAATTATCTGAGAGGTTCCACAGTGTTGTCCTGTGCTATGTCTTTTCAGAGACAGAAAATTTCGGAACAAAGGTCATAAAAAATAACAAGGGTGATTTTCTTGATCTGACAACAATCAATCACGCTGATTACTTGTTTCTTCTGAATGGTTGTTTATTGCAAATCCTTCGTTAAGAAGACAGATTCCTTCAGGTCCATTCCTCTTTGCCCAGGCTTGGCCATGTCTTCTGTCCAGACACCTGATTGCTATGCATTGGGACATTGATGCGTATGCACTAATGCTGCAAGCTTCCTGGGCATGGAAAGGGGGGCCTTATGGCACCAGGATGGACCTAGTTACTAAATAAACAAGCAAATGTGTTATCCTGAAAGCAGGCTAACAATTTGACTGGCAGGCTCACAGTTCAGAACAGCCAGCACTTTGCACAGCCTTCATCTTCCTCTGCCACAGGTCACCCTCACATTCCATAGCAATTTCCAAAAACATTGTTAGAATGGGTTTATGTCTCTGCTGATTTGGCGGACACACTGTATATTTACTGCGATGGAAGAACATTGTCATTAAACCCACAAACAGCTGACAGTTGGGAAAGAAATTCCAAAGTGGAAATCCCCACTTGTGACCCTTTCTTGTCACAAAGATGAGCACTCTGACCAAGTCTTTTAGGAGAATGAAGGAAAAGGGAGATAAACCGGGAGTGGTTTGTTTGATTACAGCAAACTGGAAAGAAAATGCCCGTGTGAATATGAAGTCCATAGGAAAATGCATTGACTCCATAGAAAAATGCGTTGGCATAAGTTTAGTGAGGTGTATTTTTGGTTTTGGACCTCAGATATGATTTGAATATCAATTTTCTTAAATCAAGGTTTCTCTAAACATACAGGTTTTGCTTGACCTTACATAGAAACGTGGGGCAAAGGCTTCCATCTCCTGAAATTCATCTCATTTCAATGTGCAAACCAAAAACTCAATATCAAGTTTAAGCCTTTGGAATGTCTCTTAGCTGTTTACAGTTTTAAAAGCTACCAGGTTATATAGAAGTTTGCAGCTGTAAAACCACCTTCCTTGGGGAAAAGGCTTCCATCTCCTGAAATTCATCTCAATTCAATGTGCAGACCAAAAACTCAATATCAAGTTTAAGCCTTTGGAATTTCTCTTAGCTGTTTACAGTTTTAAAAGCTAGGTTATATAGAAGTTTGCAGCTGTAAAACCACCTTCCAGCAGACTCTCAAAGTGCATTTACAAATTGAGTTCATGTAACTCCTGAAAAAAGCCTAGTCCCCTCTTTACTTTTCTCCCCTTAAGTGCTGGACTACTCCATGGTTTCACCCCAGCATGAAGTCTACTGAAAGAGGAAAAAGAAAAGTCAAGATAAAGTTTATAAAATGAACCTATTAAAGTTTTGACGTGGATAGTACCTCCAAGAATGAATGGGGTATAATTGTCGTTGTTATATCAGTCGTCCAAATTTTACATAGGAAATAAAAAAGTGTTTTAAGATTTTTACAGTCTCTTACTCATTTCAATCATGAACTTCAATGACATTTGATTAGAAAACAAACTCAAACCATGTGTCTCATCATGCTATAGAAAGTTATCTTTACCTGATAATGCTACCCCATATTGAATTACTGTCTACCAACAGACCCCATTTGTAGACTTTATCCAAAAGTGACAGTACAACTTTCACACATACGTTTATATATTTTTTTAGATTTATACCACCAAGGCCTCCGGACAAATGCATAGCCAGAGTTTATGCACTGCCTTTCCAACAAACTTTCTCAATGACATTCCAGAAAGGACTCTGATAAAAACTATCTTGTCAACAGATTGGAGTTTCAACATTTAATTCCCATCAAAACCATTCATTTTTATTTGACTTCATGTAATGTCATTTATTAATCTCAGTAGTCAATATTAATGCAGCATCCTAATAACTAACTGTGGGAAAGAATGTGTCTATTACCCAACAATGCAGAATAGCTAACAGTTACTATTGTACATGTCTAAACACATATATTATGTCAAACTACAGAATGAATTCAAAAACTTTCATCCTACAGTTGATCAACACAATATTATTAAAAAGACATGCATTTAGAAATATATGGAACATAAATATATTGTAAAAAATTTAGCAAATATCTTTTCAGACCATTCTCTTTAGCTTGACTAACACATTCATATATAATCCTATCTAATAAAAGAGAAACATGGTAATTAGCCGTACCTCCACTACCCTTCCCATTGGCTAATCAGGGCAATATGCAAATTAACTGCCACCTCCCGATCCACCCTGCTCTGTGCATGACAGGGGGCAGCGCCCCAACTCCCCAATCAGCCCTGCTCTGAGCCCGACCAGGGGCCTGCCCTCTGCCACCCGGGAGCAGGCCTAAGCCAGCAGGTCATTATCTCCTGAGGGGTCCCAGACTGCGAGAGGGCACAGGAAGGGCTGAGGGACCCCCTCCTTCCCCCTGAGTGCACAAATTTTTGTGCACCGGGACTCTAGTTTAAGTTATAAAAAACCTAGCACTTTTGATTTGTTGGTATTAACCAATCCTCTTACTTTAACAGAACATTTTAAATCACACTTTTTAATTATGATGTAAACATCAGAGGTGATGCTCCATGGAGCAGATGTTTATAAAATGGAGCTTAATTTTCTCAACATCAATAAAAAGCAAAATTAAAGCCTTACTCTATGTGTGATGTGTCAAACACATAAATGAACTTTTAGAGCTGGAAGATATATTTGAGATTCATAACCCAATCCTATCATTTACAAAATGAAGTCTGAGAGCAAGAGATGTCACTTAACGTTCTCCAGGTCACAAAAGTGGTTAGAAGCAGATTGGGAATTAAACATCCCAGCCAATCTGCATGTCCTTCTCTCCTCAAAGAGTCTGGCTTTTACCCTGCTGCAATGATACCTTTAAAGATACACACACCTGGACCCAATTCTGTTAGTCTACTGAGAAGAAAATACATGCTATACAGGCCCTTTCATTGTTCCAGGTCCATACTTTTCTGAGGCAAGACAATTATCTGACCTGTTAAGCCAAATGGGCTAAGTCTGCCCTGAAGCAGACTGGACATCAATCTGTTAACCTTGATATATTCTCACTGTTATTAAATATTGACATCTTCCTGGATTAATTATCAAGAGGACTTGAGCTTATAAGATCCATTAGTCCCATTGTGTCTGTGGGAACACTTCAGAATCTGGGCACAATTACCAGGTTATCCAACCATCCAGTTAATAGGTAAAAGAATGAATAATGATAATATAATATAAACAATAATAAATAAATCAACACTATTAAATAAAGTGTTCCTCAAAATCTTCTTTGGGGCATCTTCTCTATGTCTCCACTGCCTAAAAGGATGCCTGGCATTTAGTAGTTTTATTGAATGAACTACTCATTGGTGTTCATTCATTAAGTAATAAATCTACAAATAAAAGAAAATAGGTCTACACACTAATTTGCTGAAACCAGTGTGGCTTTAGCCAAAGGCTAGTGGGTTACTCAACTTAGCTGAGAAAGCCCAGATCCAAGTATAGGATCAGCAGGACTGGAACGCTGACTGGGATGTTTACATTCAGGAATCAACGAAAACTAAGCACCATTAATAATTTGAGCACAACTCAAAACCAGAGGTAAAAGAAAAACGGAACTTTCGGCCAATTGGTACTGGCCTATGTAAAATAAATGGGTATCTGGGGATTTTGACTGGTAGGAAATGAAAACATAATCCCTTTCAATGTTCTGCAGATACACATGTGTTTAGAAGTAATAGATGTGTTAAATGCTCTAAATGTTTCATTTGCTTTTCCTTCTCTGCCATTCGACTGAATAATACTAGAGCTGAGTTTTGTGAATCATTCTATTTCTGCTCTTTATGCAGGTATGGCATAAGAACAAAATATAGGAAGACTGTAATGGATAAGAAATAAAAGCCCAGAACAGGTCTTCAAGGTTGTTGGCCATGGGTACTTTTGGCATTCCAATGACCCTATTTTAGAAAAATGCTTTTAAATATGTAAAAAAATATATAAAATAAACATTGTGGGTACTTTTGGCATTCTAATGAACCTATTTCAGAAAAATGCTTTTAAATGTGTAAAAAAAATATTTAAAATATTTACTATACATATGCATGTAATAGATATATAAAATAAGTATAAAATATAAAAATTAAAACTCTGAGGACTACAAAGAAAACAAATTATATTGAAATGTACATATCAATAGATTATAAATAAGCTACTGTGATTTCTCAATAATGGTAAGTAAATGCTATTTTGAGATATCTGCAACAACTGAATTGTGATACAAAAACATCTGTGCTTTTTATAGGTGATAAAATTCAGATATTGCAGATACTTCTGTGGTTGTCTGCATTCATAATTAATGAAAATGTTCAATTTCAGTTGGAGGTAAATGAAAATAAACATGCAAATTTTTCCCCATCCAAGTTCATGGAATTCCTAAATTCTTTCCACAGACTCCCTGAGGAAGTGTAGATTCTGGCTAAACACCCCTGATTTGGAAGACAACCCACCCTGAGCTGGAATTCTAGTTCTGCCCTGGGTGATATCTGTGACCTTGAGTAGTTGCTTACCTTCTATGAGCTCCCTAAAATGAGAGGTAGGAGTGCGCATCGCGTGAAGCTGTTGAAAGGAGTAAGGCGTGTAACATGGTCAGCACACTGTCTGGCATACATTTAACTCTCAATGTATATGCTTCTGATTCCCAATGGGACAATTTTTTGCCACTGGAATTTTAGCCTTTTAGAGTACATTACATAACTTCCAAGAAAGTATGTAATGTTCTTCTTTATTGCTGAGGATCATATTCCTCTTCATTTTAGCAAACTAATTCACAACAATGACAAAAAATAGTGCTGACGGGATCAAGATCACATGTGATTCTATCAGAGCCCTAACACAAACTTTGCTAACACTAAGATTGAAAGAATGCTTCATAAAATGAACAAAATATCAAGTACTTTCATATACCCAAATTTATATTGTTAGGGAAGAAGTGGGCATTGAATTTGGGGCCCTAAATCCATTAGATCAATGAGACAACACAGTGCCTCCAACAATATACACTAATTTTAAGTTTTCTATTCATATTAACTAAGTATTTGTACTTAATTGACCAAAATTCTTAAGTTTCAGACAAGCCAAGCAGAAAAAAACTCTCTGAGTATGTGATTTGATTTTGGTAGGGAATCTTTCATTTCTAGAATGTGTAACCAGCCAATGGCTGTGGTCAACCTAACCTCGGATGGTCATCTTGTGGAGACACAGTCTGAGAATAATAAAAAGAATATTTCAGGAACTTCAATTTTCAGGAACATAATCATTTTATGTGATAAGGTGCATATAAAAGCATTGTAAAAATTTTTTTAAATCATCAATTCAAGTCTATTTTTGTTAATGACACTGAATTTTACACCCTCGAATTAGAACATAGAGAGTGAGACAGCATGTTGAGGATTTCTGTGGAGTGGAAATATTTGTTTCCTGTAGGAACATATTAAAAAAAAAACAGGTTTCCTTCCCTATGAATTTTGAACAATACTATAGTATCTATATCATTTAGTACTGAAAGAGATATATGAAAATTTCATCAACATTGTTATTAATTATAATACATTCAAATTTTTGAAATCTTTCAGTAGGGGGGGATTTGATTTTCCTAAGTATTGAAACATATAAATTATGCCTACAAGCCCTTAATAAGTTTGTTTACTCTTTCTAGGAAATGGGAACTACCCCTTCAGTTAATAAGGTGAAAGTAAAAATGTCCTCTTTATTGCCATGAGTGATTCAAATCCTACTTTTGTGCTCTCTATATTGTACTAGTTAGTTCGAATTTTATTTATTAATTAGAGGCCCGGTGCATGGATTCAGCCTGGCCTGCGCCCTCTCACAATCCGGGATCCCTCGGGGGATGTCAGATGTGGTTTTGGCCGGATCCCCGCACTGAAACTGGCAGTCCAACATCCCCTGAGGGATGTAGTAGTACATGAAGCAGCAGGCAGCTAAGGAGGAGCCCAAGCCCAGGCTGGGCACCTGCCACTCCCGCTCATCCCAGCCCCACTGCACCTGCCACCGCTGCGCTCAGTAGTGCTGCTACAGAAGTGGAAGAGGTTCATGCCAGGGCAGCTGTGCTCACCAGCCATGAGCCCGGCTTCTGGTGCCCATTGGTCAGCTGAGCAGCACTCCCACTGTGGGCACGCACTGACCACCAGGGGGCAGCTCCTGCATTGAGCGACTTCCCCCTGGTGGTCAGTGCGCATCATAACAACTGGTCGAGAGGTTGAGCGGTCGAGCAGTTGACCAGTGGCTTAGGCATATATCTAATCTAATAATAGACAAACATGGTAATTGACCGTACCTTCGCTATGCTTTCCATTGGCTAATCGGGGTGATATGCAAATTAACTGCCAACAAAGATGGCAGTTAACCACCAAAAAAGATGACGGTTAATTTGCATACATAGGCGCAATGCTGGGAGGCGAAAGGGGAAGGACGGAAGAAGCCGCCTGCCGCTGATGGTGATCTGAAACCCAGCCGGCAGGTATGAGCCAGGTGGCAGGGCAAAGGTGGAGAACCCGGGCCACCTTTGCCTGGCGCGAACTATGCAGCCAGGAGAGGGGCATCAGGCCACTGGGAGCAGGGCGGGAACTTCCCGGGGTGGGCATTCAGGCAGCCAGGAGTGGGGCTGGAACTTCTGCCACATTGCCATGGCAATGTGGCAGAAGTTCCAGCCCCACTCCTGGCTGCCTGAATGCCCACCCCGGGAAGTTCCCGCCCTGCTCCCAGTGGCCTGATGCCCCTCTCCTGGCTGCATAGTTCGCGCCAGGCAAAGGTGGCCCGGGTTCTCCACCTTTGCCCTGCCACCTGGCTCATACCTGCCGGCTGGGTTTCAGATCACCATCAGCGGCAGGCGGCTTCTTCCGTCCTTCCCCTTTCGCCTCCCAGCATTGCGCCTATGTATGCAAATTAACCGTCATCTTTTTTGGTGGTTAACTGCCATCTTTGTTGGCAGTTAATTTGCATATCACCCCGATTAGCCAATGGAAAGCATAGCGAAGGTACGGTCAATTACCATGTTTGTCTATTATTAGATTAGATATATGCCTAAGCCACTGGTCAACTGCTCGACCGCTCAACCTCTCGACCAGTTGTTATGATGCGCACTGACCACCAGGGGGAATATTTCTTATCTACCAAACCAAGGTTCCAAATTATATGAACCTACAAAATGTCATGTGGTCTAGTTATGTTGAGCTGGATATGGTATTTTATCTAAGACTCAATTTACTCAACTGTAAAATGAAAATAATAATAATCAGGTAAGGTTGTGTGAGATTTTTGATAAAATGTATAACAGGTGCTTGGCACATAGAAGTTCCTTATAAATAATAATCACATTTTTTCTTAACTTTAGAAACATTGATAGTTTTGGCTTTGAGATGAAACAGCTGCAGTCCTTAATTACAATATATAGTATCTTCATAAATCATCTACTATTTGAAACCCATGGAGAAAATCAAGAATTTGTCTTATATATTTTTGCATATCAGTCAAGTAAGTATCATTAAAAACCATATTACAATTAAAAGGAATCTCAATTTATGTTCTGTGTCTCCAAACCCCAAATTTCCTTTTTATATTTAATTCTATTTTATATGTGTGTATTTTTTCTCTGAATGGGGAAAAGAGTGATATAATTCTCCAAGAATCATTGACATTACAAATAACATTGGTATCCTAATTTTTAAAATAAATTATTACTTTAAAATACTTTGGTTTTAAGAATAATTTTCTAGGATAACAAATGATTTAATATTAGATAGTAATTACATAGCACTTTATATTTTACACAGTTACATGTAAAAGAAGGAAATGTCATAAAATGTTTACCCAACACTATAGATCTTAAAACACGGACAAACACTATTACGATTCTACTCATAAGAAGGTCATACTTCATAGCCATTGCACGATTTGCCAAAAGTGCAGTCCAACAGCCAGTGGCATAACTAAAAATGCAGGGCTGGTGTGCTGGTAAAGTGACCCTCAACAGAGGGAAAAAGAAAAAAAAGAAAAAACCCTGACATGTCACTTTTTTCAATAATTGTGGTCCAATATGGCCCAGTATGGTCAATTTCAAGCTACCAATGATTAAACAACTAGCTTGTAAAATTCCCAAATAGTTACCAATTGTCCTTTGTAAGCCTGTACAAAAGGACTTCTGTACATCCCTGAAGGTCAGTTTCTTGATTCATAGACTAGTGCTGTCTTCACTCTACTAGGCCATCTCCTCAACAAGCATCATTGATATATCCAAAAATAACATGTGTCTTTCTACATTTTTATTCTGTGTTTTTTTTTAATTCTTTATTGCTGAAAGTATTACATATGTCTCCTTTTACCCCCATTGATCTCTCCCCTCCCACAGTTTTTTTAATCCACTCATCTGTTGATGAGCATTTAGGTTGTTTCCAAATTTTAGATATTGTAAATTGTGCTGCTATGAACATAGAGGTGCATATATTCCTTCTGATTGATGTTTCTGATTTCTTGAGATATATTCCTAGAAGTGGGATCACTGGGTCAAAGGGGAGTTCCATTTTTAGTTTTTTGAGAAAACTCCAAACTGTTCTCCACAGTGGCTGCACCAGTTTGCATTCCCACCAGCAGTGCAGGAGGGTTCCTTTTTCTCCACATCCTCACCAGCACTTGTCCTATGTTGATTTGTTGATGATAGCCATTCTGACAGGTGTGAGATGGTACCTCATTGTCATTTCAATTTGCATCTCTGGGATGATTAGTGACTTTGAGCATTTTTTCATATGCCTCTTGGTCTTCTGTATGTCCACTTTTGAAAAGTGTCTATTTAGGTCCTTTGCCCATTTTTTTTTTATTGGATGGCTTATCTTCCTTTTGTTACGTTATAGGAGCTCCTATAAATTTTGGAGATTAAACCCTGATCCGATATAACATTGGCAAATGCCACAACCTTTGCAGTGGGGTTTGGGATCTGAAGGAGGGGCCGACACACAAATGAGAATTTAGAAGAGGGGGAGGGGGCGGGGCGGGCATGTGGAGATCTCTCTCTTGGAGAGGCGCACAAACTTCTGGCCAGTTTGCTTTTTATTTACTTGAATACACATTTGCCCTTTAGCAATGCATACAGGCATATCAAAGGTAACGTTTGGTAAACAGTAAAAGGATTATCAGGTTAGGGAATTGCCTTGAGCCATTGAGTCCACAGCAGGGCAATATTATGCTGATTTTCAGCCTTGCTGAATATCAAAGTTCATGGCCTTCCAATGGGTCTTTTTGCATTAATATGTTAACTACTGTTGGTTTTAACCTCAGTCAGACAAATATTTGACAAAGAATACAAGAGCATACACTGGAATCAAGACAGTCTCTTCAATAAATGGTGTTGGGAAAATTGGACAGATACATGCAAAAAAAAAAATGAAACTAGACCACCAACTTACACCATACACAAAAATTAATTCAAAATGGAAAAAAGGTTTAAACATAAGACTGGAAATCATAAAAATTTTAGAAGAATCCATAGGCAACAAAATATCAGACATATCTCATAGATGTATCTTTACTGATACATCTCCTAGGACAATGGAAACTAAGGAGAAAATAAACAAATGGGACTACATCAAAATAAAAAGTTTCTGCACAGCAAAAGAAACCATCAACAAAACAACAAGATAGCCCACTGCATGGGAGAACATATTCTTCTGTTTTTATATCTGTGTCTTTCTGTTGTGGTTTTGAGCATGAGTTCTGAAGTCAGGATTATGGGTTCTAATACTTCTAAATTGTGAACCTCAACTGAGGCAATTTTTTAAAATTTCTCTGTGCTCAACTTATCCATCTACATGGAATGATGGTAATATAAGCTAATAATAGCAGCTATTTTTCAGAGTTGTTGGGAAGCTTAAACAAAATATGTATGAAGTCCTTAAGACAGTGCCTGGCATAAAGTAAAGTAACTCCAAAAATGGTAGCTCTGAGATATTAGCTATATAAATTTTAAATTAATATAGAAAATATTAATATATTAACTTAGCACTGAAACCTTGTAAGTGGCATAACTGAGATTAGAGATTGCATACTCTTTATCAATATATCATACCATCTCTCAATGCATATATTGATGAAATGTGCTAATACATTAACAGTAATAATCACCATGTGGTAGAATATGAGTTATAATTATCTTTTTCTTATAAAATTTTTTTTGTATTTTAAAACTGTTCAAAATATTACTTTTACATATATAAGAATGTGTGTGTACATATACATAAACATAGACACACACTTTTGTAGAGATACAACTAGCCTCTAAATCCAACCTCAATCCATGCCTATAACTATGTCTATTTTAAGGCCCTAACATATATAATACAATATCTAACATCTAATATATATGTGTTATATATTATATGTACATATTTATCAGCATTATCTCCTTCTACCTAGTTTTCTCAATGAAGAGATATAACTCTACAAAGCATTAATGATAAATGAACATTTTCCTGAAAACAATGATGTCACTTTTAATAATCTAAAACCAAAAAATTATTATGAGATATATCTTTCCTCCAAAGTACCTCTCCAACCCCATTTTCTCTTTCTCCTTTCCCTCTCCTGGGCTCTAAAAGCTACACTTATGCCTTGAGTCCATTATATTTCAAAGTCAGAAATATAATCCAAACTATTCTTCATTGCATATAGAAATAATCCATCTCATCTTTGTTTAGTAAATAATTCAATACATTTTATTCTTCCATATTATTGGCTATCATTATGTTTTATACATGGATGTGGGGCATATTAATAATTTTTTTTTGAAAACTTGACACACAAAAAACTCATTCAGCACAAGTTTCTGAAGCAGTTAAGTAGCTACCTGTGGCAACACCAGGCAGGACACTTGGGTGATGCATCCTCATGGCCCCCCTCCCCACCCAAAGCATTAATAAAAATTTACTCAAGCTCTAGCTGGTTTGATTCAGTGGATAGAGCATTGGCCTGTAGACTGAAGGGTCCCAAGTTCGATTCCAGTTAAGGGCATGTGCCCAGGTTGTGAGCTCCATCCCCAGTTGGGGGGGGGGGGTGGCATGCAGGAGGCAGCCAATCAGTGATTCTCTCTCATCATTGATGTTTCTATATCTCTTTCCCTCTCCCTTCCTCTCTGAAATCAATTTAAAAAAAAGATTTTTCACTCAAACTGCCCCCCTCCATAGAAAGAAATAGAAAAGCAGGCATCACATAGATTGGAGGGGAATCTGAGACTAAGAAAATACAATATGTTGGCTTTTTGCCTATTTATAATACCACATATCAAATTTCCCAAACTAACTGATATTTATCATCAATACTTCCATTTAGCTGTCATCTTGGCCCTTAGCTATACAAGAGTGATTCAGTTCATTTAATCAAGCACATTTTGAGGACCATTATCTCAGTCATTCATATTCAACAATTGCTTATTGGTGTCAGCTACTGCATTACATACTGGAGGCGATGAGCATGAATAAAAAATACCTTCTATTTTAAGGAGCTAATAGTTTAATGTGCAAGATATTAAGCATATTCAGGATTCATAAAATTAACCCTGGTTTATCAACAACCGAAAATAGCTTTCTGGAACTGAGAGTGTTGTTCTTGTGGCTAAAAGATACTAATAAATTTTTGGAGAATGAAAGAGTGAATGACTGAATATATTCAGGAAGAATATTCCCAGAGATGTTTGTATTTTGAATATATTTATACTGAATAACTACCTGATGAATGCATACAATGATCTCCCCTCTATTCCAGAGAAGTATTCGCACTATCAGGGAACCACTCAAGGCCAGAGGAGGGCAATAAATTGTTTAGTTGCCAAGAGAACACAAAATTACTTTGCAAAGAAAGGCTTCATTTATTTCTTAAATTAAATTAAATTTATTTTATTTTATTTAAAAGACCCCCAGGAATTGAAATTCCCAGAAAGAAAGATTAACTTTAGTTAGGAGAACTGAAAAAGGAAATATATAGCTTTAAAAGGGGGGTGGGGGAGGTAGTAATATGAGTCACAGAGACTTACAGAAAAAGGAAATAAAGGGGAGAACTCTGGCAATATACAAAGTGATCTGTATCTGAGCTGGTAGGAGATAAGGAGCAAAAAGCTTAGTGATAAAAAGAACAACACATGATTCCAGCACAGGCTATTGTCAGAAAGGTAGAAAAACAAAAATAGAAGCCAGAACATAGGAATAAGTACTAGGGAAATAATGGAGATATGTCACTATCCCCCCAAAAAGAGCAGACTGCTTTATAAGGTAATAAATCCCTACCTTTGAAAGCATTTTAAAGGGAGATAGACAAACAAGGCTAAAGTAGAACTGACTCATTCATTGAGTATAGGGTTGAGCTCAGTGACATTTGAGAACTTGAGATTCATTTATGTGTGAAGAAAAGTCTATGATTCTATGAATACTCTCAAACAAAAAATTATGAGGGCATACAATGAAAGCAGAAAAGAGTAAAAAATTTCAGAGAGAAAGAAATGAAATGAAAGAAAAAAAGGAAGGACTGGAAGAAGGAAGAAAGAATCTGTCATCCCTAGTACAAAATATCAACTACTTATCCCTTCCACCAAACATTCCTTTTGAAGACACCTCTATAAGTCCAAGAAATGGAAAGCTCAAGAGTTGCTACAAGGGAAATAGCCCATAACCTGGCCTTTTGAAAGCAATTTCAGGGGCACAGAATAAGCCCTGGTTCTGATTATGCCACAGCAGCCACAGGGGAGCTCCAGGAACAAAGGGCCCCTAGAGCCCAGTCCTTGGGCTCTTACCACTGGTTCTCAATAACGAGTTTATGAATCCCCCCCTCCCCAGAACACTAGTAATTCACACCACGCTAGTAACTAATCCAATAAATGCCTCTCCTTTGCTTGAGAAATTCGCTCCTGCTGAGATTTGAACCATAGACCCTTAGATCCAGAGGAACTAGAATCAATATGGTGATGACCAGCTCCAGAAATATTCACTTAATCAGCTCCCTTGTTAACTCTCCATGTGTTTATAAGTTGCTAACTGAGAACACGTCTGTGCTCACTGAACACATCTGTGGCTTGAACTAACTTGAATAACCACAGCTTTGTGGCAAAGGAGCTGACAATGAGGCCAAAGATCCTGATTCTTTCCCTCTTCCCATTGTTCACTGAATTCCTCCAACAAGGAGGTCTGATGCAGAGTGAACACTTTTCTCTCACAGAGAATCTGAATTTAAAGTTCTTTTATCCTCTGAAACAATTGCTCTTTCCAGTAAGGTAATTTTTTTTTTCTAAAAACGTTTCATTGTAGAAACTTTCCTTGGAAAACAGATCCTCAATGTTTCAGAAACTGAGCATTTGTTTTCATCAAGAATTCAAGTGGAAAGATCAACACTTGCAAAATTAACATATAAATTACATGAAAAGAGACAGATTTTGACTCTCAACTGAGTTACATGAACACCCCTATTTCCTTATAAACTTCCATCATTTATTTTCCTTTCTCTAATTTTATTACTCTAACGTTCACTTTGATGCAGTTGTATTAGGACCAAGAAAATTAATATTAAACTACTGAAAGTGAAAATCAAAGCACCACTGATTTAAATGTGTGTTTTGTGTGTTTTTTTAAAAACAGTGGCCCTGAGTTAGTTGCCTGGATGTTTATTATATACCTTAGCAAGAACCAAACTTTCCTTAAAACATGTATACATAATTCAGAGGCTGGAGTATGCCAAATGAGAATGTCCTTATTTAATATAAATTCTTCCATTTCTCCAGACCCTACAATATTTTGAAACATTATTCATTGCCATGGTAAAATAGTCAGTGCAGAAAGCACTATTGTGTACCAACACAGGAAGTGATATCTTTTGCAGTATTTCTCACATTCAAGTGATACAAAGGTGCCCTTCCCCAAAATCTTTCTCTCTGCTTTTTCACAAGGTCTGGCTGTCCTGCTAAGTCTGACACTAAAAATTTTGTCTCTGTGACACTGTTTTGATTTTTTAAATAAGCTACAATAAAAGAGCTCATAAAATTGTAATTTTGATAGGTCACTGATATTAAAATGCCAATTAATATTCCTCACTTTCTTTGAGAATGAAGACAGAAGGTGGATTTTAAAAGATGACAGTTTTTAATTATTTCCCTTATCTGTGAAATTCTTTGTTTTGAAGTACAATAAAAGGCTTCTAGGCACAAAATGTATGATTTATGCCAAGAAAGAGATAGAGGTACACATGGAAATACTCTCGTAGCATCCACAAATCTTCTATGCTGTGTACATCTTCCATTTGCTTGGTCTTCTGCGAGATTTTTAAGACATATTCTTTAGTGAGGAGAATATAAATTCACATAAATCTATGAAGAATGAAATAAGGTGGTGAAAACTGTCATAGGGGTCCAAAGTGATGTGATTTACATTTGGGGAAATATGCAGAAAAAGTTTTCCTGAGGAAGTCTGTAGGTGAAAAAGCCAGTATCTCAGATGAGAAAAACGTAGAGAATGAGACAGGAATTCATACTAATCTTAAGAATATAGTGAGAAAAGGTAAGGGATCAGTCACCAGTGAATGCTCTAGGCAGATCTAGGGGGAAATAATAGGCTTTCTTGATAAAGTAAAAAACAAAAGCTATGATGGTGTTCTGAATGTGAGATGGCATAGGTGTTTGATGGAAAGAAGCTATAAAAAGCACATAATCCCTATAGCCAGTTAGGGGTCAAAGGAAGTATTCAATATAGGAAATGGCCCCGGGAACCAGAAAGGTAATTCTCTCTCTGAAAGTGAAACCAGACATGTCAAATTCCAGATGATGGTATCCATATGATGAAGTCTTCATGGAGAAGCTTTATCTTAAAAGGAAGCAAAAAATTTTAAAATCAGGGAATCCTGGTCTTCTAAAGATGGATTTTAGAGTAATATCTAAGAAAGCAAAACTTCATTAATGGTAATAATCCAATAGAAGAAAAAACATAAAAGCAGAAGTAATGTTATTTCATGTGACAAAGAAAAGAAGCATTCTGAGATCTCGGCAGATTTCATAACATACAGGTCAAAGGAAGATGCGGAGCCTTTGTCCATTAGGGCAACATACTGCAATTCTAAAGGGCAAGGAGCATTTAATTTAAGCATCCTGGTCAGGAGGAAGCATGCTTAAGATTACCTACCTCCCTAGCTTATATTTCATCTCCAGTTAGCTTCTTTAATTTTGCTCTCTTGGGAGAGGATCCCTGGAGTGTGGATGAAAATATCAATTTGCCAAGCTTACCATTCGAAAATAATAAATTTAGATTACAGTGCATTCATTAGTTTTTTGGTAAATGATGTTAGTGTCAGTCTCTATAGGTTGATTAAATCTTGGGCACTAAAAATTCAAATTGAGGTTTTCACTAGGTATTTGTTCTTCCATGAACTTTGTCTGAGTCACCACCAGCCCACTTGGCCTCTCCCATCTTTGCGATATTATTCTTTAACTTTAGCAAAGCCTTGAGAGCCAAAACCTATTCATGCTATATGCATGTATGGTAAGTGAAATAATGCTCCCTTCCAAGATGTTCACCTTCTTAGCCCTTAGCCTGGAGGCAGAAGAAGAGAGTCAGAAGGAGATGTGATGAGGGTCAGAAAGATGCTACTTTGTTAGCTTTGAAGATGGAGGAAGAAGCCAAGAGCCAAGAAATGTGGGTGTCCTCTAGGGGCTGAAAAAAAGCCAGGAAGCAGATTCTCCCCAAGAGCTGGCAGAAGGAACGCAAGCAGCCCTGCCACCACCTTGGTTATAGCCCAGTAAGATCCATGATGGACTTCTAACTTATTAAGATAATAAAGTTGTGTTGTCTTAAGTTACTTATAGTGGCAATTTGTTAGAGAAGCACTCGGAAACTAATACAGCATGCATGCAAGTAAAACTGCTTTATAATTAAATTGAATTAGACTTAAAGAAATGGGATTTTGTGACCTAGTATCTAAAGAAAATGCTCTATTTACTACAATGGTTAAGATGATAATCTTTAGACAAACTAGATTCAAATTCTAATCGGTACCATTCAATACAAGATGAGTAAGTTATTTAACCACAACAAGCCTCAACTTCATCATCTATTAAATAAAAAGAATACCTACCCCATAGATTATAGTGTGAATTTCTTAAGATAAAGTTTGCCTCATCCAATAAAAATGTCTGTGAAGCACTCATATGTGGTAAAATGTTTGATAAAAGGAAGTTATGCAATGATTTAATTAATGCTTTTATGAAATCCTGGGGCTGCTATGATGAACATATCAGACTGAAAATTAACCATAACATTTTAATATCTTTAGATATATACCTTTGATAAGACTGCAGGAAGTTCTGTTACCACATGAGGGGTACTTGGGATGGATTTATGCATGAGAGAATACTTTTTAGAAAAAATCAACTCCAAATGGAGGCCTGAAAATAAATGGGAAGTAGACAAAAAGAAGAGCATTCTAGAGGAGGGTACAATGTGGTATAGGGCATGGGAGGTTGGTAATCATGGGGATTGAAAATAGCAGTGAGGGAGGTGCATTTCTGAGCTAAGCAAAGGCCAACACATGAGGTGCCTTTTATCCTCATCGCCACATGGATTTCTTGCAATGTTTTAACTGGACAAGAGACACTGGTTACGTTTGTGTTTTAGAAAAATCATTAGGGCTTCAGTGTGGAGAAAAAAATTTAAAAACTAAAAAGACAAAAAGTCAATAGAAACCAGTTGAGAAACTAATGTAATAATACAAACTAGTTTGGTTACTTTTGTAATCAAGCATATAAGAAATGGAAATAAACATGAGAGAAAGAAGTGAAAGAGTATATGCAAGTCAACCTATCTATATATGTTTCATCTTAAGAAATTATTTTTGAAATATGGAGGTACTACCTTACTCCATAGTGGAAATAGAAATTTAAAAATAAAAAAACAGAAAGAAACAATTGTACAGCAGCAATTGTTCGAAGACATGAGTGAAGGTCAGCCAATGTCAGGCAAAGTGAGAGGAGAGCAAGTTAGAAGACAGGATATGGCCTAGGAATGAGAGCTCAGATTGAACTAAAGAGAAAACTATCCTAATAGAGAAGAAGTTCCATGCCTCACTCTTACTCTGTTCTCCTGGGAGAATTCTAAATGAAATATAGACAATATAAATGCAGGATGTGACTTACCACAAGAACATTCTTATACAACTTTTGGGTTTAGAGTAAAGAGAAACCAACACATGAAGTGTCTTTTATTCTCTTTGCCAGATGGATTTCTTACAATGTTTTATCTGGAGAAGAGATACTAATCACATTTGTGTTTTAAAAAAATCATTATAGCTAGTAAAGAGAGAAAATTTGAGAAACTCAAAAGACCAAAAGTCAATAGAAACCTGTTGGGAAACTGTTGTAATAATGCAGACAAACTAATATTGCTACTTTTGGAAGCAAGCATATGAGAAATAGAAATGTACATGAGAGTAAGAGTGGGATGAGCACGTGCAACCAACCCTATCTACATGTTGAGAATTAACACTCACTCAAACCCACAAATACCTCAAAACCATGACTTACTCTGAGTCAATGTGGAGGAATTGAGATTCTGCTCCATTGGGAGGCTCCTCACCCAGGATAACCTGGGGCCCTCCTGGAAAACTGAGTGAATGAAGGCTGGAGGACAGGCAGGACATGTGTATATATCAGGTGCTGAGGAAAATGGAGACACTACCTGTGGAGCAGGAATGGGGAGAATCAGGGCCCCTACATGCTACCACTCATGTGGAGCTGGGCTTTCATAAGCAAGAAATATGGTGGGAATGTCCCCACAGTGTCAACAAGAAAACCTAGACATGTCAACAAAACCTTTCTATATGTGCAAATAAAGTCTACAAGGAGCAAGAATTAAAAAGAACAAGTACTTTGAACAAACTGGTAAACCAAAACTATAGGCTATAGTTTTATATAAAATATTATTTTCATAAAGAGTATAAAATTATGACTCTCATCCTATATAATAAATGGGCAATATGCAAATTGACTCTAACATCAGAATGACCAGGAACAACTGGCCGCTATGACATGCACTAAGCACCAGGGGGCAGACACTTAACGCAGGAGCTGCCTGCTGGTGGTCACTGTGCTCCCACAGGGGGAGTTCCGCTCGGCCACAAGCTGGGCTGATGGCTGCCAGCGCAGCGGCAGTGGTGAAAGCCTCTCTTGCCTCCTCAGCAGCGCTAAGGATGTCCAAGGGCTCCCAGGCTGCCAGAGGGATGTCTGACTGCCAGTTTAGGCCCGGGGATCGGGCCTAAGCCAGCAGGTGGACATCCCCCAAGAGGGCACTGGCCAGGCTGAGGGCCCCTCCCCCCCCCCCGAGTGCACAAATTTTCATGCACTGTGCCTCTAGTGTAAATATAAAAATGAGCACATTTAAGATTTTACTTAACTCATGAATTAAGAAAGTGGTGAGGTGGTACCACCAATTCAAAGGAGAAAAAAAACGCCTATATAGAGATTAGGAATATTGAAATGGATGTGCAATGGAGAGAAAACTGGCTCCTTCCACAGTCAAGAGAGGGAAGTCAATTGAAACAAACCTCCACTGGACAGAATTGGTATGTCTACAGACAAGAAGTGTTTTTGCCTTGCTATCACTTAACTACATCTCCAGAGTTGTAAAATAGCACCCAAAGAATAGAATCATGAGCTATAGACAATCATAGCTTTCCACTGAAGCTCAAATTTTTCCTGAGAGTGCTACAACTGGCATTTGTCTTCAGTAATTTACCAAAAGTACACTGCAAATAACATAGAATTTTTTTTAAAAAGAAACCAATCTCCAGTCCACCATTTCACACTGAGGGCAGTAAGTAAGAGGCAGTAAGCAAGAGGCAGTAAATAAGTAAGTAGGAGCACCTTGCTAGTGCAACTGGCTCCCATAGCACTTTTCTAAAGATCTGCTTGTTAATATTTGATCACAGAGCCTGCCTGCATCAAACTCCTTGTTTCTCAGCTTATAGCCCCCCTTCCAACCCTGACACACTCTATAGTCCTTGAGGTCTGAATCCTGGCCCCCAATCCTGACACTATTCAACACACTAAGCCCAGGTCTAGGAGATTCTCCAGCACTAAGGTAATATGTGAAAAAATCAATCCTCCAGTTGTTTATCTATAACCCAACACTGAATCCTTGTGCCATTTCCATGGACAAAGCCCAATCCTTCCCCCATCTTCCTTAGGTTACAGATGTTAACAGGATTAGAGCAAGAGGAAGTTTGATCCTGTTATAATAGACAATGACAAGAACTGCTTACAGACTGGAGTTACTGGAAGGCCTGCAGCAGTACGTGGGTAATTCATTCTGAAGCAGAAAGCAAAAAAACATGTGGGAGAGATGAAACAAACAGTAACTTCCACATGAAGCTTATGAGAAAAAGTACATTTTATAACTCCAGGGACCTCCCAGAACCTCAGATAAGAACAAACAATCTGCCAATATGTTGTCTCAAAATCAGAGGATAAAAAATGTTAAGTCTGGGTTGAGAGGTAAATTTTGCCTCTAGATGCCAAAAGCAATTGTAACACAATATGGGATCAACAGTGAGAAGCTCCCAGAAGAGATTTACGTATGCACGGTGGTCATTTCCAATCGTGTAGACGGAATGACAAGGAAAAAAGGCCTGCAATAAATGGAAATATTAAGTATCTAGACCAGGAGATTTTAGTACTCTCAGATGTTGATGGTTACACATGATTTAAAGAAAAAAAAGCAGCAGTTTTCTTATTTATGTTCAAACCATCTCTTAGCTGAAGTCAAACAAAATAAAGACAAAAATAACACATTTTATAAAATCTTAGAACAAAGGTATAGCTACTTGTCTTCCAGGTTGGGATATAAATGCCCTATTTGCTAATGGAAAATCCATTATGCCATTTCATTTAGGGATAATGCATTTTGTTAAAGCAGATGAGAAATTTTTCCATCTCCCTGACATTACTCTCTCCTAGTTCAGAAATCTTGCAAATATCAACAGTGACACATTATATGCTGACATGTCATTAAGTCATTAAGAAGAAAAGTAACAAATACTATTTATCATCACTGTATTCCAGGCACTAAGCTAAGTGTTCTTGCTCTAATCTTATTAAATTGAGTCAACTATACTTCCAGGTACAATCCTAGATACAAACAGAGGAAGATTTTTAAAAAGAAAGAAAAGAACTCAGATTCTGATCATGCTTACACCAAACAATTAAACCATGGAGTTTGGATACAAACCTGATTCTGTCTGACTGGAGAGGAATGTATGCTGCCTTAGGTGAAGGGTGGACTGTAGTCTGGGTTAACTTGTTGGAATTCTCAAAGCAATGTTATTCTGTAATTAAACCAAAATTATATTCCACATCTTTGATCATGTTCAGCCAAAAATATTTTTGGCACTTACTATATGCTAGACATTGTTCTAAGCTCTGAGGACACATCAACACACTAAAGAGAAAGTAGAAGAAGGAGGAGGAGAAGGAGAAAGAGGAGGAGGAGGAGGAGGAGGAGGAGAAGGAAGGGAAGGGGAAGAAGGGAAAGAGGAGGGGGGTGAGAAGGAGAAGGAAGAGAAGGAGGAGGAGGGGGAGGAGGAGAAGGAGAAGGAGAAGGAGAAGGAGAAGGAGGAGGAGGGGGAGGAGGAGAAGGAGAAAGAGGAGGAGGAGGAGGAGGAGGAGGAGGAGGAGGAGGAGGAGGAGGAGGAGGAGGAGGAGGAGGAGGAGGAGGAGGAGGAGGAGGAGGAGGAGGAGGAGGAGGAGGAGGAGGAGGAGGAGGAGGAGGAGGAGGAGGAGGAGGAGGAGGAGGAGGAGGAGGAGGAGGAGGAGGAGGAGGAGGAGAAGGAGAAGGAGAAGAAAGGGAAGAAGAAGAAGAAAAGGAAAGAAGGAAAAGAAGAAGAAAGTTCTGTCCTTGTATATTTAGATTATAAAAAGGCATAAATTTGCTGATATCTTTGGAGAGAGATAAAACATTTTAATCATTTTTTTAAAAGTTAAGGCTCCAAAGGGGAAAAAAGTAAACCTAGTAATAGTGTAGCTAAATTAGCAATAGTATAGTTAAACCTCCAAATATAGTAGAATGTCACCTCATGCAGGAACACTGTTGTCCCAATAAAACAGCAATTCCTTACCTGACTTCACTGTGCATGTGTGATGGAGTCCAGTGTATAGGGGACACAGTATAGTGGCACGTGTAGGCGTGGGGTTCTGGAGTTCTTCGGTGTTCCAGTCCCGACTCTATTTACTAACCCCTAGAAAATCAGTCTAGCTTCCTTGAGCCGTTTCTTCAGCTGCAAAATGAGATAATACCTCCTACATAGGGTTCATGGGGGAACTAAGTGAACTCAAGTAAAGAGATCCTGAATACAAACATTTGTAAGCTGTAATCAATATGATTATGATGGGAATGAGGACACGACTTACTGCCATTATCCAATTTAGCTGTCTTAAAGGAGGTCAACATCTGTGCAATATTATTAATGCTCAATACTTATGTTACACAGTAATAAAGGACCTTAAAAACTCCATTGGCTATGCTAGAGGCAAAAATAGTAAAAATATATGGTGTACAGGCACATACACATAGCTACACACACATATGAAAGGAAAATAAAATAATGTGTGTGTTTGACATGCCTAATTTCTAATGTTCACAAACATCATGCTTGGCCTATATTATTGCTGCATTTTATAGAAGAGGACACCAAAGATCAGAGTCATGGATTAATATAACCAAGGTCATGCCCTAGCCAGTTTTGCTCAGTGGATAGAGCTTCAGCCTGCTGACTGAAGGGTCCGGGTTTAACTCCAGCCAAGGGCACGTACCTCAGTTGCAGGCTCCTCCCCAGCCCAGGCCCCCGGTCAGGAGGCAACCATAGATGTGCTTCTCTCACATCAATATTTCTCTCTGTCTTTCCCTCTCTCTTCTACTCTCTCTAAAAATCAATGGAAAAAATATCCTCTTGAGGAATATATATATATATATTCTCCAAGGTCACAGGGCATTAAATGTTTAACATGAACCCCCATTCTCATCTTTCTTTTTTTTACATGTAGATGCTTCCAGCCATGCTTCTCTCATATATAAAGAGTTAATAATATTTATTTCTGCAGTAATCTCCCACACTTATATTTGAAAAATGTTTTCCCTTATATTCTCAAACATCCTAATGCCTCCATCAAAAGGCATGAATCGCTTTGTGAAAATTGTGTTGCTTAGGAGTCCTTTATTAACTAAGAATCCCCAAATTCTCACTCCATTTTGGATGTATATAATGCATCTCTGAGACTGAAACAAGTTCATGATGAGAAGTGCCTTCTTACTTCTCTACCACCTTAGAGTCACAGCCTCTAGTGACACATCTGTGATGATCTGGGGCCAGTGCGTGGAAGAATAAGTGAATGACTCAATGAATGCGTTGGATGTGAACTAGTTTAGAAATTATTGATCAGCTGTTAACCCCAAATGCTTAGGTTTCCCCACTGTCTACTTAGTTCATTCCCAAAGCCAATCAAAAGAGCTTACTACTTAAAGTACAAGAAAAAAGTGATGGATGTATGAACTTTCAAAAACATTGCTATTTCAATGACTCTAATGTAATCTAAATACTTGTAAACACAGATTTTGTACATCAAATTGTAATTCAAGAAAGGTCTATACATTGAGAGCCACACAATTTGCTTTGAGAACCACCCCCCCAAATGCTTAGGTTTCCCCACTGTCTACTCTTAGTTCATTCACAAAGTCAATCAAAAGAGCTTACCATTTAAAGTACAAGAAAAAAAGTGATGAATGTACGAACTTTCAAAAACGTTGCTATTTCAATGACTCTAATGTAATCTTAAATACTTGTAAACACAGATTTTGTACATCAAATTGTAATTCAAGAAAGGTCTATACATTGAGAGCCACACAATTTGCTTTGAGAACCACCATAACAACAGTTTCACTTCCGATGAGGTCATTTACAAAGCAACCTGTACACGCTGGGATTTGCCTTGATTATCTGGAGAAGGATCCAAAAATAACCAACCATGCCCAGAGGGACATGAGGTGCCCTCACACCTTCTTTTCACACGTGACCACTCGTCGTGCATACGAAGTCTCAAAGATCCCTTGGACTTTTACCCATTCTGCTTATAATCAGTTTCAGTTTTTAATTTGATTTTGAAGTTGTAGTTAATCAAAAGATGTTTTACTTTTAGTACCACATTTTCATTTCCTTCCAGCTAGCACTGCAATAACTGGAGTTTCAGCAACTTATTCCTCATTAAATGCCCATTAGAAACACCTTCTCCACTGTATGTTTTGGAAGATAGCTTGTATTCTGATCCCTTTTGCCTTTTTATAGTACTTACAATTTTTCACTGATAATCATACTTTGATTTCATTTCATATGAAAGTTGAAATTTTATTTTTTTCATTTTATTTTCTTTGTCAAAATTCCAAATTGGTTTTATGCAAATTGCTTTTTGGAAAATACATAAACATTACATCAAAATCCAAAAGTAGAAAAAATTGTATTCCAATAAAACAGCACTTACACATATAATATTCCAATTCACTTTTACTAGGCCTTTAGGCATGCAAAGGGGAGAAAAACACACTTTTCCAAAGAAGTTGTCATCATCTATATAGTTGAAACTATTAATGATTAATTTAGCCCAACAGTTAACTTTTTAATAGAATATGCTTGATCATTCTTAATAAAATATTTAAAGAGTAAAAAAAAATACCTGAAATAAATAAGCATTTTAAGATAATATATGATAAGTTTAAAATAATCAACACACTCTTCTCCTTGGGGGTCAATATTCAGAAAAAAAAAAGAAGAAGTTCATTTTATTTTATTGACAATATAGTGATACTTGGCAAGTTGGGTATTTTTCCCCTTTTTAAATTTTTAGGAATTTAGTATTGAAGACCGGCCAGGTTGGCAGCACTTGAGATTTAGGTTACTTCACAGAATTGGCTCTCCCTATCACTGTGCTTCACAGTTTGGGATGTAGGTTGTGTGGGATTCTTTCCTCCTTTAATTACTTTTCCCCTATAGCACAGCCATTAATGAATCAGCGAAACTACTGGAAAAGTGATTGACCTACTTCGTCCCTGGTGAGAAATAATACTGACTTCTTAGTATTAGGAGAGAAGAATTTGAATGGAGAAAAAGGAGAATGGAGGCAAAGGGGAAGAGGAAAAAGAGGAATGGTTGTCGATCCTGTAGTCCTGGTTGTTAATATTTAACAGCCTGTCTGCATGGTTTCTAACCCCATCTGAGTAGGACACAGGAAATACCTGAGCTTCACGGAAGATCCTGCTTATTCCCATAAGCAGAACTACAGAATCTTTGACTCTAATGGTGAAAGGACCCTTGAGCTGAAATACAACTCAGAGCTAATGTTTGCATCCCTCCTAACACATGCTTCCCGGGTGATCGTCTGCCAGGGACAAGAAACTTTATATCCCCTAAGGAAGCTCGCTGCAGAGATAAATATTCTTTTTATTGAGTTCAAATGTCTTTTCTTCCTTACTTGGACTCTAAATGCTGTGGTAGTCACTGGATCTAATTCTGCTCCTTAGGTCCAGTTCCTTGGAAACTTATTTTGTGTGAAGGTTTAGACTGCCTTCCTCTTTCTAGTCAAGTCAAAGTTAATGTGAAAATAATCAGTCTCATAAATGATTGTTACTTCTGTCTCCAAATGAACCCAAGCTAAAAGACAGTTTTTCATTTCACTCTTATCTAAACCAGGGATTTGGGGGTTATTTTGAAGCCGAGGAACCCATTTCTGTTTGCTTTTATTATTATTATTATTCAATAAGTGTGTATTTCCAAAATATAAATAGAATATATCTAGACATTTTATTGTTAAAGGGCCATTGTTGAAAAAATGCCGGGTTCCACAAGAAAATTAGAATTTTCAATTTATAGTTCTAAACTTATGAAACACCAAAATAACTTTGCTCTAAGTGCTGGCCATACATAACAAAACACTCTCCAGTCCTTGGTTTGAACAGAAAAGCCCCTTGTTCTATGACTTGAATAAGCAATATCGCAGAACCATCTCAGATGACTTTTTCTTCTCAACATATGGTCAAACCAAAATAAGCACATATATTAGCTAAATAGAAAATTAACAGAAACCATTGAAAATGAGCTTCTGTTTGCACTCAGGGAAGTGCACAGAAGGGTGGGGCGCATGACCAATTAAAGGCCTATTTTCCAATGTCTAAACTATTAACATATGCCCTATTTATAAAAAGTGTCATAGTCAGTAACCTACTGCAAAATGATACACATGACAGTTGCAGATTTTTTGCCCTGTAATATCTTCTGCTAGTGATGAAAGGATTCAGAAGAGTGATAAACATTAATGCATTCTGCATGTCATAAAGAGTGAACCACCCTTTCTAGAACAAATGCTGAAATAGAACTGTGACAGATTAGAAAGGCGCATTAGAGAATGCACACAAGAGGCTATCTCTGTCTACTGATTCAGACACCAAGTGAAACCAGTTGTTTAAAGGCAAGAATTCCTATGTGCCTCTTTTCCTTGAAATTCATATTGCTCACTACAGAAACTTGGCATTATAGATCCCATTTCTCTACAGACTCTCTCGGTAAAGAAAGAAAAGTTGCACAACTAAGTAGAAGAAACAGTTTCTGCAGCTTCTCCAGGTAATGGCACTTAATCTCTATTTCACTCCACCTGGGGATATCCACCAGCTCCTGGGAGTCTCTCTTTCTCTCTCTCTCTCTCTTTTAATATCTTTATTGATTCCAGAGAGGAAGGGAGAGGGAAAGAGAGATAGAAACATCAATGATGAGAGAGAATCATTGATTGGCTGCCTCCTGCACGCCCCCTACTGGGGATCGAGCCCACAACCTAGGCATGTGCACTTGACAGGAATTGAACCCAGGATCCTTTAGTCCCCAGGCAGATGCTCTATCCACTGAGCCAAACCGGCTAGGGCTGGGAGTCTCCTTCCTAAGAGGTAGCATGAGTCCTATTCTATTCAGATTCCAAGCATGGTGTGAATGAAAACCTCTGCATTGGAGAGACAGCACACTTTCAATGTTGGTCTGAACACTCTTACACTTTGCAGAAGCATGACAACCAGAATGACATAATTTCACTTCTTTTTACACTGAAGCATGTCAGGTTCATCTAGCAAAAAATTAAATTTGTGGCTAAAGGTGACAATTTAATTTTCTTGAATTCATACGACATTTTGACCCAGTTGCTTCAAAAATACTGAACAAAACAAACATAAAACATTTTCCTGAATTCATGGTCCCCCCTTTTCTAACACTGTGGGCAGGAAAAGATGAGATGAAGGTAACTATTTTTAATGTGTTGTATTAATTCATATGTTTGGGAGATTTTCAAATTAATAGGATAATACAGTAGTTTTTCAGGGTAGTTTCCCTGTGGAGTAATTAAGACCTTAATTATCATGGGGATATAGTTATGATTCAGTTTGATTTATATATAGAATACATTCTATAAAGGAGAAATGAAAAAAAGGGTGGTTAAAATGCAATTTATTTTCTGCTTTAAAACATTTTTTTATTCTTTTTATTTGTTATTTTTTTGGTGAGGAAGCTAATTCAAACTTAGAGACAAGACGTGAGTAAAACTAACTTACCATCTTCTTAAGAAACCACTCAATTCCCCTTTCTACATGAGTAGTATTTTAACTGAAATAAATGGAACAGTTCTTATGTGCCTTCCCTACACTGACATATCCTATTTTTCTAACTGGCAAAAAAAGTTTCAGAATTATAAGTCCAGGAAAAAAAAATGTACTGGTACACCTGATCAGAAGTATTTTGATATGACCCTGGTACAGATGAGTTACTGAGAGCAGATCAAAACTTGGTCTAGAAAAGGGAAAATATGTAAAACAAATGCTCAGAAATAAAATTATAACAAACATGGCAAAAGTAAGGAAATGAGTTTCCATAAATATCCAATAAACCCTCAAGCACACATAAACCAATTCCTTATTTCAGCTGAAGGTCCTGCTTGCTTACAACATAAGAGATATTAACCATTACTCCAATATGCCAGATATTTTTTAATAAATTGGATCTTCCAAGTTTCTATCACAAATAAAACAAGCATACCTAAAGTTGTAATTTATTTCTAAAAGGAAGTTGAGTTTAGTATTCCATTTTAATGGCTGTGTAAATCATACACAATACAATGTATTGTAAACAACGCAAATTTATTCCCAAGAAAGAGATTATAAAATATGACAATGTCCTTTGGGAAGCCACTTACCTGATTCAGACAACTTTCCCGAAGTCTTTATATCATTGGACCTTAAATATCTTCCCCTAAGTACCTTAGTTTACATTCAAATAACCATCTGTTTTTCAAGTAACCAGTGAACATAACTGATCATGTGGAAGCTATTGACTTATATAGCTAATAAATATTATACAAACCAAAGAACAATGGTAAGTTTATGACAAATGGCATTGTGTTTTATTTTATTTTATTTTTTAAAATACATTTTATTGATTTTTTTACAGAGAGGAAGGGAGAGGGATAGAGAGCCAGAAACATCGATGAGAGAGGAACATCCATCAGCTGCCTCCTGCACACTCCCTACTGGGGATATGCCTGCAACCAAGGTACATGCCCTTGAGTGGAATCGAACCTGGGACCCTTGAGTGCGCAGGCTGACACTCAATCCACTGAGCCAAACCAGTTAGGACATTATTTTAGATGTATTATAATATACCAAAATGATTGCCAATACCATTCTTTAAACAACACAATTGTTTTCCAAAGTAATATTTTTAACAACATATATATAAACCAAATGCACCATGTGGTAAATTGATTTGATTTTAAAGGTGATTTCTCCCATAAAAAACTAGAGTAAGGGAAAAAGCACTCCGTCAGAATTAAGAACTTTTCCCTAGCTGGTTCCAGTCAAGGGCACATGCCCAGGTTTCGAGCTCCATCCCCATTAGGGGGCGTGCAGGAGGCAGCTGATCAATGATTCTCTCTCATCATTGATGTTTCTATCTATCTCTAAATCTCTCTTTCCCTTCCTCTCTGAAATCAATAAAAATGTATTTTAAAAAAAGAACTTAGGGGACGCAAACACACACACACACACACACACACACACACACACACAAACACGGAAATGCATTAGAATTAGTAGTCTTAAAAATATCATATATATAGACACATATATATGACAAATGGACAGGGACAACAGTGTGGTGATAGCCAGAGAGAAAGAAGGGCAGAGGTGGTGGAGGTGGATAAAGGGGGAATAAATGGGAAAGGAAAGAGACTTGACTTTGGGTGGTGAGCGTACAATGCAGTATGCAGATGATGTTTTATTGAGTTGTACACTTGAAACCTGTATGGTTTTAGTAACCAATGACATCCCAATAAATTCAATTTAAAAAGAAGTAGAGCCCTGGCTGGTTTGGCTCAGCGGATAGAGCGTCGGCCTGCGGACTCAAGGGTCCCAGGTTTGATTCCGGTCAAGGGCATGTACCTTGGTTGCGGGCACATCTCCAGTGGGGAGTGTGCAGGAGGCAGCTGATTGATGTTCCTCTCTCATCGATGTTTCTGGCTCTCTATCCTTCTCCCTTCCTCTCTGTAAAAAATCAACAAAATATACATTTTTAAAAAATAATAAATAAATAAAAAGAAGTACAATTTTTAAAAAATTTTTTAAAAAGTTTTAAATGTCTAGTAAGAAAGACTAGGTTGGATTTAGGAATTTGTTCTGGAAGAACTATATAGATGATTTTAGAGTGCTTGCACCATAACTAAAAGGTTTACAGCTTGGATCAATTATGAGTAATTGATTCTCAGTTGCATTGGCCAACATGTGTGTGAACTCATTAGCCATAACATAAATAGAATGATGTCTGTCTCTATTCTGAATAAAAGCAGCTACTGAGACAGGGCCACTTGAATGACTATGCATATGTGTGTCAGTACAGTGAAGTGTCTTACAAGATATCCAGCCTTTTACCAGGTCAGGTGTTTGTTTGTTTTCAGTGTGGGGAGGGGGTTGGGTATCACCATTAAGCCCTAGTGGTATGTTTGCTGGAGTGCTGACAACACACCTTGGCCAAAGTGTTACATCCCATTCTCTCAACTTTTCCCAAATTCCCAAGCTCATTTCACTCTTTCCTGAAGAGATTCACTATTAAGATCGTGCTTAATAGCCCTCTGATAGAAGGAAAAGATTATATTTAATGAATTTAAATATCCTTTTCCCTGTCATGCTCAACCTTTCACAATTCAGGAGCTTAATTGGTTTGCAAAGGTACAGGGGGGAAAAAAAGGAGATCTCTGAATTTTATATGTAGAACTTTCTTGCCCCCTACTGGAAAATGTAAGCCTGGCAGCCTAGGAATTCCAATTTTAAAGTATTTTCTGATTGATTTTTCCCTATAAGTCAGCTCACAGACCCATATCTACCTCAAGCAAAAATAAAATGCAGTAAAATGGAGTATAAAAGCTTTAATATTATTACTTATTCATTTTATTGAAAAATAATGAATTTTAGAAATCCAATCTGTAGAAAAAAAAAAAAGAAAGAAATGAAAACCCTCAGTAATGCAAAAGTCTATTTTCCAATTGCACAGTAAAAGTAAATCCACCATATCAGGTTGAAAACTGGTAGAGTTCTTTGTAAACAGAGCTTAAGGGGAGCTTAATATTCAACTGGATTTGTAAAGATTAAAAAGGAGGTATGTTTTCTACTTTTAAATATTATTCATGACTTCTTGGGCATCAAAACATAATTCCAGGAGGAAAGGTATTTCAATAATATCTTTATTTTTTAAGGCACGCATGCCACTTTCTTCAGAAATATTCTTCAGCCTGGAGCACGTGGGGCCTCGGGATCCCCTTTTCACAATTTCCCCTCCAGCGATACATTATTAACGTCCTCTCTTATTAGGATGATGACCACCACTATTTCTTGGGTATGCTTTCTAGTTTTCAGGGTTCAAGACCTCTGTACATTTTTTTAAACAAATATAGCTAATCACAAATCAAAATTCACGCATTGGTTTACGTTCTCCTTAGACCAACATTCTTTTTTCATCAAACCCCAGTGATTGTGAGGTTGGTTATAAGGCTGACGGGCCCTCAAACAAAACAGAGGTCATTCTTTTCAAGGTATGCCGCTGGGACATCCCGCTCTGACTTTTCATGCCTCTTTAGGTCTTTCAAACCAGCAGCCATTCCCTCCTGGGTGTCAGGGACCTTTGCAGACAGCTTCTCAGTCATAAGCAACACGGAGCATTTGACTCAGTGACCTCAATCTTTCAAATGACAGGTCACTTCCACGGTGAAGAAAATGTCCTCGTAGACTCCCATCCAGGGGAGAATGGCTCACGGGGACAGGGAAGGACACCCATGAAGAGAAGGGACCTTTGCTTTTCCCGCGCTCCCCTCGGATACTGAATGCCTTCAAAGGCCAGTTCTTAGCTTGATACCACGACCAGTTCTGCGCTCCAAAGGCACCAAGCAGACAGCTGTGATCAGACCCCCATTTGCAGCCCGTGGCCCTTGGCTTCAGTGTACAGAGAGTTCCACATTTCACCAGGGCGGGCATTGCCTGGATTCCTTTCATGCTTAGTGTTCTTCCTCCATCCCAATGCCTTTCATGCAGAGACAGAGCTAGCCAGGTGAGACAGAGGAGCATGATTATCTCTGAGAAGAGTCTTTGAAACCCGAATTGCAAACATCTGCTCTAGTACAGCAACTATCCCTTCCCGGTAAATGGCATCCTGGTGGGGGCAGGGAGAGGGCAGAATTTCAAAGGTTTCATTTCATATGATGCCTGAGAAGGGTCTTGAACCTCTTAGGGCTAAGTCATTCACTTCCGTTATGGGCACCAGAGATGCTTGCACAGAAAAATGACCTGCTCTGTAAATAGCAAGTGCCGAATCTCTGAGCTGACTTTTCTGCGACCTGTACAAAATGAGCATCTTCCAACAAATTTCCTAGCAAACGAGTGTGCATATCACCAAGCCAAGGTTAATAAGCCCACTCCCTCCCCCACAGTAGTAAGAGCTGGAAGCCGGACACTCAGAAAGTAAATGTCCCAGGTTTAACTGAAGTCTGAATAAACTCAGCTCAGTGCCAATCCTGCCCTGTGTCTAGCTACGGAAGAAGTAAGGTTCAGTTGTAAACCAATTTTGAAAGCATCAAAAGATCAGCACTGTCTCAAAAATGTATCTCCCCGTCTCACTCCACCCTCTAGGGAGTTGACTGGCTAGACAACTTGTAAAGAGAAAATCAATAATATGAGTTTTCCCTGTCTTTTTCCTCCTGATTTGTCTGCATAGGTATCTCCTTAATGTTCACTGGTTTGATTTTAAGAAAAAAGGAAACTAACATGATGCAATGCCATTAAGTCAAATCACTTACACACCCATGAGTGTGGTTAAAATAAATTTATTAGTACATGTGGAATAGTTACAATATTGCTATGTAGGTCAACTGATTTAGTTATCTGTAAACAGAGGGAAATTTTGTAGTTCATGTCTGTCTTCAGAATCTTCCAGGACTATTATCTAGAATTTAGGATACAGAACTCTTATGGCTTCAACCAAAAATGCTCTTCCTGAGAAGAGCTTTATTAGCCTACCTGCAAATAGAGACTTAAGAATGTTCTCACACCCCAAATGGTTCCTGAGAAGAGCTTTATTAGCCTACCTGCAAATAGAGAGGGGAGGAATCTCCACACACAAAAGAGTAAAGTCTTCATTAATCCTCCTAAGAATATACTGACAGAGCCATCTGCTTTTCTGCTTTCTAAACACACCTACCAGACGCTGATAGTCAACAACACACATACCTGTGCTTCAGCTTAGCTCCAGTGTTCACATTCTCGGCCCTCCATCTCCTGTCCACAGTTCAGCTGACGTGGTTGCTTTTCCAAGGGCCTGTAGCCATACCTGCTAAAAGTAACCTTCTTGAGGATCCAATTCCAAATCTCCAAAAAGTCAAACGCTGGGACAATTAATCAACTGGTCTTATGTTTAATTAGTGCATAGGTGATTCATGGAACTCATTTTATATGTATACACAACTTTTTTACAAAGTAGGCTTGAAGAAACAATGAAAAGCTTGCCTTTTCAGATGAAATAATAACATTGACGTACCATCATGTTTTCTTTTCTTTGCTTTTTCATATAATTTAGTGCAAAACTTTGTCTATTATGGTGATATTTTTTTAATGCAGGAATTCTGGTGCAAATACCTTCTTCATTCCTTGAGTGAAGTGTCATGCAGTGCCTGACACATAGTAACTGCTCAAAACATATCGGTTTCCTGCTTTCCTTCATTATAGACCTTAAGCATGGTAAATAGCTGCTCCAAATTTTATTTTCCTTATAAATAAAGTAAAAATAAGAATAGTGTCTGCTAAAAAGGGTTATTGAAAAGATTCGGTGAATTAGTAGATGTACAGCGCCTACAAATAAAAAACAGCAAAATAAATGTCAGTTGATGTTATTGCTGCTTTTGTGATACTATTAAATTTCTGTGTTCTAATGGTGGTACTGTGTATCTGTCTTGTAAGTTCCTACTCATCCACCTAACAGGTGAATAGCTTAGGTAACAAATTAATGATATGTATAAACATATTTAAGCCAAAAAAATCAAAAGTAATATCCAATTATGTGTTCTAATTGTAAAGAAGAAAACAATAAAGGCAGACTTCTTGAGCTTTAGGGAAAAAAGTTTTAAAGGCTATTTCAAATTACTGAAGTGGTCATCCACAACTTTTATGACCACAAATAGGTATGTTTTATGGACTAAAGATATCTAGAATAAATGTCTGTGGGAAGACACTCCTGGGAGATCGTGGGAAGGTGAAAAGATGACTGAGACATGCAGCTGTGCCATTCATGTCCAGCAGCCAGCAGAAAAGAAGGCATTTCTAGGGGTCACCCTCCACTGCTCTGAGAGAGCAACTACAGAAAACACATTAGGAGGGAGAAGTTTGGGGGTTGCAAGACTTGAATGTTAGTGCTTCACTTGTCTTGTTTACTAAGTCACTGAAGGTACAATGGATAAATGAATTAATCTGTTGCTTCTTTGAGGCTTCAGACATTTTCTCTTCCTATGTTTTGCTCATTTCATGTTCTTTTCCACCATGCTGGAAACAATAGTTAAAGTTCATAGTTTCATTGGATCTGCAACTGAATGTTTGTGTGTCACTAAAAACATGGATTATAATTAGAAAAACAAGAAAGCAAATGGGCGTATCCTAACAATCAGTCCCAAATCCTGAAGGGTTGCCTCTTCCTTCCCCAAACACTCATCAAACTCTCCCTGTAGGGTTTTATAGATATAACTGTCACAGTTGTTCCATAGTTTTATAGATATAACTGTTGTTCCACAGTTTTATAGATATAACTGTCACAGTTGTTCCATAACTAAATAGGAAAAAAAATTAATGCAAGGAACAATATGAAAAGAATAAATTAAAATGAACTTCTCAAATTTGTATATGTTATTTGAAATGTCAGGCTTCTCCCCCCAGTCCCTGGACATTGGCCTTCATCTCTTACTTTACCATCTAGCTTCTGGATTTTTCCTCTTCATGACCCCAGAAGGTAGAATCAGTATTGCAGTTAAACCACTCCTTTAAAAAATAATAAAATAACTATGGCTTATTTCAAAAATAAAATATGAATAACTGAAATAAATTTTGATTTCTTTTGACTGCACAAATTATTTTGAAAGCTAACAGCTCTGCACATTTTAAAATAGAGTCAATCATTCAAACTCAATCACAAATTTTCTACCCCATAATAATTTCTAATCATTTTGGAGTGCACACGCACCCGCATCTAAATGCCTTCTTCCACATGTCAAAATAAAATTCATATCTATTACCACACCTCTGAACCATCACATCATCCGAATAAAGATCATAAAGTGAAGATATATGGAAATGAAGTGTAATGCCACAGTGGAACTTACTCAGGAGCAGCAAGCAAGCCAAACTCCAACATTACACTTCTAAAACTCAACAGTATTTTGCCTTAGAAATAATTTATTTTTAACTTTCTGAATCATTTGTAATATTTGCAACTTACACTAAACTTTGCTTAAAAGAAAATAGCCCAGATTTGTACTTAACACAATATTGTTAGAATCAGCTACAGGGTACAATGTTATTATCATTATTCCTGTCCCTCACTCCATTTATACGTATACTAGTGACCAGGTGCACAGATTCGTGCACATTGAAAGGAAATTAATTAGAAGGTGGCCAGCAGGGCAGGACTGGGTGTAACGGGCCGCACACACCCTGGAGCCAACCTCCCATGGTCCCACCCCAGCCAGCCACATCTGGGGTGGTGCTGTGGCTCAAAAGGTGTCTGCGGAGTGAGCAGGGTCCCTCTGGCAGGTGGGCTCCCTCAGCCTGGCCTGTGGGATCGGGACAAATCAGCTCTCCGACATCCCCCAAGGGGTCCCAGAGTGTGAGAGGGCACTCTGCAAAGTTGCTGTCATACAGGGTGTGGAACACAAATGCAAGTGTGAAGTAAACCAGATCTGGGGCCGACAGTGCCCCAGCAACAACATAACCCATGGCCGAAGGTGGAATCGCACTGCCCTGCGAGGAATCAGGCTCCCTCCTCTCTGGTTTCAGGGTGCGCGCATCACCTGAGAACCACTGCTGCCAAGTCACTGCAGCTCAGCAGCTCCTGCATTGAGCACCTGCCCCCTGGTGATCAGTGTAGTCATAATGACTGGTCAGACACTTAGCATATTAGCCTTTTATATATAGACTAGAGGCCAAGTGCACAAAAATTTGTGCACTCGGGGGGGGGGGGTCCCTCAGCCCACCCTGTG
>NW_005354010.1:1664986-1665634 GCF_000412655.1 Myotis brandtii
AGGGGCACCCAGGCCTGCAGGGGAGGGCAGTTGGGGGCAATCGGGCCTGCAGGGAGGGCAGTTAGGGGCAACTAGGCTGGCAAGGGAGGGCAGTTAGGTGTGACCGGGCCAGCAGGGGAGGACAGTTGGAGGTGACCATGCCTGCAGGGGAGGACAGTTAGGGGCGACCAGGCTGGCAGGGGAGGGCAGTTGGGGGCCATCAGGCCAGCAGAGGAGGGCAGTTATGGGCAATCGGGATAACAGGGGAGCAGTTAGGCATGAATCAGGCTGGCAGGGGAGTGGTTAGGGGGTGATCAGGCAGGCAGGCAGAAGCCATTAGGGGCAATCAGGCAGGCAGGCAGGCGAGTGGTTGGGAGCCAGCAGTCCTGGATTGTGAGAGAGATGTCTGACATCCCTCGAGAGGTCCCAGATTGGAGAGGGTGCAGGTTTGGCTGAGGGACCCACACACACCCCCTGCATGAATTTCGTGCACTGGGCCTCTAGTCTTCTATAATTGAAACTTTGTAGCCTTGGTCTGGCTGGAAACCTGGGTTGCCCCTGGTTTATATTCACAACCCAGGCTCCCAGGCCCTCCTTGAGCAGAGGCCATGGCGGCTGGAAGCAGGATCTGGGATTTATTTATCTTCTATAATTGAAACTTTGTAGCCT
>NW_005354010.1:1665861-1672354 GCF_000412655.1 Myotis brandtii
GTGTAGCGGAGGTACAGTCAATTTTCATATTTCTCTTTTATTGGATTAGATTATATATAGAGATTATAATAATCCATGCAAAATTTTGGATTATAGAAAAATATGATCCACTCCAAACAAAGAATGCATAAGTGCATAAGTAGAAAACTTTATTAAGACTGAATCATCTATATCAGCAGTTCTCAACCTGTGGGTCGTGACCCCTTTGGCAGTCAAACGACCCTTTCACGGGGGTCGCCTAAGACCATCCTGCATATCAGATATTTACATTACGATTCATAACAGTAGCAACATTACAGTTATGAAGTAGCAACGAAAATAATTTTATGGTTGGGTCACAACATGAGGAACTATATTTAAAGGGCCAGAAGGTTGAGAACCACTGATCTATATACACTTACCTTCTTCCAATAAATGACAATTCAAATATGAATGACTCCCTCCCATTTTTCCCTTTCAGGATCTCCAGCCCTATACACACATAGAAACAAACACAGAAAAATTCTATGTACACATATTCACACACATCTATATTCACTTAATATACATTCCTTTATACACACCTACACATATGCACACCTAGACTCCCACTCGCACACACTCACACATAATGCATGTGTACACATATATCCCTACATACAGACTTGCAGGTGAGAACCATGCAGATAGTTTAATAAAGGTGACATGAGAGTTTAATAGAACTCTCCTTCATACCACCTTTATTCTGAGCTCGACTTACAGAACAAAAACATATCTTCTGAGCTCTGTACACACCTGTGAATGAGCTGCTAGACAGCAAAAGACCTCATGACTCTACCAAGTCATTCCCAAAGTAGAAAGCAGTTACCTGTGTGGTATGCCTGACCACATTGTGATAACCACCCATGCTAAGCTAGCCATCACTCCAGCTGGCGCTGTAATAGACTCTTTTAGCTGAGGATAAAGTTTGCCTAGAGAGCATGATTCCATTCTCCCCAAATAACCCTCTTTTCTTCCTTTGGCTGGTTGCCCTTTCCAAATACTTACATCCTCTTTTGTATTCCCCAGTGGACTAGAAGACCTCACTGGGTAGGTGAGAACCCAGCACAGATCTCCTTACTCTCTCCTCCATCAGTTCCCCACTGGGTTATTCCTATATTTCATTAACCCTGATCATGCTGTTTCCCTATTCCTCCCTCAGCATGGACCACTCCCTTGTCTGTAATAGAAGTGTCTCTTCTCCAGTACATCCCTGCGTGTCTTACAAACTCAGCCACTTCAACTTGGGAGGCCAGCGTTATCTTCAGCGGTCTTGTTCAGCTTAGAGTGGTTCTATCACAGGAAGTGTCAAGAGTGTCTGTCTTCAGCAGAACTAGCCTTGTCCTTCATAACTTAAGCATTTTTCAAGTTAGATTCTTTCCATCCATTCATTTCAGAATGCCCTTGAACTGCCACACATTCCTAGTAAGCTTGTGTTACTTGAATGAATACAGCTTCCCAAAACATCCTATTTGGACACCAACTGTGAAATCCTCTTCTTTACATCAATATGTAAGATTTGAGGAAACATCTGCATTCTGATTAAAGGAAATATTGCTTCTGATTTGTTACTTATATAAACTAACTTTCATCTAGAATTTGTTCTTTCCCTTTTAAGTTCTCCAAGCCCCCAATCCAGAAAGGATATCACACTGCCTGCTCCTCTCAACAAAGTATTAGACAGCCTACACTTTGATGGTGTCAATAAGAAAAGAAGATAGAATTCTGTGCTTTGATAGTGATGCCGGGAAATTGCAGGGAAGTATGAAATATACATAAAGAATGCTATTTTTTGCCTTCTGAGCAAATTTCAGTATCTTCATTTAGGAGTCAGGGAAGACACTTTCCTGGTGAAATGGATAAGTGGGTAAGCAAAATCAAAAGGCAATAGTAAGGACAAAACTTGCAGCCTTATGGAATTACAGACAGAATGTATGCTTGCTGGCCCAACCCCCTGAAATAATGCTTCCAAAATAATACACTCTGTGCCTGCATTCATCTCTGTATGAATCATCATGCTATCATTTACCTTTCCAGAAGCCATTTTAACAAATAACTTCCTCTCAAATCAAACTATTTAGAAGTATAAGTTCAGCTTTCCTGTCAGCTCCCACTAAACCTAACTCAAACATCCTGCAATAAGCTACATTCACTGAAAACCTCTGAACACTGCAATATGCATAAAAGATTTCTAGCACATATATTTACAGGCATGGATAGTAATGCTTTATTTCACTCATTCATTAAGTCACTCAAATAACATTAATTATACACCCTCTGTGATCAAAGCACTGTGTTAAGAACTGGGTGGCTACAAAACTGAACTGAATATAGTCTTAGCCTTCATTATATTTCAGTGCTACAAGAAATGATAAAACATAAACACAACAGAAAAAGTAAACTAAAACCAGTATAGTGGGGCCTTGACTTACGAGTTTAATTCGTTCCGAGACCGGGCTCGTTAAAGAGCTCGTTAACTCAAATTACTCTATCAACTCAATGCAAAAAATTGGACGAGAGACAGTTGGTATCTCAAAAAACTCGTTAGTCGGGACACTCGTAAGTGAAGGCCCCACTGTATAAATAAAATGCCTTGCAGTTTAGAGGAGGTAAAGATTAATTCCATCCTAGCTGGTAGTTAAGATGACGGTAGATTTCATAGAGGATGTGGCATTTGAACTGGGGAAGAATAGGTAGGGTTTGATCATTTGGCGGTGTAGAGGTAGGGGAGGAAGGGGAATGTGATAGCAGGGGAAGGGCACCTACAAAGGTGAGAAAACGTGAAGTACTGGGGTAGAGAGCAGTGTTCCCCTGAATTTGCCTGCAGCAATGGCTCAGGAAGAAGGGGAGTGATGTGAAGCATACTTGTTAGAACACGTTGAAATCAGATCAAAGAGAGCCTAGCATGCCAGCTGAGAAATTGCTCTTTATTCTAAAAGGAATGGGAAAGCTCCGAAAGGTTTGGAGCATGTGAGTAAATAATCAAAGGTTGCTTCGGGAAGATTGCCAGCTGTGAGTAAAAAGTGTAGTAGAGCACAGCTGGAGACAAGACCAATAAAGAAGGTACTGCAAAGGCCACAGAGAGAGAAAGGGAAAAAGCCAAAGGGTGGGAGGGATACCTCAGAGACAGAACTAATAGAACTCAATCAAATGGATAGGAGGGAGAAGCAGAGGGGAAGGACTCACAGAGCCTTGCGTAGCTGGGAGAATCACAATGCCATTCATAGGCAACACAACAGAAGGAAACAAAAGATAGTAAGTTCATATACAGACATACAAATTTGTAGTATTTCTGAAAATTTTAGGTATATTCCCCCAACCCAGCACGGTGTACCAAATCCTAATATATAAAAACTCGGGGTCTGTAACGACCAAAGGCTCGACCAACCAGAAGTCAACCCGGCACTGACTGCTGCTGCTGCAGGTGTAGCGACCCAGCACTGACTGCCAAGGGGGCTGAATATCAGGCCTGGAGAGAGGCCCAAAGAGAGAGGCAGGGTCTGATCCACAGCCTCTGTGGCAGCTGTTGATCAGCTGTTGCCTCTCTCTTTCTCTCGGGGCTTCGCCAGCAGCCACACCTCTGTTTCTCCCTGGGCCTCCGAAGGGGCTGCTGATCAGCCTCAGGTGCAGCGACCCAGCACTGACTGCCGAGGGGGCTGAATATCAGGCCCGGAGAGAGGCCCAAAGAGAGAGGCAGGGTCTGATCCACAGCCTCTGTGGCAGCTGTTGATCAGCTGTTGCCTCTCTCTTTCTCTCGGGGCTTCGCCAGCAGCCACACCTCTGTTTCTCCCTGGGCCTCCGAAGGGGCTGCTGATCAGCCTCACCTCTCTGATCAGGCCCAGAGATAGGCCCGGAGATGCTGACTGGCATAGAAACCGAACAATCAGAACCAAATCTGGGTGAAGTGTGAGGAGCCAATGGCTGACTAGGAGGCAGAGCTTTTGACACTGACTGGCATAGAAACTGACCAATCAGAACCTAATCTGGGTGAACTGTGAAGGCAGAACCTAAGGTGGGGGCTGAGGAGGGGTTTTAAGGGCAACAGCTTTTTGGTGTAAGATGTAAGAAAGCGGTTCAATTTTTTAATGACCAGTTTGGCAGTATAGTGCATATGGCTGGCTATCAGTCCAGATATAGGGATTATGTATTTTTGTCTGCCAAGAGCATCTCCTCCTGCTGAAAAAGGCTTTCCCCACCCTTATTTAAGCAATCCTATTCTATAAAATCTATCTATACTAATAAAAGGGTAATATGCTAATTAGACCGGGTTGACCAGCCATCTTCCGGACGTCCGACTTCCTTCTGAACAAAGCCATGGTGGTGGGGGCCGAGGCAGAGAGGGCAGTTGGGGGCGATATCAGGCCGGCAGGGGAGGGCCATTAGGGGTGAGATCAGGCCAGCAGGGGAGGGCAGTTAGAGGCGATATCAGGGCTGCAGGGGAGAGCCATTGGGGGCAAGATCAGGCCAGCAGGGGAGGGAAGTTGGGAGCAACCAGGCTGGCAGGGGAGGGCAGTTGGGGGCAAGATCAGGCCAGCAGGGGAGGGCAGTTGGGGGTGAGATCAGGCTGGCAGGGGAGGGCAGTTAGGGGCAATCAGGCAGGCAGGCGAGCAGTTAGGAGCCAGCGGTCCCCAATTGCGAGAGGGATGTCCGACTGCCGGTTTAGGCCCAATACCTGTGGGATCAGGCCTAAACGGGCAGTCAGACATCCCCCAAGGGGTCCCTGATTGGAGAGGGTGCAGGCTGTGCTGAGGGAACCCCCCACCCCCTGTGCATAAATTTCATGCACCAGGCCACTCGTTATCTATAGAAGAAACCTGTGTTAGGTAAATATTATTCCTATTAATTCTAAAGCAACATTTGCCCTATCAATACCTTGACATGGTCTCCCACCTAATCTGCTTTTATTCTGACTTCCTAGAAGCCAGCCTTTCCAACTCATGGTTGGCATTCCACCATCCCATTCACCAGTGGCTCACGCCTTCCATGTTGCCTGTCCACTGACTTTGCACTGCTCTTGAGCAATGGACCTTCAGCTCAGCCCCAGCAAGCTCTCACCAGGGCTTTCCTGATAGAATCATCCACTGGACACAGCAGATCCAAGGGGCTGCCCCAACTGGATGGCTGGGCTCAGAGGGAATCTGCGGTGTTAAAAGGATGGCCAAGTGAAGATGGGAGTTGAGAGTTCTGAGAAGGTGGGAGATCTCCTGACAGTCATCCTCAGTTACCACCACAGTGGCGGCAGCAGTGAAGTGTGCCTTCTCATCCTGCAGGGCCCCGGGTGTCTGGTAAAGGAAGGAGCCTTTGAGGAAGGGAGAGCAGGGAAGCTCATGTACCTGGTGTCTTCCCACACCTTGGATGTTTGCACGAGAAGAGGATGGACAGGGAGCAGAGACTATTTTGCATCATTGAACCGGCAGTGTGAATGTGCCCTCAGGCAGCTCATGGACCCAGAAGGGCACTGGTGTTCCACTCTAGCCACAAGCAGCAGGCACTCTGGTGGGCATGGAGGAGCTGAGGTGGAATGAACAGAGGTTAAATGCTCTTTCACTTACTTCTAAGTGACAGGTTTTAATTAAACATGATTCACACCTCAGTTGATGGAACCAGATCTGCAGAAAGTCCAGGTTTCTGCTGCTGACAGACTTGAAGGCTGTCAGGGAGCAAGTGTGCAGAGAAGACTTATGTGTGGATGGGGTGGAAGGGGGAGGAGGTGCAACTTATAAAAACTGATCAAAATTAAGGAAGGAAAGAAAATACACTAAAAGAAATATGCCATGAATAAATATGGTTGACTATACTTAGGGTGGTGATTTCAATGTTTTTACTATCTTTTTAAAAAGTAGCTAAACAACTTGTCTGTGAAAAAAAAATCATGTATCCCAAAGTTATTTTTTACAGTTTCAAAATTATGAAAATATTTCATGACAGTTGAAGTATGATTGATGCAAGTGTGCCCATTATACAGACTCAACCACTGACACCAAGTGAAAGAGACAGGGACCAATTTATGTGCAGTAAAGGATCCAGGGTGACAATAGAAATTCTGATTCCTCCAAACAGGACCCCAACCTGGCTTTACGTGTAAGAGACTCTGACAGGATCGGTGGCTTTTACAATTCAAGCCATTCCCCTTTTGTTTGCCAAAGCTAAAAAATTAATGACAACAAAAATTATTCTTGCTCAAATTCTATTTCTGGGGTCACAGCTGCAGAATTAACATATGCTAAAGCTAAAACTACTGAAGGTTGATTGTGCACATCTTTTCAAGTGCAGCTTAATCGCCCAAGAATGCAGAATCACATTTCAGATGTATTTCAAACATGAAAAACATTTATATAATTAGAGGATAAATATTAAAATCCTGAACACTCTTCTTACAGTCCCTGACTTTTTGTGTTGACTTCCACCTCCATATTAGGTGGCCCTTCACTGCTTAGCCAACCCTCTCCATCCACACAGGCCCAGTTCAAGTCCA
>NW_005354010.1:1672441-1728037 GCF_000412655.1 Myotis brandtii
AAGCCCTAAGTGCCTCTCACCACTGTGAAACCCCAGAGCACTCTGTCTCCCTAATTCGGCACTTGAGTGCCCTGGTTATCTGGACATGCACACACCTTATCTCCCCTGCTTCCCTATTGCATTATGCAGTCTCCAAGGGCAGGACTGGTAACTAGCATCAGCATATCTGCTCTAAGAGCCTCATGAAAGATATCCTGCTTCGGAGGTGTTCAATATATGTTTAAAATGAATGATGACTGCATGGAAATTCTCCAGGGGACTCAAGCTTCCTTTTAAAGTGTTGTCTCAGAATATGGAAAGCAAGCCTCTGCTGGTTACACCTAGCCTGCGGCTGCTCTTTCACCACAAAATCACAAATGAATACCATCTGCTGCTCCTCTCCACGGGGCCCCGTTGGAGATTCCCTTTAGGCCTATTGGTCACTCTGTTCTAGCCTTGGATTTCTATCAGTTCTTACTCCCGAGGAATCTTCAGTTGGACCAGGGGTCTAGGATGCTGGTTTTTAAGTTATATGCTCAATACCATATGCTTTTCCTCTTTAAACTCCTAGTTATTACTCTCTTTTTAGTTATCTTTATTTCCTCCCTCCTGAAATGTTTCATTTCCAGGTCTTTTCTAAAACTATCTCCTTTGAGCCATCTACAGAACATAAGGCAAGCAGATGGTAGTTCGATTACACTGGTAATTACCCCCGGAGAAAAGCATCCTTGTTCCCAAAGCAGGTAATTTGGATTAAAATAGAACTTTCACCAGAATAACTCAGGTAAGAAGGGTGTTGAGCTATGTACAAACTAGTATACGGTTATATTTTATATAATAGGAACCATTACCCTTAGTTTTTGACAACACCAGACTGTTGTTCTCTACAATGAAGGGCGGCCAACATCTAAAAGCTAAAATTAACTATTTTCTTTTCTGTCTAAGAGGACCTCTTGCAGGTTCCACTCACTTCCACATCCAATTCCACCTCTACTATGGGTGTAGAGGGCACTTAAATCATAGTAGGAAAACTCTTAAAGACCTACTCTTATCAATAACCAAGTATGCTCCTTCTCATATCTAGTTTTTAAGCACAATGACTTCACTTTAAAATATGATACCTATTTTAAAGAAAATGACTGAAGTGCAGTTTCCACCTGTATGTGAATTATTTTGACTTTTTGGAAAAGTCAATATCAAATCCTTACATTTTGACTTGGGACAAATGGGACAAATAAATAACCCTCTTTGCTGGATAGTAAACAGAATTCTACCTGCATATTCACCACTCTCTGATTTTAGCTGCAAACCCTTGATCTGCTGAAATTCTTCTCTAACAGTAAGACTAACTAGAGTGTTTTCAGGCCAAGAACAGGGCACTCTATGTCATTGGGTGAAAAATGGCCAAAGGTCATCCAAGCGAACTTCACATTAAAAAAGGAGAAGCAGCCAGAAATGATAATTGCCCTATTCCAACCTAGACCAGGTCCAATTACCATCAATTCTTTGTGGTGGTGTTTTTTTTCCTCTCTTTTTAATCTGGTGTAATAGTGTGATTATCCTAAAGCTGCAATTTAGATGTAGGACTCATTAAAAAGCAGGTTGGGATTTTAATATGTATACCCAACACAAAAGCAAGGTATTTATTGCACTTGGCCTATCGCAGAGGTTAAAATTTTACTGAAAAGATTTTTCAGAGATTAACATAACGACATATATTTCTTTTCCTCTTCCTCTAGAGATGCAAAGTAGAGTCGGGGGAGGGGGGCGGGTATGCTTATGGTATGCTTACGAGTAAAAAAGCTCCATGGACTTGTCAGCCTCATCAACATTAAGGGTAGGTGACACCCAATTTTATAAGAAAGTATCTGTGTTTTTTTGTTTCAGCATTTTAGTTTTTTCTATTAGAAAGATGTTTTTTGCAATTTGGTAACCTTCTCTTCCTCCACTTTTTCTGACATTGCAAATTATTCAAACTTTTTGTGTTTTCTGTTATCAGCCTTCCAAACTCCCATCCACTCTACTATAAACTTGCTGAAGAAAATAAAAAGTGGGAAAAGTGAGCATATATTTTAGTTTTTTATTATTCTACTTAAAGAAATGTCAAATTATTTTTGTTTAAAAGTTACTGTTATTCATGAAGGAGAAAGTGCATGTCACATGAATAGCATCAAAATTTTGTAAATATTAGCATTTTAAGTAAGACACAATTTTCTTAGTCTGGTGACTAGGAAAAAATAACTCTCTTGGTCACTTGTAAGAGTAGACCTAAACCAAATAATTTGGATTAATATGAGGCTATCTGATTTATGTAGTAGTGAGAACACCAGCTGAAATCCTTGCATAGAGAAAATAATTCACTTATAAATAATAATTTTAATATTAAGGCTAATGGCCAATAAATTGACTAAAATCTATTTATAGATTTATTAACTCCACCAATATAAATAGCTCTATTTTCAACCCAACCAATAATTGCTGTTTACAAAAGCAGTCCTTGATGGGCCTAGTAAAGCCATGGACTGTTTGTAACGTTCAAGATACTTGGATGGTATTTATGACACAATGTCATGTTAATGTCAGTTTTAGATAGCCTATGTCAGTGGTCGGCAAACTGTGGCCCCTTGAGTGTGGCTCTTCCACAAAATAACTCGTGCAGGCGTGCACGTGCAGTGCGATTGAAACTTCTTGGCCATACTCAAGGGGCCAAAGAGCCGCATGTGGCTTGCGAGTCACAGTTTGCCGACCACTGGCCTATGTCTATATCTTGAAAATTAACAATTTGTTCAATTAGGGTCTAATTTAAAGTTCTGTTGTGAGCAATAGTAATTCATTACCTAAAAAGGAGCCTATGTCTTATGTGAATTGTCCTTCAAAAAACTATGGACTGAAGTATGCAGTCCTCATATTCCTCAGAATAGTTGGGAATTGTCAAAGTCTAGCTCTTTTCTGACCAACAACAGGCCATAACTGGAATACCCAGGAGCAGCGGTTCTCAAAGTGGGGTCCCCAAAGAGCAGAATCAGCATCGCCTGAGTCAGGTGAACTATCAGGCCCCACCCCAGACCTACTGAATCAGACACTTTGGGGGTAGGGACCGCAATTTGAGTTTAATAAGTCCCAGGTAATCCTAATGTAGGCTCAAGTTTGAGGACCAATGTTCTCAAAAGAGATTTCTCCAAGTGGAGTGTAAGGACTGTTGGTTTTAGAATCACCAGTGCTAATTCCTGGACCTCACCTTGACCTGCTGAATAACCATTTCTAAAAATCTCCATTTTTCATAAGCTCCCCAGGCCACTGATGCACCCTATAGTTTGAGGACCACCCAGTTAGATTTAAATAAACAGAAGATTCTTTCATTAAAAGTAAAAGGGAGGATATAAACCCAATGACTGGATTCACTGAAAATGTGTCAGACTTGAGACATCAGGCCCAGAAACAGGTAGGAAGAGCTTACACACTGGTGAATATGAAACAAAAGCATGCCCTCTCACTGTAGCTTTTAAAATCCTTTAGTCAACAAAAAGAGCGATTATTTTCTAATTGAAAAGAATGAAGCTGAAATAGAACTAACATCTTAGTGTCCCCTAGATCATTCTGTAATTAGCATAAGGCTGCAAATAGCCCAAGAACTAGGCTTTTTTTCTAAATCAGGTATTTTTCTGTGTTCTAGAAATGTTCCTGGTGACAGCGTCGACATTCCCACACCGCTCATCAAACAGCACAGCATCCATAAGCAACATAATTAAAAACTCTCCCTCTCCATCAAAATATAGGTAGAATTAGTCTAAAAAAAACACCCTGCCAATACTAACAAATAACTTCATGTATGAGAAGGGACAGCAGATGTCAATATGGGGGCAGGCGGAAAAGGAAAGTGAAAAACATAAAGGCGATAGACTGAAAGATGGAAGCCAAGCTCCCTATTAGCCTTCAAAAACGTCAGTCACCCCCTCTCCCCTTTATCTTGCTTAGAGAAAATAAAAGAATCTGCAAGAACATAACATCCCTGTAATAGCAATTATAATCATGGTAGCAGCCTCAAAATCCCACTCTCTTCCTCTCAGCTCTTTGAAAATAAAAATCCACAGAAACAAAACATAACTTAATTAAAAAACTGCACAGTGTAAGTGTTGGACATATCAGGTTTTCCCAGAATCTTTGTACATCACCAAACCTATATCGAGGTAACACTTGGATTTTTGCCAAATGAATCCTTTTTAACCCTATTATCAGAGTAAATGTGTCTACCCTCCAACACTGCAAACAGCAGCAAGAAGCACACAAATCAATGATGAGAGAGAACAATTGATCGGCTGCCTCCTGCACACCCCACACTGAGGATCGAGCCCACAACCCGGGCATGTGCCCTTGACCAGAATCTAACGCAGGACCCTTCAATCCACAGGCCAATGCTCTATCTACTGAGCCAAACTGGCTAGGGCACCTGTAAAAATTCTTTAAGTGCAATGGGTTTCCATGCTTTCACTAGACTCCATGTGTCCTAACGACAGGGATTGTGGCTTTTCTTCTTTTCTCTCCAATGCACCTAATAATACATAACTTGTTTGATTAGTAGATTAATTAGGTGTTGTCTGATCCTGTCTTGGGGATGGGATTGGAAATGACCCCAGAAGATTGCCAGCCAAGTAGACTCAGGCCCAAGAATGGCATTTATTTAAAATGGAGCTACCGATTATCACACACCCATGTCAGAGGGTGAGTGGCGAGAGTCCAACAGCAGATACTGAATCTGTCATCTGGCCCAAGAGGTAATTCAAGACCTATAACTTGAGGCCTGTCCAAACATCTGTGAGTGAACAAGCACAGGTGTGCAGAGGGAGGGAAGACTAAGATAAGAAAACCATAATTGTCACAAAGGACGGGACGGAGATGACCGGGAGGACTCTTATACTGGGTGATAGGACACAGCACTGGGACAGAGAGACAGTGTCCCTGCCCTCAGAGAGCTTTAGGCTGTTTATCAGGATAGTTTAGTCTAGGCTGCACAATAAGTAAACTTTAAAGTCTCAGTCACTTAACAAAACCAAGATGTATTTCTCATTCACATTAGGATCTAGCAGTAACACATAGATCACAGTGGTAACACATAGAACCAAATTCTTTCCATTTTTTCATGCCACCATCTTAAACATGTGGCCTTCAGGGTCTGTAAAGAAAGAGGAAGAGAGAGTAGATGATCAATAGCCCAGCCTGAAAGTGATATATAGCACTTTACCACATCCAATCCCATGACCTCAACCTTACTACAAGGGAGGCTGAAACTGTAGTTTTCCTATATACCCATGAAGAAATAAATTACAGTGGGGTATAGTGAGCACATACAATTGCATTTGGCACATCTACCATGCACAAGCTGCTGTATTGAGTAGTAAGAGAAATAGACACATTCCCTCCTCCTCTTCCCTCCCAGCAGCTTTCAATCTAGTGAATGTGACAAGCATATACTCAAATAACTGATTAGAGATAGGTTTCACATATGGCATGATAAAAGGTCTGAGCTCTGGAAATACTGAGCTACTGGAGCATATTTGAGAAAAATAATCAATGAAAAAGGGGATGAGTTTTATAAGTAAACTAGAAGCCCGTTGCACGAAGATTCACGCAATAGGCCTTCCTTCCCCTGGCTGCTGGCACAGGTTTTCCTCCGGCACCCGGGACCCAGGCCTTTGGTCCGGCCACAGCGGAGAAGCCAAGCCTCGATGCGAGGCTTCTACTCTGCAGCTGCAGAGAGGCCAAGCCTCTTCAGTCTTCAGTCTTTGCTCCGTGCCTGCATATGCAAATTAACCGCCATCTTTGTTGGGTTAATTTGCATAGTTGCTCTGATTGGCTGGTGGTTGTAGCAGAGTGACAGCAATTTGAATGTTTGGGGTTCCAAGATGGAAGAAAGAGTTTGAGAACAAGAAATGTTCAAGACATGGCAGGGGGACCAGGCAGACCAGCATATAACTCACATGACACATGATAAGCTTTGAAAGAAAGGGCACACATAGGTCAAATTGAGCATGGTTTTTAATGTCACAGCTTAGAGTTTGGAATTACACATGCATGCAGCAGGTAAAAGTAGCAGATTATTTGAAGAATGTAGTCAAGAGGCACTGAGGTTCTAAATTGATGTTCCCATATCACTTCTTGATGCCATACCTCTTGAAAGAAAGAACTACATCTTAGTCAACTCCTTTTATTTTTAATTTTGTTTTTAATTTCCCTCAATGCCTGCCTAGGGCATAGACTATTCACTTAGTATATAATGACGAACAGAATAGCCACCTGAACAAATGTGAATAGAAACCTGACAATAGTAAACACCATAAGTTCACTGATAACTGCCCCAAATGTAGAGGATTCATATACAAAATTGGAGGAGGGGAAGTAATAGCAAATGACTGATAGCATGTGCTTATTTAGAGTTAGGACTATACATCACTTGTTCAGCAATGACAGTATGATTAATAGGCCAAGCCCCCAGAAAGTTACAAAAGGTGGTTCTTCTATTCTTATTTACACACCCCTGTGGTGGCAAGGGCAGACCTCCAGCCTAGTTTCTGGGGGAGCTGAGCTCTAATCCTGCCTCCAATGGTTTTCAGCTGATTGGTCTTAGACAAGCCCTTCCCATTTCTTCATCCAAAGACATTGATGTTGACATTTACCTCAACCTAGATTTTAAGAAGGTAAAAAATGATGGGTGTAAAAGCACTTTGAAAAGACTAAACCCCTAAATAATATATAAAGTTCCATTTTAATGGGAAGTATGATCTTCAAGGAGAAAGGAAAAGGAGATAGAAGCAGGACACTTGTTAAAAGAGGAATGAAATCGAAAGCTTTATTCTCACCAGCCATAGAGGCACATCCAGATACTTGGCCCATCCAAGGTGCAGGCTTCAAATTCTAGCTGATTCCAATAAGTAGCATCCACATCAGTGGTAGAACCAACTCTTTTAAAAATTATTGATGTGAGAAAGAAAGAGATACACATCAATTTGTTTTTCCACTTACTTATGCATTCATTGGTTGATTCTTGTGTTTATCCTGATCAGGGATTGAACCTACAACCTTGGTGTATCTGGATGATGCTCTAACCAACTGAACTATCTGGCCAGGGCTATAAAATCCATTTCTTACCTAAAGCAGGCTCTGCCTTGGGCCTTGCAGTTGTGGTTGGCTTCTCTGATTTAGCACCCAGAGGTATTGGCTTGAACCACACTATAGAGACTTAATTGAAGAATTAGATAAACAAAGAAATGCCTCTCTCTAAATCAAGCCAAAGTGTCATGAAAAATAAAACAATTAAGCAGAAATAAAGGCACCAATAAAGTATTCAAGCAGAACAAGTTTATACAAAAACATAACAAGGGTTCATTATTACAAATCAAAAGGCCAAGAGGCACACACGGGGCTCTCTATGGCTACCTTTATAAAGCAATCGTGCAGAGAGGAAAACCGACAATGATTCAGAAACAACAGTATGCCACATCTCTGTCCTGCACTGATAGGCAACATCTCATTTCATCCACAGCAACCTCTCTGAAATGGATATTGAGTTTCATTTTACATTAAACAAAGAGACTCGGAGTTTACGTAACTTGCCCAAGTTCATATAATTATGAAGTTACAACCAGAATTCCACCGCAGACTGCCTGCCTGGAGACCCAAGTGTTTCCCAGGAGGTGACAATTAAATTCTAAACTAACCTGCACTGGTTGGATGGGTCTATGGAATGGGGACATATTTGCTCATTGAAGGGCGAAAACAAACTTTAAGTGAGCGTCAGCTGTGTTGACAACACTGTGCTAGGTGAATGCTAATGTGGCAGGGAAGATAGGCACAGCACTAGATCTCCTAGAGCAGTGGTCGGCAAACTGCGGCTCGCGAGCCACATGCGGCTCTTTGGCCCCTTGAGTGTGGCTCTTCCACAAAATACCAACTTCTGCGCATGGGCCACGAAGTTTCAATCTCACTGTACATGTGCGCCCACACGTGGTATTTTGTGGAAGAGCCACTCTCAAGGGGCCAAAGAGCCGCATGTGGCTCGCGATCTCTACTTAGGAAAAATGCAAAGGCTTAACATCTTCTCTCCAGTACAGCAGTTTTAAAAATTATGCCTAGACATATTTGGTCTAAGAAATGAAACTACAACCCACCTGCCCTCCCACAACATTCACACACAGATTTTTATAATGTTTCTATGATTGTTACCTGCCTATGTAATAAAGTGGTCCTACAAACACCGAAATACTATCAAGATCCCAAATACTTTCTGACCAAGAGGGCCTTAATGTTCCTCTCAGCTTGGCTTAAGTTTACACAGCTTCCCTTTGACTACCGGCCCCTGCCCTCCTTTCTTTAAGCATTTCCTTTAGAAAACTTGTAGTTGTGATTTCTTCCTCGCCCCTTTAAAATGGATGTAATCTTCTACAGGCCAGCAAAGTGTTTCTCCAGGACCTGGGAGCCATCTCTTTGAAATGTAATCAGGAGAGAATGCACCCCCACCTCCCAGCCTCTGCTAGAAGGTAGGAGCCTAACACCCATAAGTGCCAGTCAGCAAACACTGGTAGCCTCACCTCACTGACCACCCTCTCCCTAACATCTTCCATGACTTTTCCACTAGCTCACCCCAGCACTTAGTCTCCCACCTTTTGTTTCAGTGGAGTTGAGTTCAAACTCTCTCCCCTATTGTGATAGTCTTGATCCCATTAATCGTGGGGAAAAAAATCATCCTTGAGTAACTTGCCTGGTGCAATTTCCCTTTAAAATTCCTATGTACCAAGCAGGATGCAAGCTACTGGTCCTGCAAATATGAGCAGGACAGGCTTCTGCTCGGGAGAGATCAAGATACAGGTCTGCAGAAGAACTGCATCAAGACCTATAAGTAGACACCTACTAGATAACTTCACCTTTGACAACAAATCACCAAAAATCCTTAAAATGTGACCCATAAAACTAACGTCTTAATATTGAAAAATGTACCTTTTTAAATGGGTAACTTAAAGAGCAGAACTTAAAGATAGAAATGGAGGGGTGGGGGGTAAAGAGGACGGGGAATAAACGAAAGGCAAGGAAAAGCAACAACAGGAACCAAAACTTATTTTATTTATTAATCATCTGCTCATCAAAAAATATATATATAACTTACTTTAGGCATCTGTTATAAATAATATTAACACCCAGAATAGAATTTGCTCTAAAAAGCAACAGATTATCACCAGGCAGAAATTCTATTCCTTGATTAGTAATCACCAAAAAAATAGGTCCTGAACATTTTTTTCCCACCAAGAGTTACAGAGACCCCATTCAGCCTTTACGAATTAAAAAGTCAGGCTCTTAGTGCCAGAGTTCCCTGTTCCAAGGCCCGGACACTCTTTGGGCAGCCTGCCTATGCCCATGTACTAACTCATTAATAGTCTTTTTCTCTAAACATTGAACTTCCCCAGTCCATCTCTTTCAGTCCATTGAAAGTGCTGTTTGGAACATGGCATGCTGAGGTTTAGAAAATAAACAGCATTTTTTTAAATAGCACACGAATTATGGATGCTGTTTTTACTGTCCCACATGGACACCATTACTTTCCAAGGATCGTGTACTTCTCATTTATTAAAGACTCTTTGATTTAGAATACAATTATAAAAAAAATATTTTTCTACCTATAGCATCAATTATGCAGATTGCCTTTTCTGGAGGGGGGGGAGGGGGCGGTAATGAGACATCATCAGTATTCTTTGAATTTCTAACTTAATTCACATAGTTACCATGATAGTGTAACTTGTTATTTGGTACCTGAGGTTGATGAATTCTCCATAGGCTGTCAGTAATTATTCTCAAGTATCTATTATGAGGACACAGAAAATTGATATTATGTGCTGACTCAGTCGTGTGTATGAACACCCTGCTCCTTCCAGCTCTGAGATTTCACTGTGATATATCTTAGCTGATTCACACAGGAAAGTTCTATTAAATTTCAAATTATCTAATCACACTACTGATGTTATATTAAGATATAAATAAAGGGAAGTATAGACATGATTTATTTGTGCATGTCACCCTGAGGGAAGAAAATACAAAATGAAACCTCAAGAAGATGTAAATAACCACCACAACAAAAACATTTCAGGGCATCTCTGTGGCTGCCGGGTTTCATTAGGCCATGATTTCAAGTTTCAGTGGAACGTGAGAGACCCAAGCATAGGACAGCCCTCCCTGGGACCCTGTTGAATTCTGGTCCCTGTGGACACAAGCAAACACAACCCAAGTTCTTCTTGACAAAGCAAAAAGGGGGGTGATGGTATTTCATATCTGAGAAGCCCAGGCCTCGGGAATGGCAGAAACTTAAGTGATGTTGTTGGATGGCTCTTACACCTTTAAGAACCCTTCCCCCTGTGTATTGGTCTTGCTCTCGCTTATTATGGTGGTGTTTGTCCTTGAGGCATGAGGAGGAGAGGCCTGGGTGTTCTCTTGAGTGTGGTCAGCTGAGTTTAGGGTCCCACCTCAGAGGTGGGAAGTAGAGGATAAACCACGCTACGATTGACAGCCCTGTTAAGATTATACCAATTGAGAAAGGGGCAGCTCCTCAAAGGAAGACAATGTTATTAGCAGGAGCTGAGCAGGAAGGAACGTTGGGTGGACAAGATCAGGAAATGTCAACATGGATTCTAACACCATAGGCCTGCAGCCTCCCCTCCGGACAGAGGTATGGAATTCCTTTGGGGGTTTGGAGAGGCAAAGACGGGATCTTGAGCAGACACACTGCACTATGGAGCATGTGAGGGCTTGAACAATGGTCTTCAACACAGAGGAGTTACTCTTTATGTTGCCTCTTCCTCTTCAGTTCCAAAAGGGAAAATGAAAGCATGGAGGCTTTGGGGCAGTGGAGGGACTGAGGCTGGAATGCTGGAAACCTGGAGGACCAGCACAGACTCCTTTCAGGAATCATTTCTCCTGTTCTCTAGGTACAAATTAAACAAGCCGCTACCAAAACAAACAAGCCCAATTTTATTTTAGTTCTTTTAGCCTTTTAATAAAAATTTAAAATCTACTGGGAGCCTATATCTAATGCCGTTGTAATGAACCCAGTTCTTAATAACTGGAAAGGAGCAAAGGGAAGGCCAACTATTATGGGCATGCCATGGTGCAGCTTGGCCAGAAAGCTGCAGTTTAGGTGCATGCCCAGTCATGTCTGGGTGAAATGTTAAACTAGATCCAGCTCCGCCATGGGATGGAAACTTTGGGTTCTGGCTTTGTCTGTAGCCAGAATCCAAAGTTTTCCCAGCTGCACATTTTCCAGGATTGGGTAAGGGGAAATGTGACTTTGCAAACTGAGGGATGTAATTCCATGCAAATCAAGCTTTCTACCACATCTCATCATCCCATGGGGTCTCTGGAAATGCTTATTCCAGCAGTACCCCAAGAGCCCCAATCCCACTAGCCATGGAGAAAGGCCATCCATGCATTTCTCTGATAACATATCCACTTTATAGTTCTTTAGCAAATAAGATAGAAGTATAGGATATTTTTATTGCAATAGATGGCACTCCATGTACTTTTTCTTAAATATTTAACACTCTTTTGTTGTTAAAATGCTGCTCGTGTATTTTTAAAAGTGGTATCTGATGGATAATCTGCCCTCCCATACTCCCCTCTCATCGTCAGAGAAAGTAAGTCTAATAGGATTAAAAAGGCACTACGGTTTCACCATACTATGAAGAGGAGAAAAAGAAGACATTTCTTTGTGGCCCTCTCCAGCTCCAACTTCATTCATTCACTGAATATTTTCCAAGAGCCCACTGGGCAGGCAGTACCACTTCTCCTAAAATAAATGAGACAAGACTCCTACCCCCTGGAATCTAGAAAAGAGAGTCACAACCACAAATAAATCCTAATACAAGGGGAAATGTATACATGAGTAACCATGTCACACAGGGGCCCAGAGGATGAGGCAACAAACTCTGCCTGGGAGATGGGTGAAGAGATCCCAAAGAGGTGATATTTATACTGTGCCTTGAAGGACAAATAGGACTTTGCTAAACAGTCATATTGGATAATGGTCCACTCTACTCTAGTCGACCTCATCTTAACTTTCATCTTCATAACATCTACAAAGAGCCAAAAATTTCCTTATTTCCAAATAAGGTCACACTCACAAGTACAACGAGTTAGGACTTCAACACACCTTTTATGGAGAAAATTCAACCCACAACACCAGGCAATCAATGTCAAAGAAAAATTACACTGGACAGTTAAATGGGCGAGGTAGACTTTAGTCAAAACTAATGGTTTCAAGATTATAACAACAGAGGAGAGAGATTAAACTCAACTCCACTGAAACAAAAAGTGGGAGATTTTAAGAGCTGGGGTGAGCTACTGGAGCATTAATAGGAGATGTTAGCAGGGAAGTTGGTCAATATGATGAGGCCACCTGTGTTTGCTGAGGTTCCTATCCACTCCCCATCTGCAGACTGGAAGAGGAGGGTGTTATCTTTCTTCATTATTCCATTTCAAAGGGATGGCTCTCAAGTCCTTGAGAAAAACAGTGCTGAGTTGTAGAAGATTTATATCTCAAAGGAGCAGAGAAAAAAAACTTGCAATTACAAATTTCTAAAGTAAATGGTCTAAGAAAAAGGTAAGGGGCACCAAATCAGAAAGAAAAAAAACTTTCTAAAGGGGAACATTAAGGCTATCTTAGTCCCAGAGTGAGAGCTTCTCAATGATGTGCATTGGTTACATGTGTGTCCAGATACTATCTCACCCCCTGGCACGAAACCATGAACAGCCTTTCCATTCATTTCAGTACACCATAACATGAAAGTTTTTAGGTAGTTGCTGGAATTTGCTTCTATAGAAGACATTCTAAAGCAGTGGTTCTCAACCTTCCTAATGCCGCAACCCTTTAATACAGTTCCTCATGTTGTGGTGACCCCCAATTTCATTTTTACAAATTGAACATAATTAAAGCATAGTGATTAATAAAAAAAAATATGTAATTATAGATATGTTTTCCGATGGTCTTAGGCGACCCCTGTGAAAGGGTCGTTTGACCCCCCAAAGGGGTCGTGACCCGCAGGTTGAGAACCGCTTTTCTAAAGACTATGTGAAGGATAGTTCATAAGGAAATGGAAACGAAGGCAAAACAGGAAATTGAGGGGAACTAAAATTTTCCAAAAACAGTGTTGGAGAAGACAAGAGATTAGAAGCATTTCTAAAGTGTCTGAAATAGTCTCAAAAAATGAGATGATTCACCTGGTCTGTGTGGCTCAGTGGTTGAGTGGCGACTAATGAACCAGGAGGTCAGGGTTCAATTCCTGATCAGGACACATGCCTGGGTTTTGGGCTCAATCCCCAGTAGGGAGCGTGCAGGAGGCAGCGTGCAGGATTTGCTCTGAGCCAAGTACAGTGCTAGACTCTAATACATACAGCAGAGACTAAAACTCCTTGGTCTCATAGAGTTCTCCCCACACCGTTGTCCTCTAACCTCAGTGAGAATTAGATTCACCAATGTCACCTTCAAAAATGACAGAGAGTAGATGTTATTCAAAATACTCCTCTGACCAATTAAACCAGAATCTCTGAAGTAGGGCCTGGTCATCCTCAGAGAGATTTGCTTTTAAAAACTTCCACTGCCCACACTGCAGCCTCCAAAGTTGGTTTAATTGCTTTGGGGTAGGCGTGGGCATAGATAACTTTAAAGTTTCCAAGTGATTCTAAAGTACAGCCAGGATTTCAAACACTGGCCTAGAACTTCTAAGTAGGCAGATTTGATGCCTGAGACTCGTGGGTCCCCTTAAAACACTCACACATAAAAGCAGTTGGGAAGGAGCCCTTACCCACCCACATCCCCATGAGTTTACTTCCGTGAGGCCAGAGTGTTCAAGCTTTGGCCAGACCTGCAGATCCCCACTCTCATAGCCAGGTTCAAGTCTCACAGCTTCTCACCCTGAGATCCAATTGTCTCAATTACTTCCCTTGCTCTACATGTTCACATCTCAGTTAAGCCTTCCCCCAAAAATACAATTTTTAAAATATAGCCTTCTTCAAGATCTATGCAGAGCAGTGGTTCTCAGTGTGACCCCTGATCCATCATCATCCAGGTTACCTGAGAAATTGTTAGAAAGGTACATTTCTAGCCCCATTCTAGGCCTAGAAATCAGGAACTATGAGGATGGGTCCTAGCAGTCAGTGTTTTAACAATCCCTCCAGTTGATTTTGAAGCACACTCAAGTTTTGAGGATCAGTGGCATAGAGAAATAAAGAGTATAGTAAATTTTTCACACATCACTAAATCAATTAGCAGTTGTTTTTTAAAAAAATTAACCAAAAGCTTTAGCTGGTTTGGCTCAGTGGATAGAGCGTCAGGCTGCATACTGAAAGGTTCCAGGTTTGATTTCGGTCAAGCAATGGACTAAAATTTGAGGAGATAACTTTTTCACAATTTTAGTTCTTGCTCTCTTAGAATACTCAAATTCTAATTTGAAAGATAATAGAGCCAGGCCGGTGTGGTTCAGTGGTTGAGTGTTGACCCATTAACCAGGAGGTCATGGTTCAATTCCAGATCAGGGCACATGCCCGGGTTTCAGACTCCATCCCCAGTAAGGAGCATGCTGGAGGCAGCCCTTTGATGATTCTCTCTCATCAATGATGTTTCCATCTCTCTCTCCCTCTCCCTTCCTCTCTGAAATCAATAAAAACATATCTTTAAAAAAAAGAAAGATAATAGAGCTCCTTCAGCCTTAAAGGAGAAGGAAATCCTGCCATTTGTGACAAACATGGATGAACCTGGAGGACATTATGTAATAAGCAAGACACAGAAAGACAATCACTGCATAATCTTACTTACCTGTGGAATCTAAAAAAGTCAAATTTATAGCAGCAGAATGCAGAACGGTTGTTTGCAGGGGTTGAGGAAAGGGAACTGAAATGTTGGCCAAAGGGTAAAAACTTGCAAAGATGTGTAAGTTCTGGAGACCTAATGTATAGCATGGTGCCTGTAGTTAACAATACTAAATATTGTATTATAATATGCATAGTATTACAGATATAATAAATACAATAATATTCTTAAAATTTACTTAAATTTCAAGTGTTCTTACCACACACAAAACTGGTAACTATATGAGATGATGAATATGTTAATTAGATTGATTGTGGTAATGATTTTGCAATATAGACATATATCAAAACATCATGCTGTCCACCTTAAATATATACAATTTTCGTCAATTCCAGGTCAGTAGAGCTAGGTAAAAAAAAATATGGAGTTCCTTCAGCCAAAAACTGCAGCTCTTGGGTATATATCTCTTGAATTAGAATATTCTTTTAAACTGGATTTTGTAAAACATATGACAAGGATATTTCTGTCATTTCTAGGTCACTGGCATAGAACCTAATTTGAAAGTGGAAGATAGAATAGTCTATTGCTTGCTTGAAAATTAAAACTCCTGTGAGAAGGTTTAGGGTTGGCATTTAGAATGGGAGATGAGCTATGACATCACATGGCAAGCTTCAAAGAGGCTGGCTGGCTTGGAGCTGGTAAATGGCGGATGACACACTAGCCACTGTAGATTGGGGCCTATCTACCTGTGGTGTTTGGATATGCTGCTTTCAAAAGCTGTGTTTCCTTTTGTTTTCATTGTCTACCTAGACATAAAACTGAAGGCCTCAGAGGCACATAAGGACATAGGGTCTACATAACCATTGTCAAAGACAAACAAAGCTGGACACCAGCTAAGGTGGTAAGAAGAGGTTTTAATCAGTGATATACTGTTGCAATAGGAAAAATAGTCCAGTGAGAACTCAGCTTCAGTCTGTGCAGAGGTGAGTGGGCATTTTAAAGGGAGAAGCAGGGCAGTGAGGGGCGGGGGGGCGGGGCGCAGGGAGGGAGAACAGTGGGGGTTTGACAAGAGTCAGGGAAGTAAAAAGTTACAGAAGGTGGGAAAGAGGGATCGGTCCATGTGAAAACCATCTGGGTTAGGCTCCTACCCTCCCACCGAGGCCCGGAGACAGAGGCTCTATCTTCAGGTGCTGGCTGGAAACAGTCAAAATGAGGTCATCTGTTTATGGGCATACCATTGCTATGTCATACTGTATGTGTGTCCGTGTGTGCATATGTGCATGTGTGTGTGCGTGTGCGTGTGCGTGTGTGTGTGTGTGTGTGTGTGTGTGTTTAAAGAGCAGTGCTAAAATCTCTCAAGCCCACTGAAGAAATGGTATCAGGGGGAAATGAGCAGAGAATTAACAAGCCTCTCAAAGACATTTTTATCTCAAAGAAAGTGGGGCACCACCCATGGCTGCCTCTACCCAGGAGAGAACCTGTTTAGAAAACGCTGATACACCATGAACCTTAGAAGGAAGGTTCACAGAGACATTTTCTTTTTAACTTCAGTGAGAGAAACAAAGCGCTAAATATTTCAAACTGCTGCTCTAAATTTGTCAAAGAGACAAAAGAAACAGCAGAAGAGTTACAGGCACGGTCACCTAAACAACAGACAGCAGAAAGCCTGTCTCATGGGGGCCGGGGGATCTTGAAAAATAATCAGGGCACAACAAATATTTTAAGTGGCAAAAGCAAACAGAAAAATACAGGTGGAAAATATATACCTTGGCTATACCCAAACTAGAAAAAAAGGTAAATAAGAAACTATAAAAGACTTCAGAATATAATTAAAAGGGCAGTGAGAAATAACTGCCATATAACAGAGAAGGTATAGAGTAAAAATGCCCCCAGGGTGCATAATGAAAGAAGTGAAAGAAGAGGGAGAATATATTTCACAGAGTTTGACCCTCATGCTATTGGATCTATTAAATTCCAATTGAAATCAATGTTATCCATGTAGGAAAACTTTTAGCCAGCTCAAGAAGATGTAACATGAATATATAATAAAATTTATTCTTTAGCCAAAAAATTAAATTGAATCCAGATTCTCTCTGGTCTTTTTCCTCCACATGTTCTGTCCAGAGTTATATTTGATCACCTTCTGTGCTCACAGAAACCCACACAAGTAGGGACATGAAACATGATCATTGTTCAAGGCACCACCTACAAGGCTCAAGGATGCTACAAGTTAAAGCCAGGAGATCCCAAGCAGTGAAAACTTCTCACAGGCCCTGTGATGAGTAGGGGCAAAGGGCAGCTTCACAATTGCTGCCTTGAGAGTTTTCCTGACTCAGATGAGGGAGTTCCCAGAGAGATGGTATGACCAGTAAGAGGGATATGGAGACTGATGCAAGGAACAGCTCTGCAAAGCAAAAAATGAAGATGGGGATAACCACAGAGTGCCAGGCAGACCAGGGGTTCTCAGCAGTGGTGATTTTGTCCTCCGGGGAACATTTGACAATGTCTGGAGACTCTTGTCACACTGGGGGCAGGTGCTCCTGACATCAAGAGGGTAAAGGCCACCAATGCTGCTAAGCATTGAACAATGCACGGGACTGCCTCCTACACCAAAGATTTCTCCCAAATGTCTGATGCTGGGATCGAGAAACCATGGTGTAGACTGAGAAATAAAATCACTGTTGAAGAGTGAAATGAACTCAGCTTTTGGTAGAAGGGTCGATATTAAGTATTGGGGGATGACATGACGAGAAAATGACAAACCAAGTCATGAGCATAGTATGGGAATATTAGTATACAGGTATGTTTTGAGAGAAAAGAGACAAAGGCATGGGAATAGATAGAGTAATCCATCATACTCTGTCCTCTACAGAATCCTTATTAGTCCCAAGACTGCATTGGACGTTTGAGATTTCTTTGAAAGTAAGGTATGCAAGCAGTTTAGAGTGAGGGGTATGTATAAGTCATATAAGATAGGCTACCAGGGAGAAGAGAGGTTATTTGAATTAAAAATCACCTTAATTGATACCTGGCTGCAAAGATAAAAGGTGCACATTCCCCCTGTCAAACAAGAACCAAGTTTGGAATCCTTAGATTGAGGCTTCATTTGCATGGTTGGAGAAGCAGTTTCCTCTATAGAAGAAGGCCAAAAGGTAAGAATTAACCCAAACTTATCAATTCACCTAGATGGAGAACTAGAAATTGCAGCATTAGTATCCTATGAGTATCATGTCAAGAGCTTTTTTCTAGATTCTTCATTTACATATGGCCGTTTGGGGCCTGCCCCATAGTTCTCTGACAGTTACGTACAGGACAACTGACCACATCAGATGGAAGTGTTTCTTAGGGCTTGGATTTCATTCTGTCTCATGTTGACATATCCTTAGAGAGCTAAACCCAACAGCAAATTTAATAAACCTCACAGATTGTGGTATTTAGTTCAAATCTAGTATGTTCCACTAGTGGGTTGTGTTTTATCATGCTTTAGGCAGTCTCTCTGGAACTATCTAACTATGCCTCTTTTTTTTTTTGTAACAAATTTGTGTTCACTGATCCATAGATGTTGTGATACCATCATAAATCCCTACAGTAATAGGTACACTTTAAGAGATTTTATTTTTGGTTGCTCCTTATATTCTCATCTATTTGATGTGAAGAAAAGCCTTTACACAAATTTCAAAGGGCTACAACTTTAAAAGGATTACAATGGCAAAAATGTCAACAATTTTGCACAATGAACTGAGAAATGTTTCTGAAAACTGCTCTCTTTATCAAAAGAGCATCCACATCTAGTTATTCTGAATCTCTGCCAAACTTCTTGCAGTGCTATCTTTAAGGGCATTTAAAAGGGTTTTGTTCCTTTATCATGGCTGGAACAACAATAAAATACAGTTGGAAATGACATCTCTATAAATCAATTAAAAATGAAGGGGTAATTAATAAGGCCAGAGCACATGTAAAGTGCCATCATCTTTCAAAATCTGTTTACCTGGGTTTCTATTCAGCTTGAACCACCAGAAAATGCCATAATGATCCAGAGATATCCTAAAAAAATTACACTAAAATAAAAAATGTGCTGCTTCAAAAAGTATAATTTTTATTATTGCCATACTGTCTTTTTCAATAACTTTAAAATTGTTATTTTAGAAAGTTTCTTAGCTTTCATCAAATGTTCATGAATGTCACTTTTTATAATCATTGACCACACTTTTCTTTTAAAAATAAGTTTTAAGAAACACACATAGTATGCTTTGAGAACCTTGTTTTTACTTCAGATGACCAGACAAAACCTATCAAAATTTTAAAGCTTCCTGCAAAATAAATTAATTTGAAACAAGAGGAAAATTATATTCAACTTAGGGTAACCTACAGCATAAATTAAATATCAGATATTTAACATTCTATTTCAAATTTGCATATGATCCAAATAATTAACATTAAGACAAATAATAATCATCTTAAAGCACTTCAAATCTACCATATACTTTTCTATAAAAATATTACTATATTATTTAGAAATTAATATTCACACAAATATCTATATATATAAAAAGCCAGCGACCGGAATGCGGTAACAACCAGAACGACTGGTTGCTATGACACCCACTGAAGCCAGCGAACTGGCCCGATCTGGGGGTGGGGCCAGCTGGCCAACCTCCCGTGTCCCCTCTCCCCAGCCAGCCCCACCCATAATCGGCCTCTCCCACCCCAATCAGCCCACAGCCCCTCCCCCAGCCAGCTCTGCCCCTGATCGTCCCCCCTACTCCAATCAGGAGCAGGGCTGGCTGGCTCACCACCCGCAGCCCATCAGCCCCCACCACCCCAATCGGGGATGGTGCCTGCCAGCCAATTGTCCATGGCACCTCCACCCAGCCAGCCTGGCCCTGATCAGGCACCAATCAGGGCAGGCCAGCCAGCCAACCCCCGCTGTCTCCTCCTCTCAACAGGCCCAGCCCTGATCTGCCTTGATTGGGGCCAGGCAGGCCAGACCTGATCCATGCACAAATTTGTGCACTAGGCCTCTAGTGTTCATATAAAAACACCTTAAAGGGAATGTATAGAAGCATTATACTAATCAAGTGTGTGGTAAGAAGAAACTAAAATACTTTGTACTTACATAATTCTAACAGAAATTCTTTGGAAACATCTGTAGGCCAATAGATAAAAAGTCAAAATTATGAAGACTAAGGATAAAATAAACAAATGGGACTACATCAAAATAAGAAGCACAACAAAAGAAACCATCAACAAAACAACAAGAAAGCCCAATGCATGGGAGAACATATTTGCCAATAAGGGTTATTTTAAATAAGGGTTTCATCTCCAAAATTTACAGAGAACTCATACAACTTAACAAAAGGAAGATAAACAACCCAATAAAAAAATGGGCAAAGGACCTAAATAGACACTTTTCAAAAGAGGACATACAGAAAGCCGAGAGACATATAAAAACATGCTCAAAGTCACTAATCATCCGAGAGATGCAAATCAAAACAACAATGGGATACCATTTCATACTTGTCAGAATGGCTATCATCAACAAATCAACAAACAAGTGCAGGCAAAGATGTGGAGTGGGAATGCAGACTGGTGCAGCCACTGTGGAAGACAGTATGGAGTTTCCTCAAAAAATTCAAAATGGAACTCTCATTTGACCCAGTAATCCCACTTCTAGGACTATATCTCAAGAAACCAGAAACACCAATCAGAAAGGATATATGCACCCTTATGTTCATAGCAGCACAATTTACAATAGCTAAGATTTGGAAACAACCTAACTGCCCATCAGCAGATGAGAGGATTAAAAATTGTGGTAGATATACACAATGGAATACTATGCCGCTATAAAGAAGATGGAACTTTACCATTTGCAACAGCATGGATGGAACTGGAGAGCATTATGCTAAGCAAAATAAGCCAGTCATAGAAAGATAAATATAACATGATCTCACTCATATGTGGGATATAATGATCAACATAATTTGATGAACAAGATTAGATCTAGAGACAAATGGCAGGGGGTGGGGAGTTAGAGAGCAACCAAAGGACTTGTATGCATGCATATTAGCTTAACCAATGGACACAGACACTGGGTCGGTGGGAGCTTGCCCGGGGTGGGAATGGCTGGGGGGGGGGGTTTCAATCAGGAAAAAAGGAGACATATATAAAACTTCAGACAATAAATAGAATAAACAAAAACAATAAAGTCAAAATTATAGAATATTAATTTCTATTTAGTGCTGGCCTGGAGTTCTTGATTTTCCAAAGAGCAAAAGGAGAAAAATATAGGAAGGAGAAAAACAATAATATTCTGAAGCACCCACTATGTCCTGGACACTATGATTAATTTCATACAGGCTTCCCCCCAGTGTCATATCTTTTTGACTATCCTAGAATTGCCCAAGGACCTATAAGAAATGGCCCTATTTGATTTTATTCATTCCAACATTTTAAAATTAATTTGACCACAGGACACTTTCATTTCCTACAGGTACCTATTTAAGGATCATTGCACCTACACTACATCAGTCTTTCTGGAATGAGTAGGTTGCACATATTACTGGAAAATGCAAATGATACAATTTGTCAAGTATACTCAAAACAAGTTCATATGAAGGGATTTTGATCTAGGTGTAATGCTACATTTCACCTCTTGGCTTTTTAATATTCTAAAATTCTCAACTTGACCCCCCAAAACCCACAACAAACGTATGGCTTAATTAGTCACTCTCCCCAGAAATATTTGCATATTATAATGGGGGATGGTAAAAATTCCCTCCTTTAACCCAAAGGTAAGATCCAATGGAGGAAGTAGAGGTCTGCACTGGAGTTAGCTAAGCTTTAAGAGGGTATCTCATATCTTAGTACATTCAAGATGACCTGCTCAGCATATCTTGGGACTTGAGCACCCAGCTGATCCAACTGCATCAGAGTTCCCCTTTTTAAAAATGTGAGCAACAAAATATCACCCTTCGCAAATGTACAGAAATACTTAACAAATGAGTGAACTATTTGTAATGCAATTTGAGCTGTCCATACAAAAGCTGTGGAAGAGAAGGAGACCTAAAAATGTAAGACACTCCCATCTGGTAAAGTCATTGATAAAAGTATAGGTTTCCGTTTCTAAAATAAAAATAGCATGAACAGAGAAATCTGCATCTTAGTAAATTCAAAACACGTCCTATGAAAATGACTATTTTATTAAATCAGGAAGAAACTAAAAGTCTTTGACTATGAGTTTGCTGAGTATGATACTATTACCATAATATCCCTATTTAAACATTAAATAAATGCATAATTTTGGTTTTTCAAAGTGAATATCAGAAAACCAAAGGCAATTTAAATGGAGAAAATCTCCTATTTTCTTGTTATTGCATTGTCATCAAAAGGTCAGCAGAATAAGCAAAAATATGTTACAGAATTTCAACTCTAATATTACCACAGATTCCATTATTTGTAGGATGTTGTCTCTGCATTATTCTGTGTGAAATACCGTGTTAAAATGTGGATCTGAAAAATTCAAATCAAAAGTTTTAGAAACTGCAGGCATTTGCAACTCTCCAAGTATTTACTTATTTTGCAGAATTAAAAACATGCTGTTGCTCTAAAATAACATTTACTCGAATACTTGTACCATAAATAATTCTTAAACAGAAACTGTGGCTCACCACTCTGTGTTAAAGACACTGTAGGAACACACACACACACACACACACACAAAGCGTATATAATACAGTTGCTGCCCTTACCGAACTTACAATTCAATTATGAATTAAAATAACAAGAATGATAATGACTGAACACATCATTACAGTGTAGATCCTTGATATTCATGAGAAAAGCATCCAGAGAGCTTCGTGGATCCAAAATATCAGGCTCTCACTATAGCCCTCTTGTGTTACTGAGATAAGTAACAGACCAACAAAGTGAATTTCAGAAGTGAAGCAAGAGAAAACATGATGAAGAGTAACTCTATGAATGTCCAAGTCTTAAAATCAATTATAAAGTTATGTGATACTGACACTAATGCTAATACAATTCAAAAAGTAAGGATATGCACAATCATGTATTCACAGCAAATATCATTGCACTCCTACTGTGTACCTGACAATTGTTCTCAGCATTGGACTACAGCAGTGAATAAAAAATACACACAATACTCTCATGAAGCTAACATTCTAGTGGAAGGAGACAAAAAGTAAATGGATAAATATTTAATTTACTAGGTTATGCTATGAATGCAAAAGGCATAGGCAATGCTGGAAATGGGGACTGGTTGTGATTTATTTGGAATAGTCAGGAAATATTTCTAATACTTTGACATTTGAGTAGAGAACTAAAAATGTAAAAGAGAAGAACTCACCCAGCAAAGAGGAAAGCATGTGCAGAGGCCCTGAGGTGACAATGATGTTAGCAAATTTGAGGAGCAGCAAGAAGGGCAGTGGGGCAGGAATGAAGTGGGAAGGAGAGACGTGGGGGATAAGATAGAGATAGAGAGAGATGTGCATGTGGGACAAGGGCAGCAAAAGCCAACTGTGCTGGCCTGAAGCAAATATGAGCTGAAGTATTATTAGAAAGAATCATGACAGCCCTAACTGGTTTGGCTCAGTGGATAGAGCTTCAGCCTGCGGACTCAAGGGTCCCGGGTTCGATTCCAGTCAAGGGCATGTACCTTGGTTGCGGGCACATCCCCAGTAGGGGGTGTGCAAGAGGCAGCTGATTGATGTTTCTAACTCTATCCCTCTCCCTTCCTCTCTGTAAAAAAAAAAATCAATAAAATATATTTTTTTTAAAAAAAAGAAAGTGTCATGACATAGGATAGCATTGCACAGATCTTAAAAGAAATGAGATTGGAAAGTGTCATGACATGGGATAGCATTGCACAGATCTTAAAAGAAATGAGATTGATCTCACCTGAAGGAAAATAAATAAACATGCTAGCCATCTGATTTTAGGCATTTCTAGTACTTCTGAGAACATTAAAAGAAGAACAAAGCTTCTACTCAGACTTCTATTCAAATGAATCTTCTATTTCTGGCCATTTTCTCTCATCAGAGCATCTTCTTGGATCCCACTGAATTCATCTGGCCAGTTCACTGGCTTTCTAGCTTTCTTCATTTTATTCTGAAAATAAACAAAAAAAAAGAGAGAAAGTATAACCAAGCTAGTCACATATGGCTCCATGTGAAAGGAAAACTTCTGAAAAAGTATTTAAATGTCTGATTAAATTTTTTAAAAAATCCATGGTGGCCTCAGTCTGCTACCAGCTTATAATAGCAGAAACTTGAAGAATGCGAAACGGCGAAAGTTCAGACGCCTGTCTGATAAAGGTGTTCAAGCATGGTTTGGGGAAAAAGGTGAGAACTAATCAAGCCAGATGATCTCATCCAAAATATACATTAATTTATGAGGTGTTAACAACATGGGAATTAACCTATGAAATTATTTTATTAAACAAAAAGAATCAAAATGTGCTACTCTCGTTATAACAGAAATATGAACTACATCATACCAAAATACAACTAAAGAATGACTGAAGTTGGTTTTATAAGGACAACATGCCTATTAAGTTGTTCAGTCCTTTTCAAGTTCAAGATACTAAATCAGAAACTAAATTTTCAAACTGACTTATTTAGCCTTCATCGATATACAGTATATGGGCAGTTGATGGCTGTTTCTATTCTTCAATTTCCTCAGCTAGTCATTGAGGAAAATTCCTTTACAGTGTTTCCCAAGGGGAATCTTTTGGAATTGTTCATGTCTGCCAATTGCTAAATATTATAGCTTGCTCACTATGTGTCTATAGACCTCAAAACAATTATTTGCAAACTAGGGACCTGGTGCACAAAAATTCGTGCACTCAGGGGGGTCCCTCAGCCTAGCCCGTGCCCTCTTGCAATCCGGGGGACGTCCACCTATCAGCTTAAGCCCAATTCCCCGCAGTCGGACATCCCTCTGGCAGCCCGGGAGCCCTCAGGGAATGTCCACCTGCCAGCTTAGGCCCGATCCCCTTAGGAGCAGGCCTAAGCCGAAGTCGGACATCCTTAGCACTTCGGAGGAGGTGGAAGAGGCTCACAGCCATTAGCCCAGCTTGTGGCTGAGTGGAGCTCGCCCTGTGGGAGTGCATTGACCACCAGAGGGCAGCTCCTGTGTTGAGCATCTGCCCCCTGGTGGTCAGTGCGCATCATAGCAACCAGTCATTCCCAGTTGTTCCACAGTTAGGGTCAATTTGCACATCATTCTTTTATTATATAGGATTCCAAGGCATGAGCACGCACACGTGCGCGCACACATACACACACACACACACACACACACACACACACACACACACATATCAATGTACCCTTGTTTCATTTATTGGAAATCTCCTAAGAAGTCATTGGAGTGCATAGTCCAATATCCTGAATATCATTTCTTGAGGTCTGGAATTGATCACAGAGTTTTCTGTCTAACTTATATAAGTAAAAAAAAATTCAAATTGGCAAATTTAATTAGAGATGGAAGTTTAAAAATGCTACTACCCTCATAAAGCCTTTCTCAGTCAGTTACATAAAAGTGATTTCTCCTTCCTTTGAAATCTTTTAGCAATTATTGCCTGTATTACTCATTTGTCACTTTATTTTATACTGCTTTTTGATAGCTCTTCTAGTTTTTGCACTAAAGTGTTATTTTAATAATTTATTGTTACATTTCTCCATGTTTAAGATTTATTTAACTGAATTTTTAAGCATTATAAGATTAACGACTAAATATTTAATTCAATCTCTTTCCCTCAATATAGATACTCAGGTATCAGTGCCTATATTTGGAATATTGCAGACTCTCCTGAAAATATGATCATCAGATTTCTTGATTTTGGGTACATTGTTGGAGAAAAGTTCACAATTAACTAATAAAAGATACTGATGCCAAAACAACTTAGTCTTCCAAAATAATATTTACTCAGGCCTGAATAAGTCAACTTATAAAAATAATCACAATTTTTATACAATTAACGTTACAAAAGCTGTTGATTGAAGAAAATTCTGGGATGATAACAGGAAGCATCAGGAAGCAGTCTTCATACCTACACAACAATTGCACTGGCAGAATCTGTCTAATGTAACTATTAAACTTTGGAGTCTATTGAAGGCTTAAAATTTCCGAGGTAAGGTTTTGATGGGAAATTGTTGATTTTGGTCAATTTCAGCACTTACCACAGTAGTAGCTACCCATCCCCCAGTCTCCGCCCTATGGCAGACAACTGTGAATGTATCCCTGGAGCAGCTTTAGTCATAATAGCTAAAATGTGAAAGCAAACCAAGTGTTCAGCAATAGATGAAAGGATAAGCAAGGTGGTGCATGCAAGCAATGGAATATTATCTATATATATAAAAGCCTAAGTGACCATATGACCAAATGACCCGAACAACAGGAATGACCAGAATGACTGGTCACTGTGACGTGCACTGACCACCAAGGGGCAGACACTCAATGCAGGAGATGCCCCCTGGTGGTCAGTGCACTTCCATAGCCAACCTCCCCTGGCCAGCCAACCTCCCGCGGTCTCTCCCCCCAGCCAGCAGGCCCCAGGCTGGGAGGGGGAACCAGGGGTGAGTGGCAGCAGATGCGGCCCCTTTCCCAGGGGGGCCGAGAGCCAGCTCCCTACTCAGGGCCAGTGGTCAACCTCCCGTGGCCCCTCCCCATCCCTCTCCCCAGAAAGAAGGCCCCTGTGGCAGCATGGTGGCAAGGGAAGGAGAAGAGAGGGGAGCAGGGAGCCACGCAGTGGTGGGGCGCCGACGGCGGCATCAGCATCGGGCATCCGTTCTTTCCACGCCTGGCCCAGTGACCGTCGCCTCCTCTTCCAACACCACTGGGGCCTTCAGGTCCTGATCGTCCCAGCCCTAATCACTGCCCAGGCCTACAGACCCCACCTGTGCACACATTTTGTGTACTGGGCCTCTAGTTTAGTCTTATAAAAAGAAAGAAAATTCTGAAACACCAATCAGAAAGGATATATGCACCCTTATGTTCATAGCAGCACAATTTACAATAGCTAAGATTTGGAAACAACCTAACTGCCCATCAAAAGATGAGTGGTTTAAAAATCATGGTACATCTACCCAATGGAATACTATGCTGCTATAAAAAAGGAACTTTTACCATTTGCAATAACATGGATGGAACTGGAGAGCATTATGCTAAGCAAAATAAGCCAGTCGGAGAAAGATAAATATCACATGATCTCACTCATATGTGGGATATAATGATCAACATAATTTGATGAATAAGAATAGATCGATCTAGAGACAAATGGTAGGGGAGGGGGAGTTAGAGAGCAACCAAAGGACTTGTATGCATGCATATTAGCATAACCAATGGTCACAGACACTAAGGTGGTGGAGGCTTGCCCGGGGTGGGAATGACTGGAGCAGGGGGGTCAATTGGGGGAAAAGGTGACATATGTAAAACTTTAGACAATAAAAATAAATAAATATATAAGCCAATGTGTGAAAAAAATTCTGACATGTGCTACAACATGGATGAACCTTGAGGACATTGTGCTAAGTGAAATAAGCCACTCACGAAAAGACAAACACTATATAATTCCACTGTATGAGGTACCCATAGTCGTCAAAATCATAGAGAAATAAAGTAGATTCGTAGCTGCCAGGGAATTGGGTGGGGTGGGGGAATGGAGGGTTACTGTTTAATGCAGGGGTCCTCAAACTACGGCCCGCGGGCCACATGCAAATACAAATATTGTATTTGTTCCCGTTTTGTTTTTTTACTTCAAAATAAGATATGTGCAGTGTGCATAGGAATTTGTTCATAGTTTTTTTTAAACTATAGTCCGGCCCTCCAACGATCTGAGGGACAGTGAACTGGCCCCCTGTTTAAAAAGTTTGAGGACCCCTGGTTTAATGGATGCAGAGTTTCAGTGTTACAAGATAAAAAGAGTTATGAAGATGGGTGGTAATGATGGGTATATAACATTATGAATGCATTTTATGCCACTGAACTATACAGTTGTTCAGTTAAAAAAATGGTTAAGATGGTTTTTTTAAAAACTGTATTGAAAGCAGAATTATGTAGAGGGCAAAGCATGTACTTTAATCTCAGAGAAACTTGGGTTCAATTCTCTGGTCCTCAGCTTATTGCTTCTGTGACTTTGTGTAAGTTACAAGAGCTCTCTGAGGTTCCATTTCCTCATCCAAATAAAGGAAATGATAATAGCTTCTTTGAAAATTATTGTGATTATTGAAAGAACATATTAAAACACCTGGATAAGACAGAAGTTCAAGAAGCTATTCATATATATTAGGGCCCTCGCTGGACACTAGCTGGTAATGTCTGTCATTAGCCAGATGGACTTAGGACAGAAAAAAAATCTTGTAACTGAGAGTATTTTCTGTTTAATTTTATTTTTAAGGAAACTTGGAGCTTTTAGCCCAACTTTAATAAGTACAAGCTCCACTGCAAGCTCCACTGTAAATTTATTTTACTCGCCCACCTTTGTTTTCCTCTTACTAATATAATCTTTCTATTTATGGTTTGCTATTTTATATTGTATACGTTTTGCAGCTGAAAAATTTTTAAGAAGTTATCTAAATACACGAAAAGGGTAAATCAGCTAAATGTTGAACATGGACAAATTTCCTAAAGGATTATCCAGTTCAGCTATTATTTCTTTAAGTCAATAAGCAAAGGAAGAAACAAAGTTAAAAGCAAAAATGTCAATTGACCATGTTTTTCAATTTTCATTTGATTGTCACTAAAGAGAAAACCTGTAGTTCTGGCAGTGGCTTAGGAAAGAAAATATTTTCATGTGTCAAATTAAACAGGATCTTGCTGTGGTGTAGGGAGTAATAGCTGCAAAGAATTAAGAAATGGTTATAACTGTTTTCACTAGTCCTCTCTGTGCCACTTCTCCTCCATGAATGTCACGATTTTCTCATTTCACTGAGTTTAACAGGAAACCAAAAAAAAATTCCTGAAAAAGCTGAGATTTTCATCTTAGCCCTATCACTTTATGATTTCTCTCAGTTTGGACCACACAATTTTGTACACATAGGAATACCGGCCCCCCAAGTCATAAAGGTTGAAATTTTGACCTACGCCTCTTACCTTGCAGAAGATATCACACTGCACTAGATCTACAAATGAGTGTTTTTAAAGCCCGCAACCACCCCCAACACATTAACTTTTAAAATTGTAACTGAGTCATTTCTTCAAGACCTTTTCAGCAAAATGCTGATCCTAACAAATTTGCTTTAAAAAATCTGGATATGATTTCTGCAACATTTTGAAGGCAGAATGCCAAATGCTTAGAACTATTAAAGACAGGGTAAACGACCAAGCAGACATGCAGCAAATGTTATCAGCTATAAAAGTCGTCAACTGGAAGTTTCACAGTTAACTCTTGCATTTCTTCAGCTATGAACTTATCTGGATCAGCTTTTATAATAAATCTGATTATCCTTTGATTTAAAAAGGAATCACAATGCTATTTGAATGGAGAAAAGATCGGCACTAACCTTGACGTGGTAAAAGAAATCCCGTGACATTTCAGTTAAGGCATCACTGCCTCTCTGTATGCTCATCAGGGCTGCTACTTCCCCACTTAAGTAGTGGGTACATTTTGTGAACATTTATCAAGCCATATAATCATGCTTTCTATGCTTTTCATATGTAAATTCTAACCAAAAAAAGCATTTTAACGTTATTTTTAATAAGTGAAATTGATCTGAAGCTCAGAAGTAACTTTATTTCTCCAACACACTTAGCTTTACAAAGTTATAACATCATCTAGGTTTTTTCCATCCACATAACTGAAGAGATGTTAAAAAATAGGCTAGAGATATAAATGTTTCATGAACACATCAAGCTGAGAGATATATTGAATCCTGTATGTATTGAAGTTCATATCAAATTCATTGCAGGCAATAATGATCTTATCACCATTCACTTAGGCATCTTGTTCCTCTCTCTCTCTCTCTCTCTCTCTGTTTAAACTAATTGCTACTTAGTATATACTCTTCCAGAGGGTGGAAAAGAGAAGAAAAAATGGGATCAAAGTAACCTAATGTTTTGCTACCATTAGGATGCACTAAAACATCCTACATAATAAAAGGCTAGAGGTGTCATGATCGATACGACCAGAGACCAGACCACCACGGCCCCTTCGTGGGCTGGCCCCATCCCCAAGCAAGCGGTTAGGGGCAATCAGGCAGGCAGACAGAGTGGTTAGGGGTGATCAGATAGGCAGGCAAGTGGTTAGGGGTGATCAGGTAGGCGGGCCAGCAGTTAGGGGAGATCAGGTAAGCAGATGGCCCCTCACCAGTCAGGTCCCGCCCCCCAGCAAGCAGTTAAGGGTTATCAGGTAGCAGGCAAGTGGTTAGGGGTGATCAGGTAGGCAGAAGGCCCCTCACAGGGCTGCCCCCCCTCAGCAAAGAAAGAGGAAGGCCCAGGCCAGCCAAGCCATCGCATCCCAGCCTGTCGCCTGCGGAGGGAGGCCACCGGTGTCAGGGGAGGGGGGGCAGTGCTGCATAGATGGCAAGCAGTGGTAGCAGCAGGGGTGGGGTCAGCTGCCCTCAGCCAGGGGAAGGAAGCCCCGATAGGCCCTGATCTCAGGCCAGGCCTAGAGACCCTACCTGAGGGGTTCCAGATTGTGAAAGGGTGCAGGCCGGACTGAGGGACCCCCCCCCCCACCGAGTGCACGAATTTTCATGCACCGGGCCTCTAGTTTCATTATAAAGGAGGTAAAATGACATTTTCCAAAGGGAAATTTGGTGATTATCAATTGGATTTTATTGGTTCTAGTGATCACTCATTTGGATGACACTGAGAAATATTCATAAGTAAAATAATATCTGTATAGAATTATTAATAATGCTTTCATATTTGGACTTCTGTCAGTGACTCTAGATTTTCTCTTTTTCCTAACCAGGAGGCTGTACCAAAGTACTCTCCCTGCCCACCCCACCCCCCGACACCTTACTTGTTCTTCTCTTTTTGCTCTAGAAGTGTTATAGCAGAGCTACCCAGTTCTTACCATGATATTCACTGACTCATTTTTAGTCTTCTTTCCCAAATTCCACCTCCTGGGACACTTGTTATATGGTCCTACATGTGTCTCTTGATCATATGGTTTAAGAAGTCTACTAAGTATCAATTTGAATGACAGTATATAAATATATATATTTTTCTCATCAAGGAATTCAGTCTGTGTGAAATGTAACAGTAGTCTTTACAGGAAGTATAGATAAAAAGACAACCCATTGAAATATATGTGTGGGTGCATGTGTGTGTGTGAGAAAGAGAGAAAGGCAGAGACAGAAATATATAGAAAGAGAGAGAGAGAGAGAGAGAGAGAGAGAGAGAGAGAGAGAGAAAGCACCAAAAACCTGCTTCTTGGACACTGAGCATTCCACATATTTATTACAACCTTCCAAATTTCCATTCAGATTCTATTGACTTTACAAACCATTTTCACCAATAGCCAATGAAAACAAATTACATACATGTACAGCCTTTTATAGCTATAAAGCAATTTTACATATATTGCTTCATTTGATCATTACAACCACCATTCCATAACATAGGCCTCTCATTAACCTATCAATTCCATGGAAAGAAGCTTTTCAGTAAGTGCTTACAAAAAAAGTTAACCTGTAGTACAAAGTCAAAAACAATGGAAATGTCAAAACTTTTGAAACTGTCTTGAAAACTAACTAAAAATGAATAAAGTTGCTGAAGAGCCTGTATAAATAATTTCATTTTATATTTTACCTGGAATTTTAAACCTAGCAAGCAAAATAGATTAAAAGATTCAAATCAAATTGTTAGTTGGGGTTTTCAGAATATCTTAGGCATGTTTTTCTCTTCTTTAAGATGTACAGTTAAGAACCCATGTTAATGGACAGATAATAAAGTTGACCGAATTATTTAGACTGACTACACACACATGATATTCACAGATTATTCTTCAAAGCAGTAGCAACAAATTCAACTCAATTTTAAACAGGCAGTTTTATTTTAATTGGTGAAAGTTCTATTTTAAAACATGACCCAACTTCTTTTTCCTATCTCCTATAATATTAATTATTACAGAAGTGTCATATACTGCATGAAATTTAAATTGTGATGAATTCCTTATGAGATTAGCAGATTTCAAGTATTAATGAACTCAATTAAAGGTCATAACTTTGTCAACACAAAGTGCCTTTCACATATGTGATTAATAACAAAAGAGGGTATTTGGAGCTCAATTTTTTTTTACTAACTTCCCAGTGTTAGATTGTGATATCCATATCACAAACATGATAAATATTCTTAATCAGTGGTATAAGAGTTCTCATTAGGTACTCATTAAACTCCTTCCTGAACCTTAGGATAACCTTGAGAAGCGCAGTAGACACTAATGAGTATGTGCTTTCATTTTATAACTCTTATTAATGATAGTGGAAGTTATGTACATATAGTAAGCAAAGATAGTATACATAAACTGTAAAATATAATAGCGATTGGAATTTCACACCTTAATATTAAAATACAATATATATTTATTGATTTGTTAAAATGAAACTATCTGCATAAATGCCACATAAGAAATAAAAATTAGTTGCAAGAAAAAAAATCTTTGGACATCTAAAAATACATAAATGTTTGGCAATAGTTAAGATAATAAATACCTGGAATTTTTTACAAGAGTAATTTTTTTTAAAACAATCACTTTGGATTCTGTAAGATGTTACAATCAAGTTGCTTAATGTAGTTAGCAATACAGTTGATGAAGTGATAAATAACTAATCTCCCCTCTGCCGTTTCTGTTTTTATTTATTGTTGTTTTTCTTATTTAAAATATCCCCATGCTCAAAAATTCCTGGCTAAGGGGGAAGACATTATGTAGGTCAAACTAAACTATAAGTTGGAGGAATTAAAAGCCTGCCTATTTGCTTCCTCTTGATTTTGAACAAGTTAAATCATTTTAATAAAATGACTATGCAGACTTTTGTTCAAGTTAATCTGCAATTGAAATTTCCTAAATCTTCAGATGGACCTACTCATAAATACCATTGTCTTTCAGAAATGGTTTCCCTTGCTACCTAAATTGTCCCAATATACTTAAATTCCATCTCTTCTTGAATCCTTTTTGGAGATGAGGAGAGCAAGGTTGCCATCTTGGAACAGTAGAATCTTAGATCTAGAAGAGACTGAAAAGACCATGTACCTACCAAGTAGTAATTATTCTTCTTGCACATCACTAGCATTGAGAAACTCAGTAATATAAAAGGCATCCCATTTTCAATTGTTAAAATATTCTTTCTTATAATTAGCTGAAATCTACTCTGTGGGTAATTTCTGCCAGAAAAGCCTAGCTCTGAAAGCTTAATGGAATAATTTTAATTCCCCTTCCACATAACAGCCCTTAAATACATGAAGGCTCATTTCTGTGATGATGTCTCTTTTCCCCACAGGACATCCACAGCACCTTGACTCATTGCTTATATAAGATAAGGTTCATTACCCACCGACCTCTCTTCATAGATGTCAGAGAGAGGCTCTCCTGCTTCAATAGGAACCTAGAATTAAGCACAATTCACCTGGTGCTGAATGCAGGGAGCTTATTATCTTCTGTGAATGGGATACCATTCTCCTTTTTATGCATCCTAGGATTGCACTAGATCTTTTGTCAGCCTTGTCACATTGGATAACCCTCCATATCCATGGATACGTTACCAGGAGGGAATTGAGAGGAACTTTTAACAGACTATCTAATCTGCCCCCCTGATCCCTTGATCAAATAGTAGTGCTTTTATAGCAAGCTATCAGGAAACCTATATAACTGGGCCATTATAAACATGGTAGTGTTCGAGCTTCTAAAAAGAGGTGTGTGTGTTGAGGGGGGGATTGTTCAAACATCCCTTCATTCATTTCTGTCTTCACAAAATCAGTATTTATTATTAAGCCACAACCAGGGGTCTGGTTGGGACAGAGAGATGAAGAACAGGCCCATGAATCTCATTTCCTAGGTTTCTCAGATAAGCAAGTGAACAATAACATTCTGTGCAGAGTAGTGTGATGACAATTTCAATAGTGATGTGGAAGCACAGAAGAGAGGCACCCAACTTGGCCTAGGTCAGATGAGTGTCATGGGGCATCACTGAGACCACCATACTAAGTTGAATCTTAAAGGAAAATGGCTCCATCTCAGTGCCTTGGTGCTGAAAAGTCAATGAATAATGATGTAAAAAAAAACAAATTAAAAAGGTGGATGAGTTAATTAATTAAAGAGTTAATTGATAATTAATTATTTAGAAATAGAAAGTATTTGAAGCATGTGCCAGTCATGGAGATGAGAGTTTGGCCTATTCATAATGGTAAATAGATTGGTGAAGCATAAGTTGTACTTGTTGAGGAAGAACAAGAAAAGGGAGTAGAGAAGTGGGTCATGGAAAAGGAATGGGAAGAGAGTGACTAGATATAGAAGAACCAGCTAGTGCTGCTCTTGCAAAAGTCCAGGCAATAAAGAGAAAGGGGAAAGAAAAGAGAGGACAGATTCAAGAGACACTGAGAACCAAATAGATGTGAGAGGTAAGGGACAGAGATCTTAGTTCCTTTTTCTCTTCCTTGGGCAACTATGAAGAAGATTGCATTTACCAACCTTCAGACCACAGGTAGGACAGGTTTTGAAAGTGGGGAAGATGACAATCCAGTTTGATTTTGATTTGGGCTGTTGATGATGGGATACTCACAAGAGATTTCTGTGAGGTGCTGGCCACCAGACCCAGTCTCCAGTTGGGGAGACAGGTCTAAGCACAGATATCTGGGTCATCAGAGGGCATAATTGATAGCAGAAGCCCTTAGTGTGGATGATATTGTCCAGGAAAAGTACATAGTGTGGAGAGCAAAATGACAAACAAGTCCTCAGGAACATAGGTGTCTAAAGGGCTGCCTAAGAAAGAGGAGTTTAGAGCTTTCCTCTGTAAGATGGAGGGACTCCATACATTTGTTGAATAACAAGGGCCAACTGAGCAAACCTTGAAAACAAAAAAAGAACAGAACTATTAATGGATCCAGGCTTTTTGCATTTAGCTATAGTTCTGAAAAGTTCCACCATCTCACAGATTTTATTTACAAAATGAGAACTTTATTCCCAAAGAATCCACTTTTCTAAGAAATCAGCACAAAGGGTATTAATTATTAATCATGTTTCCTTTGGCATCTTTCTCATATTCAGGGTTTCCATTTAGCTATCTTCTGATGCTAAAGATTTCTGCCTAGAACCCACTGGAAAAGCTAAGGTAGCAAGGACATTGGATCCAAATATGGGTGTTAAGATGGAATTTGAATTTTATTCTCGGTGAAGTAGGAAGCTCTGCACTGTTAATATTCAGCAGCTCTGGAGTGCAGTGTCCAGACTTTACCAGTAGGTGCTGATGTCTAACAAGACACCTTTGCTTAAGATCTCATTTATGCAAAACCCCACGGACACAGCTCATTCTGGATAGCTTGATGAGCCACCACGTTAAGCAACCAACCTGTTTCCCACACCCCTTTACATTTTTAAATGAATTTTCCCTAAAACATGTCTGCAAATGGTTTTTGATTTGTTTCTAATTATGTTATAGTGAAAAAACAGAAGACCCTTATATTCCCACCACCAAATTTACCAGCTTTGTCATATCTATATCTATTCTCTGCCTTCCCTCTTTATACCCTGAATCAAGTGTCTCAGATTGTACCAAAATCTAGTCCTCCTTCGGTGCTCCGAATCCCATCCTTACTTACCTTCACAAAGACTTCACCTGACTATTATCAGAAAGGATCTCATCTCCCCTCTCTTCTCCATACTTACATTCTCCCTCACTACTAGAACTTTCCCTTTAAAATAAAAGTATACCATAAATTTCCCACCTTACAATTAGCATACAATACCTTGACCAGCCAAGGTCTACGCTCCTCTTTACAGCATGACCTCAACTAGGTGCTATTCCTGGTACCTCTGCTTTTCACCTCTCATTCACCACAACTGATGTTGCAATTCAATTTCCAATTTTGCAATAGAATTACAATCAGATTTCTTATATTACAATAGCGTTCTATCGTATTTCTGTTCTCTCTATAAACCGACCAAATCAAGGTTATAGGTGAACCCCATGTCAGGAGATCCAGTGATCCCTCTTCAGCTATCATGATTCTGCAAACATGATTGAGTTGGCCAACCCTCCCTTCTTGGAGCACGTTCTTCTGTTGATTTCTATGACAACACTGTAGTTTCCCACTCATCTCACCAACTGCACCTTCTCATCTTCCCTTTGTTCATTTCTCCTCCTCTTCCCAGGATCTCCACTTTGATGAGTATTATGAATCTCAAACTCAACATACAAAGCAGATTTGTGACTTACACCCTAAATCTTCTCTCTGTGTTCTCCATTTCAGTAAATGGCACCACCAACCATTCACATTGTTGCTCAAGCCAAAAGCCTGTGAATCACCCTTGCTGCCTCCCGCCCTTCCCTTCACTACCCACATACAACCCACCACCAAGTCCTGTCAGCCTCTGAAATATACCTAAAAGTTCCCCACTGCTCCCTACCTCTACTGCATCCTACCTGGCCCCAAGACCATCCCAACCTGCCTGGACTTTCCTAACCACCTGACAAGCCCTCTGCTTGTACTTTTCACTTCCCTACAATCCAGAGAGACCATTTTTAACATTTTTCAATTTATATCCATTTCCTGAGTAAAACTCTCCAATGGCTTCCCACTTCACACAGAATACAATCCAAACTCCATATCGAGGCCTTGTATCTGGGCCCAGCCTTCTCTTCTACTTCAGCTTTTCCAGAATTTGCTCTACTCGCCCTGCATCACTTCAGCTATATGAGTCCTTCTGCTCCTTGAAAGAAGCTAATTCCAACCTCAGGACCTTTGCACTTATAGTTCATCTGCCTGGAACACTTCTCCCTCTAGGCTCCTATTCTGCTGAAAGGTGTCCACTATTCACAGCCTTCCCTAATCTAGTCTCCTCTCCCCCAGCTATAAGTTGGGTCTCTATCACACTAACCTGTTTCCTTCATCTCACTTTTCACTATCTGAAATTAGCTTTCTTTTTATTTCCTTTTTACATTGTTATCTGTCTCTCTCCACTAGAATATAAATTCAATGAAGCTAGGTCTCCTGTCTGTTTGACTCACTCTGGATCTCCCCAGTGCCTGGCATATATGAAATGCTTGATAAATAATAAATCAATGATAAACAGGGGATAAATGCTGTCTGGCTTTGATTCTGCCTTTCCTGATAAATCAAAATCACAATTATGGAGTTAGTAGTTTTCTCCCTCAAATGTTGAAAACCTTGCAACCTGGCTGGAGTCACTTGAAAACCTCTGATTTAGAAGTGTAAGGGTGGATATGAAGCCCAAAGGCATTTATTTTGACATGGAATCCATACAAGGCTATGTAAAAAAAATTTACGTGTGACTTCTCCCAATGACATTAAAATTTTTTTTAGAATTTTAAGCATTCCTGATTATTGTGATATTTTAAAAATATGTTTTTATTGATTTCAGAGAGGAAGGGAGAGGGGGAGAGAGAGAGAGAAACATCAATGATGAGAGAGAATCACTGATCAGCTACCTCCTGCATACCCTCCACTGGGGATCGAGCCCACAAGCTGGGCATGTGCCCCAAATGGGAAACAAACCATGACCTCCTGGTTCATGGGTCAACCACTGGGCCATACCAGTAAGGCCTGATTATTGTTTTATAGTGAAGGGTGCATAAAGGATGTTAAAAATAGTCTAATTTCATTTTTAAACTAGGAAAACAGACTTTGTGGAAACCACCCAAAGGAAAACATTCCAGAGTGAGACGAGGACCCTGAAAACTTTTAAAACTTACAATTGCCCACAGGAGAGGAGTGAGCACCTAGGTGGCTATTAGTTGCCGTCTCCTATTATGACCCCATTATAGCTCCAGGCCCACAAACTGAGACAATAACAGACATGTGAGATGTACCCTAGCAGAACTTGTCTTCAGAGCGAGGTCATCATCATTAGTCCGGCATCCTGACCACTAAGGTTCCCAAGCTCGAGGGCTGCCCAGGTTTGTTTGTGAGTCTCTTCCTGCCTGTATTCCCCACGGTGATTAGAACTCTTAGGATACAAAGGTCCTACACTGGTCTTAGGGGAGCCAGTTGCAGAGATCCAGGTGGGGAGCTGACGAGGCTTATGGGGATGCTTTGAGTTTTATAGAGGAAAGGAACTGTGAGAATCACTAAGGCCCCCAGCAAGAAAAAAGGGAGCATGGGGATCCAATTTGGGTCTAACAAGCAGTAGAAACTGGATTTGCAGTAAAATAAAAAGACTGGGATTTCCCCAAACTGCTCTATCTGGTGTTATTGGCTGAGTGGAGCCACAGCATAGCAGGCCCTTCAACATGCGGTTGCCTGCTCATTGGCCTTGAACTTCAGGGAGTTACATGATTTTCTCATCTGTAAATAGATGTTCATGGTCACTATTTATTCAAAGGGCTGCTGGAAGAATTAAATAATATTAATAAACCATAATAAGAACTTAATAGAAGATAGTTGATACTATCATCACACAAAAGAGCTAAATCCATAGCTTTTGTGTCTCCTTTCTATACTAGTATTTCTTCTGCCTCCACCTTTGCGGTTGGGCCATTATCTCTCAGCGAATCTTCTTTGGGCAGCTATTTTGTCCCATCAGACTTAATACTGCTTATCTATATAAGGTCTGTACTTCGTAAAATTGAACATAAATGTATGGTTTGTCATTTACTCCCTCTCACACTATACCCTCACAGCCTAGCTTTGGGTCTAAGCTGACTTCTAGTTGACTCCTGATTCAATAAATATTTGTTGAATGTTGTTGAGTGAATGGCTAGAAATCTGGTCATCATAGCTACCACCCTCGTGATAAATACAGACATGAGTGAAAGTTGGGGCTCCTTTATGAGCTGTAGTATATAAACTTTTAAAAATTCTCCAGAGACTTGTTTTCTTACTTCTGAATGGCTCAGCAGAAAGACTTTGGAGAAAAAGTGACTGAGGGAGGCCATTTACCAACCTCTGTGCCTGTGGCCTTAATTACTTCATCTATAAAATGAAAATGATAGTGAACCCACAGGAATGTTAGGAAGACTTAGTCTTATATTGAAACAATTTTCAAATTTATGTTTACCTAAGAGTAACCATTTTTAAAGCCAATATGACAGGAAATCCCAAGATACAATGGATCCAGTGGAACTTCAGAGGGTAGGAGACCGTCTGCTTGGTGCTGGGAGTGTCCCCAGGACACCATCTCATCAAAAGCTAGAGCTCTGTGGACCACAGTTTCAAATCCACTGACACGGACTCACAGAGAGTATGATAGACTTGCAGCAGATATATTTCTCTACTTTTCCTCATTCCATTGAGCTGAGGTTGCTTGATAAATAAGTTACAGATCCATTGGCAGGGGAGTAGAGGGGTGCTTGACTTTCCTCCAATATGAGATTTCAGTTTTCATTTAGAGACATACAAAATAAACTAGCATCTGTGCTGGCAGTTCTCTAGGTTTTAAATTGTTGAAATTGCATTAAAGCAGAGATTCAAATCATTGAGCAGAAACTTCAGACATGAAAGAAAGAGCACTTCTCCAGTCCTGTTTCAAGTCTTCTAACATTCTGTAGATAAAACTGAGCCCCATCCAGGAATAAAGCAAGAAGCATCTTATATAATAAAAGGGTAATATGTAAATTGACCGAATGACAGAATGACCGGTTGCTCTGATGCACATGGACCACCAGGGGGCAGATGCTCAACACAGGAGCCAGGCTCATGACTGGCAAGTGCAGCGGTGCAGGCAGCAGTGCTAAAGATGTCCGGGGAGCAGGCCTAAGCCATCAGTTGGATATCCCCCGAGGGCGGCTCCTGGACAAGAGGGTGCATGCTGGGCTGAGGGATCCCCCGGCCTCCACCCCCCAGTGCACGAATCTCATGCACTGAGCCTCTCATTATTTGATAACATCATGGGCATGCAATTGGTACAGGACTATCTACAGTAAAAGCAAGTAGCAAAAAATATTTTCACAGCTACAAGTTGAAGATGAAACAGCTACAAGTTAAGGATGAAACACATAGGTGATAATCAACTTCTTGTTGTTTTTCATTTCCCTTCAATTGTCAGAGAGAGGGAGAGGGATTGGTTCATGGTGGTTTCCAGCAGTGAACTCTCCTCGTAATTGGCACGTTTTCTTCTCTTCCTCCCCAAACACAGTCCCCTCAGCCCTGCCAGGCTCATGGCTCTGGCAGGTCTGCCTGTCACCATCAGCCAGAAATCTCAGCCAGACCCTTGGCATCTCCTCCTCTCCTTGTGGGGCCCCATCCACTGACATCCTAGCCTCCAGATAAAACAGTTCAGTTGCACATGCATCCAGGGCACCATCTATTAATTTTTGCATTTCTTCATATTTCAGTTCAGCTGATGGCCCTTGGTTTACACTTAATGGTGCTTTTCACTCTTCCAGCATGCATTGCTTTATCTATTTTTTATACAAAAGGTCAGCCCATGGAGACAGCTTGGTAGGTGATCCGCACAGCCCAACAAGTGTCAGGATGCCCCTTTTCCCTCCTCAGCTCATCAGAACGGCTCCTACCAGCCCCACATAGAATTGCCCCTCTTCCCACAGGCAGCTCAGCATTGGAGGACATTTCCTAAGAAAGGAGCAAAAACATCCAGTCTGCACAAGAGCTCAAAAAATAACCTGGACCCTGGTTGTCATCTTTTATCCAAGCCTGCCCTGTCCCTGTGAGAAGATATTCAAGACTTACAAGCAACAAATTTACATTATCTTTTGAGTTTCCAAGTCTGAGGAAAAAAAGTGTCAGCAAGGCAGGCTTAGCTAAAGCCCAACAATGCTACTCATCCACAAGTTTAATTTTGAGGGGAAAATAACAAGTGGTCGTAAATTATTTCCTAAGGTTGCTTTGGACAAAGTACAATAGAATAGCATTACTTTAGTCCCTGCCAGCCGAGTACAAACCAGAACAAACCAACCTTTCTCTCAGTAAGGCAGGTCTTAAAGGAACTTGATTGCTGCTTACTGCTCCCCTGTCTGCTTTGATCAGGAAAGCTAAGGAGCTGGCAGGGCCAGCCGCATTCCCAGCAGGCTCCTTAGCCTGTCTGCTGCAGAGAGAAATGCCCCCACGGGGTTCACTTGCTGTATAAGAGACAGAGTGAAAATTGTCCAGACAACCAAGAAGGACTCGTGGCCTCAATCAGCCTCACAATGTGAGAAGGCCTATTTCACACCAAGGAGACCGAAAGGCAGTGCCTAGTGGGCCCTCTTCCAATGCCTTCCCTGTGCCCTAGAAACAATGAACTAGCATTGCCTGAGCTTCTTGTTATTCTTACCAAGAACAAAGAACAGTGTAGGTGTCGTCAGAAAAAAAGGGGGGGGAGGGAGAGAAACTGAAGGGAGGAATCAGGAAGAAATGCCCTGGGTGACAAAGGCAACAGAAGCAAAACGCACCTAGGAATCTGAAGAAAGTGGCTGCTAAGGAGATGGCACTCCCTGAGGCTCAAGGCCAAAGAGTGATTATCTTCCATACACAGTGCTACTGGCCGGGTGCACATGACCATAGGAGTAGCCTCAGGCAGACTGGGGACTTTATTTCCCCTCTCCGTTAAAGAGTAGGACAGGTGATCCAAGGAGGAGCAACCAGGGTCTCTCCCAGAGGGCAGGAATTTGGAAACAAGAGAGAAAATTTACATTATTTTTGGAGGCCAGGATCTATGACATGTGGGTATAGCTAACAGCCACTTTGCTCAGGACTTCAAGTGAAGGACTTTTTGGGTCAGAGCGGGGAGCATTTTCCACTCACCAAATGTAAAAGCAAAGAGAGCCACTTTGTAGATAAGATAGCATGAGGCAAATAGATACACAGGGTCTCAGGTTTCAAACCATTGCCTTCATGGACAAGCTTGCCAGGGAATAGCCCCTCCACCAGAAGTTCAAATATTCCTCCTATTTCACAATCAAGCAGAAAGTCCTCTTTCTTCATTAATCAATATTTGTTGAATCAAGCACTATTCCAGGCACTAAACAAAACTAAACAACAAAATCTGACTTTTATAGAACTTACATTCTAATGAGAACTGATTAAGAATAAATCAGAGCCCTAGTTGGGTGGCTCTATTGGTTGGAGCATCATTCCATACAGCAAAAGGTGGCCAGGTTTGATTCTGGTCAGGGAACATGCCTAGGTCGTGGGTTCGATCCTCAGTCAAGGCACAAATGGGAGGCAACTTATCAATGTTTCTCTCTCTCTCCCTTTCTCTCTCTCTAAAACCAATAAAAACATATCGAGTGAGGATTAAAAATTAAATTTAAAAATAAGTCAGAGAATATAAAAAGTAAATAATATAGCTTGTAGTAGTTATGGTAAATATAGTGTAGGATCAGAATCAGATGTGTTAGGGAAAGCCTTGCAATTTTAAACATTGAAATTTTAAGTTTCAAAGCAGACTTTTCTCAAAGGAGAATAGATTTTAAGGAAGTGAGGAGGGAGCTGTGGATATGTAGGGGCAAGCATTCCAGGCAGATGAAACATCCAATGTGGAAGCCCTAAGGTGGAGAGAGCAAGGAGGCCAGTGTAGCCAGGCTGATTAAGAGTGGGGAGAGTGATGAAGTCAAGGTCAGAGAGGAAGGGGGTACTGATTGTATAAGGCCTTGTTGGCCATTGTAAGGATATTATCTTTTGCTCTGAAAGAAATCAGGAACCATCAGAGGTGTTCTCTAGGTGAGCAATGTTGCCTGGCTTATATTTCTTTTCTTTTTTTTCTATATGTTTTTTATTGATTTTAGAGAGAGAAAGAGAGAGAGATAGAAACATAAGGATGAGAGAGAATCATCGATTGGCTTCCTTCTGCACGCCCCCTACTGAGGATTGAGCCCACAACCAGGGCATGTACCCTGACCGGAAATCAAACCGTGACATCCTGGTTCATGGGCCAATGCTCAACCACCCAATCACATTGGCAGACTTACATTTCAACAGGTCATTCTCACTGCTCTGTGGAGAACACTGAGGGGACCAAAAGTATTAAAAGAAGCAGGGAATTCTTGGGATGTAAACCAGGAGAGATGATAGTGGCTTGGGTCAGGTAGTAGCATGGAAGGCAGTGAGAATTATTCAGCATTTAAGATATATTTTGAAGGTAGAGACAAAACTATTTCTTGATGTTAATTTAGGTTATTTTTACATTATCCTCAATACTCTAATCACCCATTTATTCACTTTACCTTATTGAACCTTGACTTTGTGTTCAGCCCCCTGTTATGCTTTTTAAGCAATAAAAGATGATTTAAAACAAGAATTCCAGACCCTATGGAATTTACAATCTAGTTGGTAGGGAAGGAAGAAACTGACAACTATTTAAATAATTATAATAGTGGGGAGGTGGAGTGATTACTGTCATAAAGAAATGAAGATCAGCATTGCAAGAGTTCCTGCTTTTGAAGGTGCCAGACTTGCCTAAAGGCTGTAGGAGACTCTCAGGTTCACCACAGGGCAGCGAGAACCACCTCACAGTATGGTATAATCACCCAGCATTTAAACACGGCTCATTTAAAGAAGCTTATATGTTTCTGTTTTATTTTGCAGAACTATATTTGAGGAGATTATGGTTTTTTCCTGGAGGCTGTTATGGGAAGCCCAGTGGCCTCTTCAGGAATGTAGGACTTTTCCTGCAGTTTCTGGGGCTGCTGCTGACAGGTAGCCTCAGGTGTCAGCCCTCTTTAGGAATTGCTTTGGCTCAAGAAAGTACTTTTGCCAAAAATATGCCTCCTTCCCAGGGTGACCCAGGCCCCTTCTTCCAACTCAGGACAACTCTGAAGGGTCTTCTCAGTTTCAGAGCTCCTCGTTGCCTGAGGCCTCACTAAGACAACATCGCAGTCTGATTTCTCTCCCTGCCCAACCCTACTTCTCTTCCTGCGTCTATAGGTGATAGTCCCAGGAACACATCCATATGAACTTTCTGCACCCTAACCTCCTTCTTAGAGTCCACTTCTTCAGGAACACAACTTGCAGTATGTTTATGTAACTACATTCAGTGAGCCAGATAGATGGACTTCTATACTTGCCCATTGGCATCTAGTTCAAGGTTAAAGTTTGCCTTTGAATGAGCTTCTATGATTTATTTGTCAATAGAAAAAAACTTTATAGCTCCTTTTTGTCTGAAACTGCCAAGAAACAACTGAATTCTTCAACCACATGACAGATTTAGTCATCAGAAGAATTGAGAACAAGAAATGTGCTTAGGCAGGATCATAAACTTGAATGACAATGATTGTCCCCTTAATACACAAAATAAGTGAATGAGGTAAGAAAAGGGTGCATGCTGGGCGCTGGGGTGAATTAGAGAATGAATGATTCATCAAACAGGGCAGCTATCTTTAGGCCCAATCTGTTGCTGGCATTGCAGATAAAAACCCAGTGTTTCCAGCTCTTTTGATGTTTCATGAGAAGAAAAATCTGAATGTGTGTGAAATCTTCCACTTTTTAAACATTGGCAGCTAATTTTAAAAAAGTAATGCGCTCATCTGGCCAAACTAAACACATTTGTGCCATATTTGGCTTGCCTTCTCTAGCACAGAGCATTCTTCTTATGATCCTTCACATTGTCAGTAGTAGGCCTGTCTTCCCACATGATGTTGATGTGAGGGCTTCGCCATGTGACCCACCCTGGGACTGCTTCCATTGTTAGGAATACAACAGACTGAGGTAGGCCTTAGCTGAAGTTAAAGTAGAAGTATAATAGGCTGACATGATTGCTGGCATTTCATAACCAATTATCTGGGGGTGAGAAGGAGGACCGGAGTAGAACCCCAAACTCCTTAGTCAGTAATGCTCAAACCCATTGATTGATATTGTCTATCACTAGCTGTGTTACTGTGTGACTTGATTTAGTGACTTTCTTGTGTGCCCTTGAAGTAACAATATTGCTAAGAAATAACAATATATGCTTGAGAAATACATATTCCAGGTATTTGTAATGCTCTAAGTTTATGTTAAAAATGCCAAGTAAAGTAAAAAAGAATACTGTATTTTCATTCAGAAAAGAGAATAGAGCTTCTTTTCTTTCTTTATTAAAGGAATATGTCATGAACTCCTTACTAACAAATCCAAGCACTGTCACCCATCACCAATGAATGACCTTCGGGTAAGTTACTGAACTTGTGTATCAGTTTCCTCGTCTCTAATAGGCAGTTAATAGCATCTACCTTAAAGAGTTGTTGTGAGTTTTAGGTAAGGATTTGATGACACAAAAGAAATGTTTTATGTGCTATCTATTGTTATTAATAAGTTTACAAAAAAATGACTGATTAAGAATAATGTAAAAACGTAACTAAAAATATGGCCATAAATATTAACTTAAAAATCTTCTTTTGATAAGGTAGGAAATTGCTTCTTACAAGTTTGTTTTACATACAATAGTTTGTTAAGAATTGAATGATGATAGCTACCAAAGTCATTAGGATTCTACATAATTTTAAAGCAGGTACTTTCTTCATAGATATTCAGAATAAAATAATAAATGGAAGGTGATGGAAATGGTTATAGATACTTAGAGTATTTTTCCAAGCATAAAAAAGTTGATGGAACCATGACTCTGTACAGGGGTGACATAAAATATCAATTCAGGAAAGGATGATAAAAACTTATTTTAAAGCATTCTGTCAGATACCTCCCAGAACTGCTAAATTGCCTTTCTATTCTCAATAACAGAAGTCAAAGGCCTCCAAGCCAGTATAAAAAATGTGAAACAATCCATCCCAGAAGCAGCACCTGATAGGAGAAAACAGGATTTCCAAATCAATTTGTCATGATCCAATATGGATTAAGCAGTTTATGTGTTTTGACATTTCTCATTTGCTAAGTGCCAGCATGCCAAAGTAATATCCCTATGATACATATACAGACCAGAACATTTATCATTATTTATTTAGGGGATTTATAGCCCCTTCCCTCCAGAGAAGTCATTTGAAAACAGAAATATTTTGAAATTGGACTGCAGGTGGTTTCACCTGATAATAGTTTAATCTCATCATTTCACTCCTGCAGTGGAACACCATGCTCTACCACCTCAGACAAGGGAGGAAGGACCTTCCAGATTTATGTAGTGAACACGGGGGTAGACTTGAACAACTACCCCTGATAAAAAGTATAGTTCTCAAGTTAGATTATGGTGATGAATGCAGAACTCTATAAGTATACTTAAAACCAATGAAGAGTGCATTTTAAGCTTTATGATATGTAATTATATATCAATAAAACTGATTTTTTGAAAAGAGAAGTGATAGACAATGATTTGTATTCTAGAACCTTCCTATTTAAGTATGTATACTTTAATCCCTTCCCAATTGTCTTGCTATTGCATTGGGCACAACTAGAAACTTAGAGACTCTTAATAGGGGCTCTTAAATAGAGATTATTAGAAGTGCAAGAGATCGGATGGGATAGAGAAATGATTTCATTTGGAGTCAGACTAATTTGAGTTTGATTACTAATACTTTATTGACTATTTAACCTTAAGCAAATTACATGATCTCCCTGAGCTTCAGTTTTCTCATTTGAAAAACAGTGATATAATACTTTTTTCATTAGGTACAGTGAAATTAAAATCAGATAATTTAAGTAAATTGACTAGCACAGTGCTTGGCCGACACTACCTCAATAAATGTTTTCCCTCCCTTCCCAGAACTCCCAGCTCCCCTGGGCTCACACTTTGTGAGTTTTATGAGTTGAGGGGGGGCAGGGAAGAGTGAAGGTACATACAAAAATAATTGAAGGGACATCTTTCCAATATGGTGCAGATGCATATAACTTAAAGTGACTCCCAGAGGCCCCATTCTCCAAAAGTCCTCTTCAGCCCATTTTGGAGATGTTTGGAGAAATATGCAATGCATAAAATAAGATGAGAAAGAGAAGAGGGAGGAACTAGAGAAAAATTAGTAAGTGAGTGTAGGGATTTTACCTTGACACGGTGATAATCGATCTCTTAATTGGAGAGTTATGAGTATCATTAGAGAACACAGTTCCAGCATCTCAACCCCAGCTGTCCTTCGATGGCACCCCTTGGTGTAAGTGTCAGTTTATACAAGTTATCGTCATTTTTGCTTGTGTGTGTGTATTACATTCCTATTTGAATCTTATGAATGTTAATTATCTCTTGAGTGTATTGGCTTAGGTACACTGTAGAATTGCTGTTAATAGTTGACACTGAAAGCAATGGGCTAAAATACCAAGCTAGAGGGCTTCTGCCTTAAAATTAAAGGGGTGGGTGAGAGTGAACAGATTAAAAAATCTGTGTTTCCAAGCATCAAAATGTAAAGTAAGTGAATTAAGTACCTACCCATGCAGACCCTGATTTCTGCTTGGTAACCAGCGAGAGAAGCACAACCATGGACTCTTCCAAACCAAGAGCAGTACCTCAGCCTCACAAATTAGAGACCCAAGGACGAGCATTCCAGCAGGGCCTGTGCTCAGCACTGACTGGGGTGAGCACTTCCCATGCCACCACATTTAGACCAGACAGCGACACTCAGGGTGGACTGCTAAAATCAGGAAACGAAGCCTTGGAGATTATTGGCCCATGCTGCCACTAAAAACACATGAGCCTAGAAGCCAAAATGTTTCTAGTTCTCAAATTTATGATCTTAATTTTAATAAAAGCCTCTCTTTATCACCCTGTTCCTGAAGGATGGATAGAAGTCAGGCTTCACCTCTTCCCACAGAAGACCATGGTTGGAAGAGTTGGGCTTGAAAAATTAGTGATGGACAAAAGGTCTGAAATGAAAAGTACCTAAAGAATTGTAAGGAAAGTTATTGGTCAAATAATTTTTACATGCTCAGTTGCCTGGATTTACAGATGAAAGGAAATTTGAGAGGTAGCTATAAAATAGGGGACAATGAAAAAGATTTAAGACAAAGGATTATAGTCATGAACTAAATGAGGATACCTCAAAACTGTGAAACAGACATGAGGGGGGAAAAAGAAAAACACTAAGGTTGGGAGGAGATTCAGGTAGACCATGTCTTCAGTTCAGGCTGGATACCTCAAAACTGTGAAACAGACATGAAGTGGGGAAAAAGACAAACACTAAGGTTTGGAGGAGATTCAGGTAGACCATGTCTTCAGTTCAGGCTTTGGATGATCATTAGCATCCTCTGGCTCCCACGGCACACAGCACAGTAGCTAGGAGAAGTGGGTCCTGTCAGCAGAGGGGAATATGTGCCCTGATGCCACTTCTGCCCAGAAAACCTGATCTTGCTCCAACCACTGCATACCTAAAAGAACCCTTCATGGTTCTGACTTTGTACACAGTGAAGTTCCGATTCAGTGCTCCTATCTACAAAAGGATTGGGAAAGTGTATGTTTAGCATTTTTTTTCTTCTATAATGGGAAGCTGACTCTCCACAAATACTCATAAGATGGGGAATTCCCTTCGCACAGACAGGAAATCAAATCCTGGACAGCTAAATGAATAATAACTGTTCACTGCTGCATTGTTTCACTTTATGCCACTTACTGTGGCCTCCAAGTACTACACAGACAGTCCCATAAGGCCCTCCTCACCACATCCCAAAACTCCAGAAAGTTGCAGAGGTCCAGGGATTTCTGTGGAAAGCATAAATTGCTTCCTAAACCTATCTTGCCCCTAAGATTGTCTATGTTGGATCTGATGAAATTTCAAATTCCCAGACCTCCCAGATTCCTCCCCAGAGTGGTTGGAAATGTCCCAAACCATAGAGTTCTTTTGCAATGAGCTCCAAAGGAAATTGCCGAACTAAATATACCCCAAGGTTATGACACCATTCAAATCTGTGCCTCTAAATGTTTCTATTAGGCCATGCTGCTTGTGCCCCTGTCATGGACTTTGCCCTACAGGAATCTTCAACACTTGCAATTCTGGGGAGCCCAGTAAACTGTGAAGTCCCCGTCATTGGCACCTACCTAGCCTCTTTTCACATAATCTTTTAAATTTAGGTGTAGCTAAGTTTATACAACACAGATTTTAAATCTACATTGTGACAATGTAGATTTAAAAACTGTGTTGTATATTCACCAATGATATATCTGATAAGGGGTTAATATCCAGAATATATGAAGAACTTATAGAGCTCAACACATGCAAAAAAACACACGCACATTTCAATTAAAAATGTGTAAAAGACCTGAATAGACACTTCTCCAAAGAGGAAATACAGATGGTCAACAGACATATGAAAAGATGTTCAACATCACTAATTATCAGATAAATACAGATTAAAACCACGATAAGATATCACCTCACACCTGTCAGAATAGCTATCATCAATAAATGAACAAACAACAAGTGTTGGCGATGATATGGAGAAAAGGGAAAGCCTCATGCACTGTTGGTGGGAATGCAGACTGATGCAGCCATCATGGAAAGGAGTATGAAGTTACTTCAAAAAATTAAAAATGAAACTGCCATTTGACCCAGTGATCCCACTTCTGGGAATATGCCGAAGAAAACCGAAACACTAATTTGAAAGAGTATATGCACCCCTATATTTATTGCAGCGTTATTTACAGTAGCAAAGATTTGGAAGCAGCCTAAGTGCTCATCAATAGATGAGTGGATAAAAAAGCTGAGTAGTACATTTACACAATGTAATACTACTCGGCCATAAAAAGGAAATCTTACCATTTGGGACAGCATGGATGGACATTGAGTGTATTATGCTAAGTGAAATTAGCCAGTTAGAGAAAGACAAGTACCATATGATTTCACTTAAAGTGGAATCTAAAGAACAAAATAAACTAACAAACAAAATAGAAATACACTCATAGTTACAGAGAATAGATTGTCAACTGTCAGATGGAAGAGGGGTTTGGGGTACTGGGTGAAAAAGATGAAGGGATTAATTTAAAAAACAACACAATCATAGATGCAGACAACAGTATGGTGATTACCAGAGAGAAAGGGGGTTGGGGAGGAAGGAGAGGGTGAAGGGGGGGTAAATGGTGATGAAAGAAGACTTGACTTGGGATAGTGAACACACTATACAATATACATGTCATGTATTCTAGAATTGTACACCTGAAACCTATATAATTTTATTAACCAATATCACCCCAATAAATTCAATAAAAATTAAATTAAAACTGTGTTGTAGTTTACAAAAAGAATCCTGATTAAGACTGCCTGGTTTCAAATCTGGCTCTACCACTCACTAGATATATGATCTTGGGCAAATTGAACCTTAGTGAACCTTAGTTTTCTCATCTGTAAATTGGGAATGCCAATAGTCTCTTTCCCATAGGGTTTCTGAGAGGATTAACAATAATACGTAATGATGCATGAAAAGTACCTAAAATATTCAATGCCTTGACAATCCTATTATCCACCTTTTTTTATCACAAAATTAAGGCTTAAGAAGATTAAGATACTTGTTCAAAATTCTACAGCTATTATTGTGGGTAGTAACTTTTCCAAATTCATTCCAAAGAGTTGGCTAAGGACTCGGATGAGCTTTGGAAAAATTCGTAAAAGCAAACAGCAGATGATCTAAGACACAGGAAATCAAGAGATCTAAGCCCAGGTTTATAGATTTCAAAACTGGATAGATTGAGTTCCAGGTTAAGATCGCATTTCTGTAGCAATTCCTGGTAATCTCCAAATTTCCCCTTTTGGAATAGGTGTAAGGACCTGGAAAAATTTTAAATGTACAATATTGCAGGAAATTAAGGATAATGGTGAATCACTTGTATAGTTTTGGAGGAACTTCTAGTAGAAAATGGATGGAGGTAGACTAATCAATAAAACTGCTGGACTGGATATGTGTTGTTCTCTAAAACAGAACAGTATGTGCTGCTTAGATGTTGGTAAAAAACGCCAAACCTTCTTTCCCATCTTGCAAGATGATGGGTGAAAAGAAAACTGAGAAGCCGGATTTAAGGAGAAGGCGCCTGATACTGAGGAGAAGAAACCTGAAGCCAAGAGGAAGGCTGATGCTGGCGGCAAGGTCAAGGCGCCTAAGAAGGGGAAGCCCCACTGCAGCCAAAACCCCGTCCTCGTCAGAGGAACTGGCAGATATTCCCGGTCCGCTATGTATTCGCGAAAGGCCATGTACAAGAGGAATTATTCGGCCCCTAAATCCAGGATTGAAAAGAAAAAGGAGAAAGTTCTTGCTACTGTCACAAAACCAGTTGGTGGCGACAAGAATGGTGGTACCCGAGTGGTTAAACTCCGCGAAATGCCTAGATATTATCCTCCTGAAGATGTGCCTCGAAAGCTGCTGAGTCACGGCAAGAAACCCTCCAGTCAGCATGTGCGGAGGCTGCGGGCCAGCATCACTCCTGGGACCACTCTGATCATCCTCACTGGGCGCCACAGAGGCAAGAGGGTGGTTTTCCTGAAGCAGCTGGGCAGTGGCTTGCCACTTGTAACTGGACCTCTGTCCCTCAATCGAGTTCCTCTTCGTAGAACACACTAGAAATTTGTCATCGCCACCTCCACCAAAATTGCTATCAGCGGTGTGAAAATCCCCAAACATCTCACTGATGCTTACTTCAACAAGAAGAAGCTGCACGAGCCCAGACACCAGGAGGGTGAGATCTTCGACACAGAGAAAGAGAAATACGAGATTACAGAACAGCGCAAGGTTGACCAGAAAGCTGTGATGGACTCGCAAATTCTGCCAAAAATCAAAGCTGTTCCTCAGCTCCCGGGCTACCTCCGCTCTCTGTTCGCTCTCACCAATGGGCTTTATCCTCACAAACTGGTGTTCTAAATTTCTTATAACAACCCGATTAAATAACTGAAAAAAAAAGTGCCAAACCTTATAGCCACTGTCCATCATCCCACTGTCTTTCAAGAGCTTGAAGTTAGAGAGTCAGAAAAAAAAAAAGTGCATCCATCCCCACCCACCTTACTTCACCCCACCATGCAGGCACTCTCTTATAGGTTGTAAAAGTTACATCCCCCATGTGGCCACCACACCACTATATCCCCCTAACATGCATTGGTATACTCCTTTAACAGGCATTCTAAAAGACCTAGAACTTCAAAAACATAATGACCAGAGTATATCATTTTTGGAAATAAACAAAATGAGATCAGGCAAAGGCTACTTATTCAAAACCTGATGTAGCAAGGAAGGCAGTCACCATCACTTGCATTTCACAAAGACTTAAAGGCAGGCAGAGGAGTGGGATAGTTTCATAGCAGAAAAAAGGAAGTCTCCAGGTAGGCCCTTATTGGAGTCTGTTGGCCTAGAGAAGCTAGGAGCTGGGTGTTCCATATGATTGGTTAGGGGTGCATGTTTGGCTTTCTCTGGTTGGTGCTAAAGTGGAAGCATGGGTGAAAATTAGGGAAGCTGTCAATTATTAATCAAGTCATGATCATTTGGGGATGATTGTGGTTATTGTTTGTCTTCTTGGACTGATTGCTAGAGGTAGGAATGAGACTTCCTTTAGGTCTGACATATAAAGAAGTCTGGCTTCCTGGACTGGTTACTGTAGATGAGGGATTAGTTACCTGGGCTGGTTGCTGCAAATCCTATTTATATATGGTCTTGCCATTATCTGTTTATATATTCAGACTCAAATTTATAACATTTTAGGATGTGCATATAGAAACAGAGACAGGGGAACTCTGTTTTCAGAATATGTTCAACATTCTAATTGTTCACATAAATGCTTCTGAAAAGAACCATGAACTGCCACAGGTGACTTGAGGTAGAGTTTCTCAATCCCAGAGTCAAAGCTCTTGAGTTGCAGGGCAGGAGAAGGGTTGATCTAAGTCTAGGAGAACTGTACTGAATAAATTCTACTTTTAAATTCACAACTCTGATAATGGTCAGAGACAGGTTTTCAACAAGCACCTAAGTGGATACTGAGAGCAGCCAAAGAAAGACTTTATTTTCTATCTGTTGGCAAACACTAAAGCTAGAACAATGCCTCTTCAATCAAAGATAAAGAAGCAATAAATCCTCATTTTCCTTGTGAATGATTTTTCTATGGTATAAAGAAGGAAATATCAACTGTCTTAAAGACTTCGAGGAATTATCTCTGAAAACTATTTGTTGTAAGTGAAAGAATAATTTTTTTAAAATATATTTTATTGATTTTTTTTACAGAGAGGAAGGAAGAGGGATAGAGAGTTAGAAACATCGATCAGCTGCCTCCTGCACACCCCTACTGGGGATGTGCCCGCAACCAAGTTACATGCCCTTGACCGGAATCGAACCTGGGACCCTTCAGTCCACAGGCCGACGCTCTATCCACTGAGCCAAACCGGTTACAGCTAAAGAATAATTTTTAGGAAAAGAGATTTCATTTTTCTGAAAGATATGCAAGAAATCAGACTTCATTGAAAAAAATTTATATAAAATATGTTGCTCTAAAAAGAGATCAAGGTAAGGCATAAAGGTAATACACCAAGTTAAAATGTAATCTGAGATAAGGAAAAACCTGAGGTCTTCTCAAAAACTGCAAGAGTAAGATTAAAGTAGAATAAACATCTTTAAAAGAAAGAATTCCCACATAATTAGCTCCTAGTCTACCACAGAATACAAAAGAAAAAGAAAAAGATTAAGCCCAGCCCAGTTGAGCTTTGATTTAGGAACCAAGAGGTTTCCCATTCAAGGCACATGCCAGGATTGTGGGCTAGATCTCTAGTAGGGGGTGTGCAGGAGGCAGCCGATTAACGATTCTCTCTCATCATTGATGCTTCTATCTCTCTCTCCCTCTCCCTTCCTCTCTGAAATCAATAAAACTATTTTTTTAAAAAAAGAAAAATGATTAAGAGTAGATTATCAAATGGAGGAAAAGTAACAAAGAGAAAAAAGAAATTAATATATATAATGATATATTATATATAATGATATATATAAGTATATATTATATATATATTAGAAATTAAAAATAAATACTTTGAACTGAAAAAGGTAACTCCATCTTTAGATAAAAAAGATTTTTTTCATTCCAGAAACAAAATGTAAAATTTGACAAATATGTTAGATCAAGAAAAAACAAAAATCCTGGTTTTCAACAATTAAAAAGACATCATATTATCTTCATATTTCTTCTCTATCAGACTAGATTCCAAAAGAAAATAAAATGATGTTCATAGAATTAGTTAAGAAATTAGAGAATTTCCTCTATCAAAATAACTGTTTATTCACAAATGAGATGGAAAGATTTTTTTTCAGGCATGATAAGGAAACCGAAAAATAGTTTTCATGTAGATTGCCTGAAAAACATACTTCAAAATATATTTCAGATGACCAAGAATTTCATAACAATTAAATGCCAAAAATATGTAGAACAGCATAAAGAAAAACCCAGACAGCCCGGCCGGCATGGGTCAGTGGTTGAGCGTCAACCTATGATCCAGGAAGTCACGGTTCAATTCCCTCAATTCCTGGTCAGGGTACATACCTGGGTTGCAGGCTCAGTCTCCAGTGTGGGGCGTGCAGAAGGCAGCCGATCAATGATTTTCTCTCATTGTGTTTTTTTAATCTTTAATTTCTTTATTAGTTAAGGTATTACAAATATGTCCTCATCCCCCCTATTCCCCCTTACTTGTTTCTATCTCTCTCTCCCTCTCCCTTCCTCTCTGAAATCAATTTTTTAAAAATATTTTTAAAAAGAAAAACCCAAGACTGACCATTGAATAAAATTAAGCAAGTACATAATTATATATCTAAGCATTTGTCTGTGATTGAGATAAATTAATATAAAATTTTAAATTATCTTTTATGAAATAAGGCAGTAGGCAAAAATTGTGTAGTTACTAATATATGCCAATAAAATTTAGATTTATTAGCAAAAGGATAAAAATGTAAAAGTTTGCTAAAAGTGTGCTGCATTTAGCCTTACATAGGGCAAAGTAAGAAGTTATTATATTGCAATTCATCAATTAGAAAAAATTTAGATTAGATTGTGTATTTTTTTAGAAACTTAAAAGTTAATCATCACTGGAATTATAAACAGGATGCACACCTGTTTTCCAAATCATTACAGAACAAAAAAAGGAAGATTCAAAGATCTGCAAAGAATAAGAATAGCTAATATTTATTTAACTCTCACTCTATGCCAGGTGTTGTACGTTTGCTTTATTTTTTTAAAGTTATTCCTGACAACTATTTAGTTCATTTATTTTTCCCATTTCTTAGGAAATGAAATTGAGGATCATATATTCAGTGATTTATTCAATGACAAATAGCTAGTAAGTGTCAGAACTGGTATTTTAACTCAGAAAGCTGGGCTTCAGAGCTAATGAACCACAAGAATATGTTATTTCCCCCTATATGTTCAATGAGAGTTTATGATATGCCAGAAACCATGCCATTAATTCAGTTACCCTGTTAACAGCTCTGCAAGGTAGGTAAAAACATAAAAAGAAGAAGCAGAAAGCAGAATGAGCTATCAAAAATACCAGTTTACCAGAGACTTTAAACTCTTACATTAAAGTAAAATGATGTATGGATTTGAATTTTTATATTTACTTTTTCCCCCATTATTTATTTCTAAACCTGAAATAAATGATGAAAAAAAAGTAAAAGTAAATAATTAAAAAGATACACAAGGTTAGAGGCAAAATGCAAAGAGAGAAAGAAAGAAAAAGAGAAAGAGAGAGGGGGGGGAGAGAGAGGAAGAAAGGAAGGAAGGAAGAGAGGAAGGAAGGAAGGAAGGAAGGAAGGAAGGAAGGAAGGAAGGAAGGAAGGAAGGAAGGAAGGAAGGGAAA